>NW_026915943.1:3060000-3422500 GCF_034315485.1 Pezoporus occidentalis
TTTACTAAACTGGAGGGACTTTAATAATCAACTCAGCTGAAAGAACTTGAGCAAGGGGAAAAATAGGATTAAGGTTTTGTCCACTGCCGAAGAAACTCCACCTTCCATAATCACATTTTGGGAATTATGTGTTTGACTCAGTGTGAACAGTTGGACCCATGCTGGCATCCAAAATAAACTACACTTATTGGCTACATGCTCTGGAAGACTTAGCCAAAATGAACACCAGACATAGCAACTTAACTACAAGTTGTATTGGAAGAATCTGTTGACTCTCTCAGGAAGCTCAGGTATGGCAAGCTGGATTACTGAAGAAACTGTGCACAGCAGGATAAAGAAGACATTATTCCCTGTCATGTTTCTCAGACACACTTAAATCAACAAATTCCTTCCAGTAACAAAGAGAAGAGATGAATACTGTTAAGAGTTCTTGATCAGCAGTTCCTGTGTCCCTGCTTTCAAAGGTCTGTTCCTTCATTACAAGGATAGGACAAGAGATAATGGGTTCAAACTGAAAGAGGGGAAGTTTAGGTTAGATATAAGGAAGAAGTTCTTTACTGTAAGGGTGCTGAGGCACTGGAATGGGTTGCCCAGGGAAGCTGTGAATGCTCCATCCCTAGCAGTGTTCAAGGCCAGGTTGGACAAAGCCTTGGGTGCCATGGTTTAGTGTGAGGTGTCCCTGCCTGTGGCAGGGGTGTTGGAACTGGATGATCTTAAGGTCCTTTCCAACCCTAACTGTTCTATGATTCTATGATTACAGGGTTAACTTGTATCACAAAGAATTATCCATGGTATGGAGTGAAATATATCTTCTAGCAGAGGAATTATCAAGAGACTTTAAAGCTTCTTTACTGTCTGAAAGCAGAAGCTAAAAAAACTCAGACTCAATTTATTGTAGAACAGTGACAATAGTTAGGAACTTGACAAAAGTTCCAGTGGAGTACTAATAATGCCAGTGTTTGGCAGTGGATGAGAAATTCGCCACCGCACAAATACATAGTATGTGGTAGTTCAGAAAGGAAGCTGCTCAGGGAAGTGCTGTAGTTCTTGTGACAAAACACATGTCAATGGTGTGCTCCTCTGGTTTTCCGGACTATGAGTCCTTTAGCTTGAGCAAGTCTATCAAGCAGAGAGCTTCTGTTCACACTCACCATTTGTTAGACCTTGAGACAACCTTTATGCTCCCTTCCATCTCTTAACTTGTCTTCGGCTGAGGACTCTTCTGAGGACACTATGTCTGTATATGTGTCTACACCACAGAGGTGTGCTCCCGTTTGAGGTGGTCTATCTAACTATTGCTGTAATTTCAGTGGAATCCATTAGTAACACCTTTTTTTTCCTGTTCCTCCTCTCACTGGTATCTCTCAACAACTTTCCCTATGTTAGTTAATGCAGAAAATGAGATTACACTATCTTCTACAGTTGATATGCTCAGACAGCATGCTGCCCATGTTATCGGTGTCACTCTCCACCATCCTCCCTCATACTTGCTAACTTAAACCTTTCAAAACCACTAGCCAGCTATTCCTAATCTCTCACAAATCCTTTGTTAATCCTTCCTCACTTGTGGCCTGATCAGTTCTTACTAAAGACTATGGGAATCTGACTCAAAAAGGACATGAATTTATGGCCATGATACCCAGGCAGTGTTCAGATGTAGAGGCAAAATGGATCTAATTCTTGCCAAACAGAATTTCAGTGAAATGGATAGACCAGGTTCTTTGTTACCTCCTAGAGGATTAATGAAACAATTGTTCATAGTGGGTGCTTTATAATATACCATTGTATGTAACAGTGCTTTTCTGGATTAGGGGAATAAATTCTCTATGAAATGTCTTATGCTATCAGGATGGCATAGCTGGGACATGAGATGTGCAGGTACAGTAGAAGATTCATACTGTTTGTTATAAGAATGACACAGCTGGCCCTGGAATGCACATCTGTGTAATGGGAATCCTATGGCAACTCATAATTTGGTAGTTTAATTTCCTTTTCTAACCTGTTTTTCTCCCTAGCCTTTTAGCAAATATTTTTTTCTGGTTTTAAATTTCCGAAGTGTTTTCAAATTCTCAGATTTATTTGTTGCTATTTTTATTCTTCACCTTCCAGTAGCCTCTAGGAAGAGCAAACTGGAATCAAGGCTTTCTTACTTTATATGCTGGACATACAAATATTACCCAAAAGATTTCTGCAAACATTATGTACTGGCTGGATCAGAGAGGAGATTACACAAACACAGGAGAAAGAAGGGTGAAAATGAGGGAGTGAGATCACAAAATGAGAAACTGATCTGGCACAGAGTTTCAATTTACTTTTCCACGCATTAATGTGAAAAGATGTTATTAACAGTCACAAAAACCTCTGCTCTGAGAGCTGTCACATTGCTTTATTCAAGAGTGCAGTTAGTACCGTAAGTCTGAGTGAAAGTCCAAGGTGAAGGGCAGCCCCAGCTTCTTTCAC
Source organism: Pezoporus occidentalis (assembly GCF_034315485.1). NCBI lineage: Eukaryota > Metazoa > Chordata > Aves > Psittaciformes > Psittacidae > Pezoporus > Pezoporus occidentalis. The sequence continues at coordinate 3,062,461 of NW_026915943.1, forward strand.
TTTGGAGTTAATACTTTTGTAATATATAAATCATATCAGTGTGCCTAAAGACTACAATCTCCTTTTTCCTTTTTTATAGATAGGAAGAAAATGCATGAGTTAAATGATTTAGCCAGGGCCACACAGGGACCATGGTGGTGAAAGTAGGATTCGAGTGCCTTACCCTAAAGCTAGTTCTTTATATTATGAAATAATACAATACACAAACAATCAGTGGGGAGCTACCCATAACAATTAAAAGTCAGTCATGCTTGCCAAAGCAATTGACACTCCACATTTTGCAGAGCAGAGAGACTCTTTTAGGCATATGTGTTCACTTGCTAACTCATAGAACTTGTAAAACACAAATATTCCCTGTAATGTGCCGTGGTATTTCTCACTCACAGGTTTTTTGTTTCAACGAAGTAACATTTCATATGAATCACTGGAGGAGTAATTAAATGTGACTGAGAAGAAATCCTTGTGGTTTGGGTAAGTATTATCTTCATTTTACAGAGGGGGAAACTGAGGAATAGAAAAATTAAGTGCTAACCCCCATTAAGAAAAACATGGAATACTCAGATCTAGGAAAAAAACATACTTAACTCTTTTCCTCAAGTACTGTGCTTGTAGCAGATGTGTGACTGTAGTATAACTGACAAAAGACTTCTAAATAAAAGGACCAATGACAGTACTTTCCTCTTGATTAAAAATCTAGTATTCCTTTATTGAAAGTCTACTGAAGTATAATTCGGTTTTTACAGGAATTATGGTAACTGCTGTTTTACTAAAGAAATCCTTACTATAGGACTTTTTAAAGCATCCTGTAAGATTCCATACAAGAGTTATGACTTCATGTGTACTCCAGAAAAGTATTTATTAAAAACTACAAAAGTAAAAGCACGGAAAGAAACATCATCATATTAAATTCAGCTGATGTTTCCTACATGTGATGAATTGCCAAAAATCCAGGAAACCTCTTTCTTAAACTCTCCCATGAGAAGGAATCCAGACAGGAAACATCTCTTCCTCTGTTGTATGCGTTCCCAATGAATTAGCATTAAGCCCTTTTCTGTCCTTCCCCATACTGCTGGGTTCACTTCATAGGAATGGCACCTTGCTCTTGCCTCCTTATGTTGTAATGATCGGTCTTGACAAGGGTTTTCAAGGCGGGGGGAGCAGTCATAGCTACGGGCAAAATCACAGCTTCTGTACTTCATGCTTGTCAATAGCTGTTTTAGTTTGCATTGCCATACTAATGTGCCTTACAAATATTCCCCAAGGCTCTACACACCACCACGTTGCTGTTGTCTTATTCATCAATACAGTCAAAACAGAAGCAGATGCTGTCAGTTAAGGTCAAGACATGCTCCTTCCAGATTTCTTTAGGGAAAAGGCCTCCGTCCCATCTTATAAAAGAAGGAAATATTCTGTGTTCATTTAATAAGTAACTCTCGGGGCTCAAGAGTTCTATGATGACCCAAATAATTAACCTCACTGATGTATGGAGATTTATCCTTCATGACATCCTCTCTACTCTGCCCATTTTACTTCCTCTTTTCTCGCAGTGTTTTAGTGCTGGCACCCAAGTGTCCACACTGTCTGCAGACCACGCTGTATGAGGTGGCATCTAACGGGATAGGAAATGACAGCCCAGTCTTCATCCCAAATGAATGGAAACTCTAGTGAAAGACTGGAGTGTGAAAGCTTTGGGGAAGGATGGCTCCTACTTATCTACAGGATGGATGAGGATGGAGGTGCTGCTGGCTGGAGCTTTCCCAGCATTTCCTGCATTTCAAACGCCATCACTTGAGACATTTCTGAAAGTGCTTACACAATTTAGCTGATCAGGTTTTACCCTAAAGCAGTACACTCACTTGGGACTGGCTTTTAAACCAAACTTGATTTCTTTTCAGCTTGAAAATACATCCCATTTTATACCAACAAATACAGGCCCCAAATCCCCACCTCTCTTTAACTAAGTCCTTTGAAAATCTTGCTATGAGCTTCATACTGGAAATCAGTGACTTTGAACATTATGGTCAGTGTGTTTCTATTTAAGCACTGATGTGGGATTGATTCGGAAACCAAGGGGAGCCAAACGCTTCAAAATATAGCTCCAGGGAAGAGTCATTTTTCACAAAGTCCTTGGCTTTTCTGCTAAGAATAGTGACAAAGCAGACATTGGGCATGTGCATGGATTTCTGCCTTACGTGCACTTGTGTTTGTGCAGACCTGATGGCCTTGTCCAGAGATGTTGTCTTCTCGGAGCTTACCCTTGTGCCTCTTCATAAGGAAGCTTGCTTTATGAGTAACCCCTCTTCCTGCATCACCTACCACCAACAAACTTACTCCTGGGCAAATCATGTCAGGTTGGACAGGGCCTTGAGCAACCTAGTCGAGTGGAAGGTGTCCCTGTGCATGGAAATAGATGATTTTAAGGTCCTTTCTAACCCAAACCATTCTATGATTCTATGTTATTTTATGGAGAAATTCTACCGCAGTGGATTATTACTTGTCTTTAAATATACCTCAGCAGTTGTAAATTAGCAACTTGTCAACAACTTCACGTAGTATCAGTAACTCACGCAGCGTAGTTTGATGGTCCCTGTCTCAAAGCACAGGGAACACATTTACGGTCCTCAAATTGCTATGTGCATACACCTAAAGGAATGGCTTGCTCTTATTTTAATACTAGTCCTCTTCTGCGAAAGACACAGCATGTCAGAGGAGTGAGACGGCTGCCTACGCAGCCAGAGACACAGTGATTGTCTGAAGACTTTAATAAAAGTGGCAGCAATAAGAAAGAAGTAAAATATAGCCTCCGTTCCTCATGCAAGCCTTGTTTGATAAAATCTGTTGTCATTCAGGAAGCATACAAATCACAAACACAACATGCTGAGCATGCAGAGTGGGGCAGACTTATCTGCAGAGCAATAGCGGCTGCAGACCTCCGATAGCATTGCCTGGCCCTCTTTTCATAAAGGAAGACCTATCCTGCCCCACTCCTTCCTTTGCTGCTCGCAGTCATGTAAGTCTGATTTGATAAACTGCCCTCTTCAGGATACCTGATTTCAGGAAGTGCTTGCTCAAAGTTTTCCCTGCAAACTCTGATTTCCTTGTGTCTGGCATGACCTCATCTTGATGAGGATTGTTAGGCCATGCAGAGAAGTTTGGTACTCACCTGGCTGCAGGTTCTCTCACTGTGCAGAGATAAGATGCTCATCATTCTTGTTTGAGAGCAAACCCTTGCCAAGTGTTGATGCACGAAAAACATTAATGTTCACCCCCCTTTGTGTCATGTATTTAACCATATGACTTTAAGAAACCAACCTCACCTTCCTAAAACTCTTTGCATGGATAGCTGTCAGCCCACTGCCCTATGGATAACAAGAACTGTTAAGAAAATAGAGCCACCAAAGCCACATCTTACATAGGGAGTGCATACCACACTGTGAACAGTGGGAATGGTAACCTCTGCAATTGCATTCCAACAAAGGACCATCTTAAAGCCAACTCATACAGATGTGTTTGGCTCCAAGGAAGCTTACAATGCTCATTCTTAACCTAAAGAACTGCAACATACTCCAGAAAGCAAAAGTGGAATCAAAATATGTATTTGATTTAGTATGAAGTGGGGGTAGGAAAAGAATGTGAAACTTTCCATTGCCTTGTTAAACTCTCCTTCTTGAAGCTGTTTATGTTCAAATGAAACACTTGCCAGTTTAGCTAAGCCGATAGCTTCAGAGCCAAATGTGTTGGGGTCTAGTGCCATCAAGAAGGACAGATTATAGAGCTGCTGCTCATTTATGTGTTTGTTCTGATGAAATACAGACATTTATCTCTGTGGAAAGTGTAAAACAATTGCATCATTTTCCACTGCAAATTGAATCAATGCACCCAGCGGCTGCTGAGCTAGGAGCAGAGCTGAACACTGTGTGCTGTGCTATGCAGCTGCTCTGATGGTAGGATGCACTTTGCATTCAGTGCCTTTGATGCAGAGAGTTGGCCAATGTACGACCCCCCTGTACATTGGTCAACCCTTTGTATCACTTTCACCTTTCAAGTCCATTCTCAAGCCTCTTTTAGCAACAGAAAACTTGAATTTGGGGTGCTTTTCTCCTGAAACCCTCCACTTATGAGCCTGAGGGCTTCATACTGGTGGTCCTTTGTCCAAGTATGAATTGCTGGGGAAGATTACTGCACCCCCATGCAAAATACAGATCCCACCTGGAATTTCTCCCAGCGCTTAAGAGACATTTGCCTCTGGGATTTTCACTCAGGTCATCTCTCCTTACAGACCATCAAACACTGCTCCATTCTCTTGTCAAGACCCCACACAGAGGGAGCCATTTGGTAAAAAATCATAGCCGTTTATGCAAACAAAGAAGACAAGGACACTTCCTTTGAGAGCTCATGGCCCCCAGGCAAGTCTATATGTCTGGAATCGCCTATCAGAGTGTAATCACTACCATAAACAAAGAAGACTGCTCCAGAGAGTACAGCTTTGTGCGGGGAAGGAAGCAAGTGCTATGATACATATGGTAGAACTGCCAAAAAGCTGTGCAGAGAAGCCACAAATATTAGCTATAAATAGGTTCTAAACAATATTCCCATGGTATGATTATTAACTATTACCTATATCACTAATGTTCTCGGGATCCCCAGGGAAGAACATCCAGGTGGATTACAAGCAGGGTATTATCCTGCCTGGTTTCCATCTGCCACCCCAGAGGGTGATGGATGTCTTACAAATCCTATGTCACAGGTATCATTTTGAGGTGGAAAGCTCAGATACTTCTGGACTTCTACAAAAGCTGCAGATAACCATGCTTATGCACCTGAATCACACCTGGTACCTCTGCAAAAATGAGAGACCCCTTCCAATGAGGAACCCTACCACTGACAAATTATATGTCAAGAGGCAAGAGATGAATGTAGGCAGGAAGAAGGGAGAGCACAAGAAAATGCTCACACTCTAGCACAGCGCTCCTATCACAGCTGGCCACAATTGGCTGATGGCTGGGACTTCTTTAGCATCCAGTGAAGGACGTCAACAAAAAGTATCTCAAGTAGGACTGTAATGCAGTTGCACTTGTACTGAAGGGCAAAGAGACCATCATCAGTGGAAGAAAGCGTGGAGGTGTCTGCTGCACTGCTATGAGGACATTCACAAATGAGATAAGGGTTGAGATAAGGACAGGGAGAGATCACTCACCAGCTACTATCACGGGCAAAACATACTTGATGTGGGGAAATTAGTTTAATTTATTACCAGAGTAGGATAATGAGAAATAAAACCAAATTCTAAAGCACCTTTCCTTCAACCCCCCACTTCTTCCCAGGCTCAACAGGGGTTGCAGTCAGTTTATCACATCACCTCTGCTGCTCCTTCCTCCTCAGCGGAGGACTCCTCCCACTCTTTCCCTGCTCCAGTATGGACTCCTCTCTCCATGGGGCCACAGGTTGCTACCACTGTCACTGACGGGCTCAGCTTTGGCCAGAGGTGAGTCTGTCTTGGAGCTGACTGGCATTAGCTCTGTCATACATGGGGGAAATTTCTAGCAGCTTCTTATAGAAGCCACTTCTGTAGTCCAAAACCTTGCCATGCAAACCCAAACAGACTCTAAACAGCATTACTGGTGCCAAATATACAAACCCATAGGAAAGATAGTGTTTTCCATGAAGGTGAATAGAAATATGGAGAAGATGCCTCTGTGGTATAGAGTACAGTAGAAAAGGAGAAAGCTGGCATAAGGAAGGATCAAAGAAAGCCAAGATTTGCAAAAGTGGTTGGTGTTTGTAAGGCCTTAGGATTTAGCTGCTCCAGCTAATATGCTTCCAAAGGGGGCTGATAATGTGAAGCATTCATTGCCATAAGCCTGCTTCAAGTTAGTCACTTGTAACACCAGGAGCTGAAGATCTTACACTTCTAAAGTATTAGACTTCCAGAAATTAATCTTCATCTAGCACTAATGATGCTCAATACTGGTTCTTAAAACTCCGCACATCAAGAGTTCACAGTCATGCTCTCTGCAGGTTTTTCTAGCTATTATAAGAAAAACACTGAAGTAAAGTGAAAATATGCTTTGAAAGAAGCAGCATTTGTGGGGAGAGACTTTATCTTCTATTAGTCCGACAGATAAACTTGCAGAAAATGATTGAGATTTTAGGCACGTGCTCGGGCTTGAAGCAGGAGCAAGAAAATTCAAGCTAAATCAAAACTGAGAGTAATTGCTCCAAAGTTGTCATTCTACAATACTTTGTCTTTGGCAAAGACTTTGTACTCGCAGGCACTCGGTCCTGCTGGACCCCCACTACTCTCCATTCCCTGAGTCAGGACAATGCCACCATCTGTATGACCGTGATTTAAAGGAGTGTATTAAACAATGCTGATTTAAGTTTTGTTTCCTTTTCTCTTTTCCATATCTGAATTGTTTGAGTGTCTGAATGCACAACATGACCTACCAACAGCATAACAAAGCAGGGCATCATACTCCACAGAATAAATGAGAAGATGGGGATAAGAATTTCTTAAGTGGCTTTAGTGCCAAAGGCAACATGCTGGGTTATTACACACAAGTTTAATTAATCTGTGTTACACAATTAGAAAATTCAAGAGAAAAAAGATTGCCAGTGCCTTTGGACTGGCAGCTGCTGGCCAAACCAGAAATGATTTGCCTTGATATAAGACAAACAAGGATTCATTTAGTTATCCAAGGGACTAGTTTTAGGATTGTATTGTACTTCATTGAAAACATTTACACTATTCACCTGTGTCCTGCATTGAAATATCCTTCGCAAGATGACAGTTCCAGGTCATTCACCAGTGCATCAGTAGGGCTTTGTTGCTCACTTCTACTTATGGGCAACAGTATGAAGCCCTTACTGTCTGTCAAACAGCCCATATAGCAGAATCTACCTGGCTCTGCTGCTGCTGCTTTTTCTCCCCTTAGACTGCCACAGGCTACAGACAGATGAAACAGGAAATATTATAGCCTTTCAAAAGGCCAGTGTAACTCTTAAGGGGAAATTATCCTTTGATTGTACAAGAGAGATTCCTGAACACAGCTGATATTAGGAAACACCCATGTAACACTACCTTCAATAAAGAGGCACAACAAAACATAAGTGTTTCTCAAGTCAGAAGAATGAAAACTGGCAGCTTTGCACGGCTGCTTGGCAAGGAATACGAGTGCTCTAAAGTGGCTGGTTAAACGCTAGAATTATAATGGGAACTGGAAATGGAAAAGTCTGGAAACCTTCTAACTTTGGAGGTTGAGAGCTATTTTCTGTTTCTCCTGGCCGGTGTATAATGAGACACTATTGCTGCTCTCTGTGGCTGTTCTTTTGCATAAATACATGCCAGAAATAGGAGCAGACAGCTGCAGAAAAATCCATCAAGGGCTGTTAAACACAAAGATACCACCTCTGGCTCAAGTAGTCCCAGAATAGCAGATTGCTGGGAGCTGGGAGGAGGCCCAGGGAAATTGCACCATGTGTCCATTCTGCATCCGCATCTCTCTACGACAGAGGTCGGGTACCATGCTGGCAACTTCTCTCCTTACCCAGCACAGCTCTTTATATGCTCTGGTGTTAAATGAGCACCTTGTGATATTGCATTCACTAGGTGCATTTTGAAACAGACGTTTCACAAAGATGCTTTCATGAATGATTTTGGGGCAGTTCAAGAGGCTTTCAGACAAAAGACACCTCCATATTCAGTGAAATTTACCCTTTGTAAAGTCTTACAGGCTGTTGTCTCTTATTTCACATTAAATCCTCACCAAATGTGGTTATTCAGTCAGAGGATGGATTCCATTGAAAGATACAGGTCCTAAAATAAAGTCTTTTAATGTGTAAAGGTATTTGCATGTTGGGAAGAGAAACCTCTTTCAGGTTACAAATGACCCACCTTTTTTGCTGTGAGGATTCAGGGCTCAGTTCTCACCTCATACCCCACACTTAACCAAGCATTTAAGCAAGTCCCTGTAGTCTGTTCAGAAAAGAAAGTAAAATAAAGCAGATCTATCGTATTTAGACAACAGAACACTAATTTTTGCTTTTGCTTTTCCACATGTGAGAAAAAGCCTGAAAAGAATTTGTTCTCCAACCTGGGAGTGAAAAATCTCCGCTTTTGAGCAAAAGCCAATCTCAGAAAGTTCCATTTGATGCAATGATCTTTTCAGAGACTGTAACCAGAAGGGAAAAGCAAAGAATTGTAAAGAAGAATCATCTGTAACCTGAAATGTAACAGTGGGCCTTGACGGGAAAATGTGGCTTCTATATTTGCACATGTACATACACACATGTATGCAATAACGTGCCAAAGTTACTCAGAAAATAAAAAGATCAATGCATAAAGATGAAAAGGAAGAATTTTAGAATATAGTAGTGGGGGGAATAAAAAACAGAAGTATTTATCATGCCATCATCTAACCATCATCTTTTAGAACTCTCATCACATACCAATCACAGCTGGTGGACCTCGTCAGGTCAGCGGTTCCAAAAGGCAGAGTTTGGAGACGTTTAACCTAATAGGAGGCCTGTTAGTTTTGGGCACCCCAACCCTGGTGAGTTTAGGCTGTATCTGGGACATTCAAGAGCTATAAGCTCTTTTAATGTCCAGCTGCAGGTGTCAGTGAGAAAGCTCTGTCCATTTATTTCTCTTTTAGAAACTTATGTGATAGTTTTGTCAAATCCAGTGACATTTTCAAAGTTGAATAGAGTCAGAACAATAGACTTTTGGAGTCCATAAAGCGGTTGCCATATGGGAAAAGTTAAAAAAGAAATAGGCCCACATATAAGACAGCATGAGAAATGATGGCTTTGCTTGGCCTGGGCAGTGCTGGTCCTCTCCTTGAAGGATTTCCAGCTTCCTGAGCAATCAATCCAAGCACTAAATTTGCCGCTTCTTGTCTTTGTTAAAGAAAATCTACCAATAAATCCCCATCAGAGTTTGTGTAACCCAGATCAGTCAGTTACTGCTCTCTCCCTCAGCATTCACAGCTTAACCAGCTGGCTCTCACGCTGCCAGGCACGGAACTTGTTAGGCACCAGCAGCCAATGCAAGTTGCTTTCGTGTTGCATTTCTAGGAGCAGAAGCACTGTAAAAGCTCCCAGAATGTACTTTTTTTGTGTAAGAACAAATAAGCAAGAAAGACCCAAAGTAATTTGTTTTCTTTTATGCTAAACAGAAAGATATATGGGAAGAGGAGAACTGCTTATTAATCCCAACCAAACAGTCAACTCCAGCTGAGCAAACTCTGCCATTTGGTAGAGCGCATTTCTTAATCAGGAAAACATATGGGGAGGCAGTTTTCAGCATCTGAGACAGGAGCATTTGCAAATGCTTTCCAATTGGTGCAGACAGGAAAGACAGCGCAGTTTGCATTAAAAGTAATAAAAAAAAAAAAGGAAATATTTTTGCTTTTTCCCTTGCACGAACAAATTAATGTTAAGGGAATTCAACAGCTTCCCTGTATTGTCATGAGTGCAGCAGAACTGCTAAAGATGGCTCAATTACAGAAATAAGAAAGTTGTATACAAGGCGAAAACCAAATGAAGCAAAACTAACCCATGCTTCTGTTCTGCTCATCCACCCACCCACCCCAGGAATGTATGTCAAGAAAACAGCTCAAAATCTGGAATCTATTGTCAGGGAAAAGAAGCAGAAAACCACTCAAAGTAGCCCAATAAATGGCAAAAACAACTCCTTGAAAGGCAACTTGCTGTGTTTTCATAGAATCCCAGACTGGTTTGAATTGGAAGGGAGCTTAAAGCTCATCCAGCTCCAACCCCCTGCCACGGGCAGGGAACCCTTCCACTAGAGCAGCTTGCTCCAAACCCCTGTGTCCAACCTGGCCTTGAACACTGCCAGGGATGGGGCAGCCACAGCTTCTCTGGGCACCCTGTGCCAGCGCCTCAGCACCCTCACAGGGAAGAGCTTCTTCCTTATACCTAGTCTAAATCTACCCTTTTTTAGTTTAAAACCATTCCCCATTGCCCTGTCGCCACAGGCCCTACTAAAAAGCCTATCTGCATGTTTTTGGCAGCAGGTTTATCTAGACAGAGCCATTTTTCCTCCCTCATGAAGCAGAAACAAATGTTAAAGAGCAGTGGTTTTGGACACATTGTGGTGAAGACACAATCTCTCAGAAGAAAAAACGATCTCTTTAACATTTCTGATCATGTATGTGATGAGCATTAAGGCCAACTGCTCTTGCCTGTGGTTGACGAGGTTATGAGTGGCTGAAGCAAATGCTATGTTGCTGATGTATTTTGGCAGAATGATTCCTCTGTGCTCTCTGTAGCTCAAAATGCACCATAAGGGCCCCAGAACTTACAGTCAGAGAAACAAGAAGACCCTGCAGGCCAATAAATATATGCAGGAGTGATCTCCTCAAGTTACGTAGCAAGGGCCAGTCATCATAGTCCTGTAATACATTACACAGGGGGAGTATATGGAGAAGTGGTGGAGTCATCATCACTGGAAGTGTTTGAAAAACATGTAGATGAAGCTGTCAGTGACATGGGTTAGTGGTGGCATTGGCAGTGCTTGGGGTAAAAGTTGGACCTGATAATCTAAAGGTCTTCTCCAGCCTACCTGATTCTATGACATTTAAATACATGACATTTCTGGGATGTAAAGTAGTCAGGGATGGGAATTTAACTCTGAAATTTCAGCACTAACTGCTTAACAGCTTTTTTGTTGTTACCTATCAGTATTCAGTTCTTCAACAAATTGTATATATCAAAAGAAATACATGTGCAAAGCCTTTATTAGAAGAGGCACAGATATAAGACAGCTTATAAAGATATATGGAAACTGATGCTTAACACCTCAAGAGATTCCTGTGATGAAGGGATGCTTGTCATTAATCTAATCATAAATGGAAAACCCTGAAGGTGAAACTGAGTGACTAACTGGAAATGCCCTTCACCAGGCAAGGGTAGCAGGTAGGTACCTAGAATCTGCAGAGAGGCCTTGACTCTTGGATTTATATGTAACAAAACTGTATATGCAGCATTAATAAAAATCCAAAGTATGAATTGTAATGAATTCATACACTCCTCTGTAAAAGCAGCTGAATTACTTGTTATTTTACCTCATCCAGGGAAGTTGTGTGATCTGACCTTCCCACAATGGTATCATTCTCTTTATATGCTTGCTTACCAGTAGAAAAACATATGCTGTAAGAAAGCCCCAGCCTGCCTTCCTTTCCCAATAGTGTAGGATCAAGAGTAACCCCCTGCAGAGAAGTAATGGCCAGACCCCACTGTGAAAGTGAGATGAGTGAGGCCAGATGGATACCCAACACCACGGTGGTCACCAGAGGGATGAGGACGACACCAGAAGAAAGAAGGCTTTGCTGATCTCGCCATAAAGTAACTGCAGGGAATTCTTCACCTTCTTGAGGCACTGCACCAACATCTGTTTGTCACTGATATTAATACAGCAGCTCACAGTCATGACTGAATTAGACGGTCCCTTCAGGAGTCTGTGAAAACAGCCAAAAGCAGTAGCTGGCACTGCAAGGTGGTGAGAAATGGAATGCAGAAGGTAAGAAATATCCCTAGCCATTGACAAGACAAATGATGTTGAACAAAGTGGGAGCTACCTTCAAGCAAAGGTCATAAAAATGCAATCACAGACCCTGAAAAAAGCAAGTTCAGATGTCGTGGAGGAAAAAAAAAGCACCATGACAAACCTGCTACCTGCCAACACGACACTCCAAGCTTGATCAGGTGAGCCTCCTCCAGCAGCAAAGCTATGTTTTGCTTTTATTTGTTACAGGAACACACAGCACCCTGTTATTATAATAATATAATGATAATGGAGTTATTCTCTATTATTAGAGGGTGTTATTCTGCCCTGGTGAGACCACATCTGGAGTATGTGTCCAGTTCTGGGCTCCTCAGTTTAAGAAAGAAAAGGAACTACTGAAGAGGGTCCAATGGACAGCTATGAAGATGATTAGGGCATCTCTATGAGGAAAGGCTGAGAGAGCTGGGCCTGTTTAGCCTGGAGGGCTGAAGATCCCTTGAGAGGGGATCTTATCAATACATACAAATATCTTAAGAGGCAGCACCAAGAGTATGGGGCCAGACTCTCTTCAGTGGTACCCAGCAACAAGATAAGGGACAACAGACACAAAATGAAACATAAGAGTTCCATCTGAATATGAGGAAAAACCTTTTTGCTTTGAGGGTGACAGAGCACTGGAACAGGCTGCCCATAGAGATTGTGGGTTGTGGAGTCTCCTTCTGTGGAGATATTCAAAACCTATCTGGACGTGATCATGTGCAATCTGCTCTAAGTGAAGCTGTTTAACAGGGGGGTTGGACTAGATGATTTCCAGAGGTCCCTTCCAACCTCAGCTATACTGTGGTTCTGTGATTCTGGTTTCTGACCATTTTAAAGCATAGGTTTTAAAGGACATTATCCATCTATATTCAGTTGTAATGTTCAGAAGACTACAAGCTTTGTGGGTTTTGACAAGATTAATCTATCCTATCTTTAGACATCTACAAAGTACATCTCCACATCTGAGCTGGTCCTTTGATATTCACTTTAGAGCTATGGAAGGTGCTTCTGGGGCATGATTCATCCCATCCAAAGGTAGACATCTAAAACAGGTCAAAGAAATCACACCTGAAAGATGTCTACTTTGCCCCTCCATTGACTGCCGGAGCTTAGCCGAGGAGCTCACATGCAGAAAACTACACTGAAATGTCAGAAGCAGGAGGAGGCAAATCCCACCCTGAAATTAATCTCTCCCAAGAGCTGTCAGAGCTCTTCACTGAAACTCTTTGAGGCAAGGAATTATTTAGACTGCAAAGCATTAGGGGGGCTCTTTCTCTGGGCCTGAGAAGTTATTGACATATCGGAAACTCAGTTTCAGTGAAAGTCTTTGCACACTGTAGTGATGCTACCTGGTGGGAGTTTCGCATGAGTCCTGTTTAGAAGAAAGAAGGAACACAGTCTGCTGCTTGTTGCTAAACACGGCGCCACTCTCCAGTATGCAAAATCCCTTAGCTAATGAGTCTGTTTCTCATCTCAATGGCCCTAATGCAGTGAGAAGTGGTACCACCAAAATCTATACAATTATATTGGTCTAAACTTGAGAGAAAGTAAACCTAGAATCAGATCTGTTCTATTTCACTTTGATTTCTCAGTTTTTCCCTATGTTAATCTCTCAAAATGGGTGATCCTGCTCCTTTACTTTGCTCTTGTGAGACCTCACTTGGAACATTGTATGCAGTTCTGGTGTCCTCAACATAAAAAGGACATGGAACTGTTGGAACAAGTGCAGAGAAGGGCCACAAGGATGATCAGGGAACTGGAGCACCTCCTGTATGGAGACAGGGTGAGGAAGATGGGGCTGTTCAGCCTGAAGAAGAGAAGCTGCATGGAGACCTCAGAGCAACTTCCAGTGTCTGAAGGGGGCTACAAGGATGCTGGGGGGGGACTCTTCATCCGGAACTGTAGTGATAGGACAATGGGTAATGGGTTCAAACTTAAACAGGGGAAGTTTAGATTGGATATAAGGAAGAAGTTCTTTACTGTGAGGGTGGTGAGGCACTGGAATGGGTTGCCCAGGGAGGTTGTGAATGCTCCATCCCTGGCAGTGTTCAAGGCCAGGTTGGACAAAGCCTTGAATGACATGGTTTAGTGTGGGGTTTCCCTGCCCATGGCAGGGGGTTTGAAACTGGATGATTTTAAGGTCCTTTATAAGCCTAACTATTCTATGTTTCTATGACATGCAGGAGTGAAGTCCTACAAAATGTCATCTTTGATGGTCATTTAATTCTGACAATTGTGACTTGGTACCCTCTGCCTCTCATTTGTGCATTTAAAGCATATTTTTATATGTTTTATATGTTTTCGTATTCGGTTCTCCTCTAGTGAAATTCTTTTGCTAAAGGAGATTCAATCACTGTTGTTAGCTTGGGCTCACAACCTCATCGCATTGAAAGATACAATTGTTTAGATAAATGCAGTGACAGAATCAAATAAAACTTAAAGTGAATGCAAATTCTTAAAAAAACTTAAAGTACTTTTAATAAAAATCCTTCATCTTGCTTGTTTGAAGGGTTTTTTGTCCTTTTAAGCGGGGTGAACATTTTGGACTAAGAACTTCAGCTATTAAGCATTTCAAAAGGTAAAAAAAATCTAAACCAGCTTATAAGAATTCCTAAAAGTAATAATTTTACTAGCTGCTTTTACACATAACACACAGCAGGAGCATCACCATTTCTTTGCTCTTCCATGATGCAAGTCAGTAAGAGCATTTCCAAGCTGTCTGGTTCTGCATTTCAGGCTTTACATCAGGGTTTCTCTGTCTACAGTGGAGATTTTTACAGAGCATTGCCTCTTCCTCAGCCCACTCACCTTATCAGTGTGTGGCTGAATCATGATGGTGAATGGAGTTCTTGTGGGAAGCTCAAAGACCAGCTGCCCTCATGTGCTGGGTGGCATGTGGGGACATGGGGTCTTGACTGCTTTGGGGGAACCCAGTGGCAGTGCTGGGTCCATACCTGGACTGCTCCATCTCCCATAGGTAGAGAGCCTGATCTCCTTGAGTGTTTCAGAGCAACCCTCAAGTAACAGGGTCCTTTTGGGGAGGCAGGACCACTGGGTTGTGGTGATGCAGCATCTTTTCATGCTAGTCAAACAAAGATGCTCTGCTGTCTGTGGGATGATAGGTCTTCCACACACCAATGAAGAATAAACCCAGGTGCAATGGCAGCTTGCTGATAGCTGTCATGGTAAGGTAGAAACTGGAGATCTGTTGTACCCTAATACTAATATATGATACTTTCCATCCAGATGGCATGTTACCGCAGTGTTACAAAAGGGAGCATGTTCACATGCCCTAATGATGTCAGGGAAACAAGAATCTAATGCAAAAAATGAAGCAAACTTCCATATTTCAGAGTCCCAAGCTCAGCAGTGTCCCTGTGCATGTGTGTGTGTGTACACACACACAAATACCCAAAGAGGCTGGATAGGGTAAATGATATTTTAAAGAATATAAAGCATTACCAGCTTCTAATCCTCCAGAGCACTAAATATAGCTCATATTTAACAACTGGCTCAAAACTGGCTGAGCTCTGGGAAAGACACCTGTTGATTTCACACTGGTTATAGATCAAGCTCCCCATAGAGGAATGCAATTTGTCTCATTAGAGGATGTTTACATTTAATTAGGTGACTGTATTCTTTATTGTGTGCTAATTTTCCCTGTTCTTGTCGTTAGTATTTACATTTACAATAGCCGTGAACACTTCAATAACACCAGAAAAATTCCCAATGGAAGTTTATTAGAATATTCTTCCTTAAGCAAAACTAAACCAAACCCAACAAAGTCGTTCCAAAGCCATCAATTACACAGGCTGCTCTTTGTGAGAGGCGTTTCCAAACTCAACATCTCAAGCAACTTTGTTCTACAGTTGTGACTTACATTCACAGATTCTGTGAGGTCTAAGTGAAGCAGAAGGATTAATTGCATACAGATGCTTTCCTATTTTTGCTTGCCACTGGTTTTTATTACTCTTTTCTGTGTGTGTTTTTTTTTTAAACAAAGCCAATAAAAGGAATTTACATTATACTAAGAAAGTTAAATGCAACCTGTAAGAAGTAATTACAGGCACAAAACATATGGAAATGCCATCCCTTGTTTTGGTTCTATTTGCACATAATATATGCAGATCAAGTCGTGATTAGCAGACAGGAAGCACAGTCTGTGATTATGCAGGTTTTGGTAATTGAATCCACCAAGGATAATGATGCTGACCTTCCCATTCAAAAATAAACTAGGCATTCAAGTTTTAAGTGGTTTGCATTAATTCTAATTGTATAGACATGTCTAGCCAGAGCTGCTGCTGGGAGGACATGGGACAGGTAAATAATAAGTGTTTTATTAACAACAACTAAAGCAATGCTGTTTACAGCAGTGGTGTTTGCACCATGTAAAACTGAAAGCTGAGTATCTAGGCGCCATCATTTTCACTGAGGTACACATGCCCATGCTGCATCAGGCACAACGAGAATTTACCCAGCAGGGTCTATGATTACAGAATCTACTGCTTGCAAACCCACACAGAAGAAACTACTGCCTAGTTAATTCATGAGAGATCCAGTTTCTTTCCCCATCTATTATCCTTCCATCGTTCAAGGAAGATAGGGCTCCAAAAGGTTGGAAATTTAATGGAATTTGTATAGATAAATGCAGTATTTATCCTGAAGACACAGCACGGTTTGAACTGCCTACCAAACAGCAGGCTGTTGGGGATATTTGTATTTTCTCTCAAGGTGGCTTGCTTTTGCAGAGTTATTAACTTGGTTCTACTACTACAGCTCAAGAGCAGAGGCTATTTGTCATGCAGAAACAGACCACTGGTGTGTTAAATCTGATATTTTACCTCCACTACAAGGTGACCCAGTTCTGTTAGTCCAGGGAACCCACCCCCAAGTCCATCTGTGATGCTCTTTCCTAAGACCTGAAGGCAAAGTTGCCTCAATCCAAAGCCTGTAGCATAGTTCTACTTATTGTACCACCAAGTCTCTATTTCCCAGTGGGTAGTGTGATAAATTTTTCAGGGAATAGAGGAGAAAAGCAAAGACCAGTGGCTTAGAGAAAGCTGTATGGCCCCCTGTTCTGAGGGATCCAGCAAAAACATGCTGCCGACTGGGACAGGAGTAATGGATATGGCCTCCTATCTGTTGTCTCTGCTAGAACTATTGTCTGTCTAGAGTTATATGGTTTTTCTTCTGGAAAACATAAAAACGTGAAGGGGTTTTACTTTTCTCTTACATTTCTGATGTGTGTCAGCCCCAGTCAGACATGGGATTCAGTTGCCTGGTTCAGGTCTGGAAATTGCAGATGTTTCCATGTTGCTTGAACAGATCAGCTCTGTGGTGCAGGCACGGGAAACAAACATTTCCCCATGGAAATGCCAGACTTACACGTGTTCCATTGCCTGAGGCTGTAAAAGCAGTATACCCGATGCCTGCTGCAAGCACCAGGCACACACAGGACTCACCTGGGAAGGTCTCCAGCATGTGTACTGCAAGTCCAATGTGTTCAGTAAGCATTAGGCTTATTGTATGTGTGCTTTAAAGCTCTGCAAAAGCATTTATGCCTAGACAATGGCAACAAGAAATATTGCAGCTTAATTTCTGCTTTCTCTTACCCCCGATCCAAATAAAACTAAGCCACTGACTGATTTCCACCTGGCCCTTAAAGCTGATGACTGGTGTTTGTAGAAATAGCTCAGGGACTGAAGCACTCCAAACTCTGGGATTGTGGTTTCAGTCATGGTAGATGTGTTCCAGATCTGCAAACAACCGTGGTACCACCGGGGCAGACCAACAGCATCATCTCTGCTAGGACACACAGATGGGGATGATTATTCATTGGTGATTATAGAATCATAGAACAGCTCGTGTTAGAAAGGTCCTTAAAGCTCCAGACCCCTGCCACGGGCCCAGACCCCTGCCACGGGCCGGGACCCCTTCCACTAGAGCAGCTTGCTCCAAGCCCCTGTGTCCAACCTGGCCTTGAACACTGCCAGGGATGGGGCAGCCACAGCTTCTCTGGGCACCCTGTGCCAGCGCCTCAGCACCCTCACAGGGAAGAGCTTCTGCCTAAGAGCTCATCCCAATCTCCTATCTTTAAAGCCATTTGCCCTTGTCCTGTCACTGCATGCCCTTGTAAAAAGTCCCTCTCCAGAATTCTTGAAGGCCCTTTTTAGGTATTGTAAGATTGCACAGACCAAGAAGCTCCCAGCAGTAGTAAGAAACATGGATGGCTGCTCTATGGCAGACCACCAAGCTGAGCGGGGTGTGCTTAGAATCTAAATTACTGGGAAACAGATAGCTGAATCACATGGAAGCTCTGCAACTGCATTGGAATTAAGTTATACACTTAAATTTTGCATGTGTTATAAATCGGCAATATGTAATTCACAGGCTTTCACCTCTAGGTCGCTATCATACTGCTCCATTATTTTTTATGCACAAACGGGAAAACATTATGTAGTCCTCACTTAGAGTGTTTTTATGTCTCAACAACACTCTGAGAGTATGTCCAATACCATTTTTTCAGCTCATTAGAATAACTGCAGGAGGGAACCCTGGTAGTTTGGGGTTTGTAAGGTGATGCAGAGGTCAAATCCATCCCAGGATCACAGTAACCAGAAGCTTTTATTAGTTACTTCCCACTTTCTGCTGTCTATGATATGGATTAATGATCTCAGTCCAAGTCCAAGTGGTTAGATATGTCTATCATACATCCTTCACATGGGAAGTAGGTAAAGAAAGCATAAAGATCACTTGCTTGTCCAGAAAAAGAACTCCAACATCCTGTATCTTTGAGCACAGAAGTCAAGCCTTCAGTCTAGATAATAGCCTTTTGGCCTTTCAGACAACAGAAAAGGCCTTTATTGACTGCTCCTTTCTCTCTTATCCCATCTCCAGGCTCCTGCATACAAGCAGATTTAAGAACAACATCTCAACTCAAAGGCCAAAAAGAGCTTGTGAGAAACTATATGGACACACAATGAGCTTTTCACTGGCTGTATAACGTTTCCTCTTCTCCTTTGCCTCTAAACACCAGGTTCTGCTTCCAAGGAAATTAAAGAGCAATGTAGGAGGGATGGGAGCTTGAACCCTGTGGATAAAAAGCAGTGATGACAGCAGCGAGAGCTCTGGCTAAGACATTGAACTGGCTCGTTACGTGTAATGTTGGTAAAGATAAAGGGATGTGGCAGAAGCAGTAGGACAGCTCTTCACATCCACCACTGTAGGAAAGAAGCACACAGGCTCTACCAGCCCACATCACTTGTGATCAGCCTCAGCTTCTCTTTCATGAAAAAGGTCATTGAATCTGCTGTATCATCTCTAGCAATAGGAAGGAGACACAAGGACCAGAATTAGAGATGTTCCTTTCCCTTACCCAGACTTTCTTGTCTACAGAAAGATAGGCTAAAAGGAAATTTGAGTCATGACCTTCTTGCTTAGTGAAAGACCCCTGGGATCAGCTGTTAGAGGCAGCTTTGCTCTTTTCAAGGGTGATGAGCACCCAGAGTGACTGCTTGTGATAATCAAACCAGAAATGAAGAGAAATAGCCACATGGAATCCCCTCCTGTTGCAGATGGACACCATAGTGCACACAGACAGCCCTGGATCAAGCTGATAATAGTCTGCTCCTGTTCACAGATGAAGGAAAATGAGTCTCAGATTACCAAACCTGTCCCTGGGTTTTGATGCTATCATTCACACTGCTGTTATCCAGCCTCAAAGTCACAACAGGGGCAAGCAGTGTGGCACCAAGGAGGGACAACATGGTTCATAAGAGCACATGCAGGCAAAAAACAGGAAAGAAAAGCACATCCTTTCTTATATCCACTGTACAGTTTATTTAGTATCATGATCCTTATTTTCCTATGGTATCAAATCACACAGGGCCCAAAATATTCCTTAAGTTAATAAGTGGTGAAGGCAAACACAAAAGCTACAACTATTCCATTAAATTAAACAGGGTCAGGGTTTGGGCTTGAGAACTCGAGTGTGACTGCCCACATTGTTTAATTTCAGCACCCTTTCTGGTTCAGGTTTGGTCCGTAATAACAGGCGATCTCATAGACAAAGGCCAGACATATTTGGGGGGATATATGAGCCAGCAAATAAAGCCAGTAATAACGTGAGAAGATGACAAAATGCATAGCAGACCTATGGAGCCCTTGACTTCACTTTCTTCTCATCATCTAAATAGCTTGATGCTTGCTCTTTCCAAGCCTCTTTCTCTAAATGACACTATTGAGGCATTCAAGGATCAGAGGGAGGGACAGTGAACTGGAACCCACAATATTAATTATGGCTCTGACACTGGTTACTGAAGAGACCCTTGGCAATTCACAACATTTCTGTGTTAAGTGAGAGAAGACGACGATGGCAAATCCTTACCACACGTCAGGAGGGAGAGACTTAATTAATTAATGCCCAGAAAGTGCTTTGGAGATTAAGTGTGCAACTCCTGATGTCATGAGAGCTAAATATTATCGCTGAACTCAGATTCATACATAAGGGCAGAGGTTCCCAGAAAGAGAAGCATCAAGGGTACGAAGCAAAGACTTCTCTTATAGAAAAATACTCCATGTAATTAATGCTGTAGCCCTTTCCAAACAGCCACATGGTTGTTTTCCTCTAGGTACAAGGTTAAAAGCCTTTCTGCTAAAGCCCAGGAATGTATCTGGCTTTAGGGATATGATAAGAACCACAGTCTTCCCCCAAAGAGCTCTCATTATTAGTGGGAGTATATGTGTAGTTAACTGATTCATTAGGTGTAGGCATCACTACATGGAGTTAGCATTTTCTCTCTCTGGATCTTCTGAAGATCAGTCTTTGGCTGACAGCTAAAGAAATGCTGTTATATATGCACAGTAGACACCATCTCTGATCAATTCTTATTCTCTTGCTTTTCTATATGGTACAGTCAGAAAACTGAGTTCAGCTCAAAAGTGACCGAAGTAGGGCCATAAAGGAGGAAATATGGGGGGATCCAAAGGGAGAGCTACCAGAGGCTAAAATGAAACTCCAGCAGTCAAAGGCAAGGCTCTTGCCCACAGCAAAAAGCATCTGACAGTTCTTTTATGCAGTGCTTTATATTTCCCAATCTTTCTGGAAAATGAGCTATTTCAAAGATCTACCTTCTCAAACAGGTCAGTTCTTCCCCTGGTAGAAAAGGAGGCAGTGATGTGCTACTGCATAGGTGGCCACAGAAGAGAACTCACTGTGAGGAGTGGGATGAGCTAACATAGCAACATACAGAGGAGGACATGGGTCTTTCATCACTGAAGCTAATATGAATTTTACCACAGACTCTGAAAACAAGACACAGAATTGCCATACTCTGATTCTCAGATATTCACGGATTTTAAAGGACCTTCACAACCACTGTTTTGCATTCCTGCATAACAGCTTTGAACTAGATCCTATCTTTTAAGACGATATCCTATCTCAATTTTAAAATCCCCAGTTATTTGCAGGATTAAATACAACCCTTGAAAAATTGGTACCTAATTTCAAGGATGAGGCTGTCTAGGTTCAGGCCACATCAAGATGTTCTCAGCTCTTTTCAACAGATTAAAGAGCCATTCACAATGTTTATTTTATGAAAAAGTATATGTAAGGACCTAATCAAGTCTCTTTCTACTTTAACTCAAACCATATTTATGGTATTCTGAAATCTTCCATTACGTTCATGTTTCTTAATTGCTTAATCATACTTTGGAATTTTGCCTGAACCATCCCCAGGTTTTTAACATCTCCTTCAACACCACATGTAATATTCCGGTAGCAGCCTCATCAGTGCAAAACACAAAGGTGATACATTTAGTTTTACTCAAGATCCCCCAAAAGCCACTTATTATCTACTTCCTGATTAGCGGCACTGATGTTCAGTGAGTGATAAACTGGGAGCCCTTAAACACATCTCTGAATCACTGCCTCTGAAAATAGAATAAATCTGTGGCCTCTGTTCCTACACGTTTGACTTTACCTTTGTCTCATACCCTGCTATCAAGCAGTCCAGATTGTTCTGTATCAGTGATCAGCCCTATTCATGATTTATCACTCCCTCAAACTGTGAAATTTGAAGACTTTACCAGTAATGAGTACATCTTCTTCCGTGTTGTTCTTAGAAATACCGTACCAAACAGCGGAAGCTCAGCAAGCCACGTGTGCTAGGCCCTCTAGAAGCAGCCCTGCTTGATGTTCCCATTCACAAACTCATTTTCAGACCTAATATTCAGTCAGGTTTTATCCTCATAATAAGTTCTGGCTTGAGTTTGTATCATTCTGGTTTCTTAATCAACATGTCATGCAGCACAAAGTCAAGCCTTATAGACGTCTAAGTTTATTACATCAAAACTATTACCTTTCTATACCAAAATTGTAATCTCATAAAAAAGACATCACGATGATTTGACAAGATATATAGTTTTTTTTCACAAAATTACATTGATTGGCATTAATTACATTACTCTCCTGTATGTCTTTACTATTTGAGAGCTAC
Source organism: Pezoporus occidentalis (assembly GCF_034315485.1). NCBI lineage: Eukaryota > Metazoa > Chordata > Aves > Psittaciformes > Psittacidae > Pezoporus > Pezoporus occidentalis. The sequence continues at coordinate 3,084,523 of NW_026915943.1, forward strand.
ATCAGCCATTCCATTATTTTGTCTGGGATCAATGTCAATCTGACAAGGCTGTAATTACCTGGGTTGTTCCATTTACCCTTTTAAAACATTGGTACAATGCTAGGCTTCTGTATGCTTTGTTAAGGATGGAGGGTTTTAGGGGAGTTTTCACATAATCTCTGCCCATTTTGACATCTCGAGGCCATGGCAGAGACTGATGCCTTTATGGGTGAAGTTCCCATTACGATAATTATTACTTTAGCTCTTCCAGGCTTGCAGAGATTAAAAGGTCATCATTACTCTCCAGAACCCCAACTCTAAGCAAGTCTGTATGAGGAAATCTCATGCACTGAGAATGATGTTGCTCTGAGACCACATCACAAGCTTCGGTCACTGTGTTCCCCAGCACTTCCCATGTAGGCATCCGTGTCTCATTGTGCGGTTCTCTTTCCCATTCTCTGGCCCCACACATTTCTGTGTGGGTCATGAGCTAGTTGTGTGTGAAATCACCAGTGAAGAGAGGTCTCCAGGCCTGCACTGCCAGTGATGTATGGCCAGTTAAGCCATAACTGGTCAAGCCAAGTGCCAGCATGGGAGAGATTAGGCTGAGATAGCAAAGAGAAGGGCGAATTCATCACATTTCCTAGATCTTTTTGTTGGAAGGGCTTATAAAAAGTCCTCTGAGCAGCATTCAAAGTTTTATTTGCAGTGAAGAATTGAGGCTTTTAGTTTATCTTTTCTGTTGCTCCAAAGGAACTAAGATGCTGTTACAAACACAAGGCTGAGGTATAGACTCGTATCCTACCAAGATACTGCTACTCCCATCAGGAGGAACCAGCCTCGGCAGCAACTGAAAGGTATCCCTGTAGCATGAAGAGAAAATCTGGGCAAAATCAGTGTTACCAAATCCAGCTGTATCAGACTTAGCTTTAAAACTGTGGCCAAGTTCATGCTTGGCCGAAACAGGCACTAATTCAACACCTCAGTTTACCCAAATCTCACATGAACATTTCTCTCATTCAAAGACTGACCTGAAGAAGGCAAGCTGTGCTGTGCCTCTCTGGCACACAGCAGCTTGTGAGAGTGATTCACAGTTGCATAAAGCTGTGTTCCTAAGACACAAAGGTCAAGACGCTTCCTTCAAACCTGCAGAAACAGGTCCTTTTTCACACCTCTTGTAGCTGGAGGTTTGCAGCACATCAGATGTGCTCCCTAGGAGAGCAGAGATTATGTCTGGCCATGACATCTGCTCTGGTCTGTAACCAAGGTCTCAGCTTTCCAGATCAGTTCTTCTTATTCTGCTCTATTATTAGGGCAAACTTTAAAATATCTGCTTCATTAATTTGCTTAACTTATCAGAAATGGATCAGACTGTATAAAGCTACAAAAAGAACAGGTCATCAGCTACAAGTTCATAGACAATACATCCATCCATGTATACAGTTATTTCATATACCAAGACAACAATGCAGAGAGTTGTGTTCAGTGCATGATATGCAGTTTATATTTCAAAACAGTATGCTCTGAAGCTAAGCTTCACCCATGCTACTCACTGTGATGCTCCTTATATCAGATTTATCCATCCCCCCAAAATGTGGGAAAACCCACTCCCTCGTGAATAAAATGTACCCTGAAACTACTCCACCTACTTGATGATGTAGAAAACAAAGACAACAAAGAGGGAAAGAACAAGGAGAAAGCATGTCCTGTGCACAATTAAATATGACCATACTGCATATAATTTAATTAAGACACTTTAATGTGCTCCTGTGTTCCTGTTGCCTAGTACCTGCGCTTAGGCAGTGGTTAATTAAACATGCAGCTTAGCACTGGTGACTGCATCGCACACTTCTCATGACTCCTGTTAAAATGGCATTTGTGACTCAAACAGAAAAAAGTAATTTGTTCAGTTTTCTCATCTCATGTAAGTGTGGGGAGCTGTAATCAATCCAAGGAGGTGCGATGTTTATGGGGTTTAATACTGGATAAGACCAAGAAGAAATAAGTATACGCAGAAAATACAAGGTGGTTCTTTGGGGATCAGCCATGTAGGGAGAGAATAGACTGCAGTGCTCTATCTCATTTTTGTGTGAATGCAAAATAAAAAAGAAATGTTGAAATACGTCTAGGTTAGAAATGAAACATCCCCTTCATAATTCATAAATGAATACTTCTTTGTCTGCCGAGGACATTTTAAATACTGTTTGGATTGTCTGCTGTGTTTGGTGGTTTGGTTTTTCTTCGCGTGGGGATGGCACCTGGAATGACTAAATACATGTAGCTGAATTCACAATGTAAATAAAGATCCATCACTTCTGACAGATCCAGAAGCTTCCAATTTTCCTCTTTGCTTCTTCCCCATGAGCAAACACAGGCTCAAGCCTGGTGTGTATGAATAAGTAAATGAGCTATTAGACAGTGTATAGCTAGCTTACCTGGTGTTGAGCTTGTAATTACACTGTGAACACTTATGCCTAGCAGCATCTTCACAAGCTTCCCTATACAGTCTTCTAGGATGCTTATTGACACGATACCATCAAGAAGACTCTTTGGAATGCATCTCATTATAATGTATAGAAAGATTATTGCAAGATGATTCACTTAAGTGGCCACATATTCAATCCCAGGCAATTAACTGCTCAACACAGTCAATTATGTAATAATAAAACTGGACCCTTCAAGACTTCCAACTAAATTAAAGGGTCTCCTGCCGAACAAACAGAGTGGCCATAAAACTCTCTGCAACTTAACACTGTTAGAGGAGTCTAAACATTTCCTGAGTCCATTTGGAATATAGATTTTTTCTTTTCTTCCCAAATGACCACAGGAAACAGGTTATATCATTTTAATTATTGCTGATGCTGCTCAGAGGTTCTGAGGGCAAGCCAATAACTCTGAAAACAGGTCTCTTCTGATACGGAGTTCCTCTTCAGCAGACATTCTATTCCCACACTTAAACCTTCCATCTACCTTACACACTGCCTTTTTTAGGGAAGCCTTGAATATAGTGCCCAAAACAGTAATTCTCCCCCTTCTCCCCTGTTAGTCCTCCCCCTATTGTTAACTACAAAGTCCAGATTGTGAGACTCACAGGCTAATGGAATGTCTAATGCAGAGCAGCTGTACATTTTTAATGCAAAAGGGGGAAAATAAAGGCAGCATATGGTTTTATGTAATCTTCCTATGAATTTTTAACTGAGCGTCCTAATTCATGCCAGACAGAAAGAGCTTTTTTACTGGTCCTGTGTGGTTAGAGCCTGCTAGCATGAAGCATGTAGTACTTTAAAGCCACGGTTAGTGCAGGTGCAGTAGATGCTGGTGTGGATGGCACTTGGTTTGTACTGATGGCTTTAAATATCACAATTCAGTGGCTGAAGCAACAAAGGGGTGTTAGAGCAAGAGGGATGAATCAGTGTCCTTTGGACATAGACGTTCTTGAGGGTTCTGTGGCATCCTGTATAAGTATTATGAAAACACCACCTGAGCATCTACTGGTAAACTGGATGGTAGACCAGTCACAACGTGGGAGCAGGCTTTATAATATCCTTGTTCAGTTTTGAGCCTTCTACAAAGAAGTTGTGGATCACCTGGAATGATTCCAGAAGATAGAAAATTGCCAGAAGTGAATGCACTGTAATGTATTGTAGGATGAAATACATACAAGGTTAGCACAAAAAAAACAAATGAATAATTTCTCATTCACATCCATTGAGCCAGGAGAATAAGTAGCTATGTAAAATAAAGCAAAAAAGACATTAAGTGACATTAAGAGCGTGCTGTTTTTTGCTGGAATAAAGTTAATTTCCTTCATAGTAGCTGGTATGGGCTGTTTTGGATTTGTGCTGGGAACAGTGCTGATCACACAGGGATGTTTTAGCTGTAGCTGAGCAGCACTTACACAGAGTCAAGGCCTTTTCTGCTCCTCACAGCACTCCACCAGTGAGTGGGCTGGGGTGCACAAGGAGCTGGGAGGGGACACAGCCAGGACAGTTGCTCCCAACTGACTTAAGGGATATCCCATACCATATGGCATATGTTCAGCATATAAGTGGGGAAAGATAAAGGAAGGGGGGATGCTGGGAGTGATGGTGTTTGTCTTCCCAAATCACGGTTATGTGTGATGAAGCCTGACATGGAGATGGCTGAACACCTGCCTGATCATGGGGAATGGTGAATTAATTCTTGGTTTGCTTTTTCTTGTGTGTGGCTTTTACTTTAATTATTAAACTGTCTTTATCTCAACCCATGAGTTTTCCCACTTTTACCCTTCCGGTTCTCTCTCCTCCATCCCACCAGGGGAGAATGAGTGAGTGGCTGTGGGGGGCTTAGTTGCTGGCTGGGGTCAAACCACAACAAAGAAGAACTTTCTATGGGTAAAGAAAATACTGACATAGATGTTCTAGGAGCCTGTGGAGTCTCCATCAAAGGAAGTCTTCAAAAGAAATTATGGAAACATGTGCCAGAAATGACAGAGATGCAGTTGATCCTGCCTTGGGGTCTTTTGAGCCCCTTCCAAACTTATGTTCTTATGATTCCTTCATTATTAACTGCCAGCATGGATGTACCCTCTGCAGCCTCAGAGCTGATGAATACAGATTCCTCTGTCACTTAGCTACCACCCTCTAAATGTCCCTGCATTAAACTGACCTCTCGCATTCATCCGTTTTCTTTGCTTTCAACTTCCTTCCTTCCCTAGCTTGTTGCTCACTCATTTCTTCTAATGCTACATTTAAGACCTCCCTGCTTCACCTTCTCCTTTTTCGCTGGCCAGAGTGGCTGCCCTCCCTCTTTAACACGTTAGCTCTGCTTTTTCAGCAATCAGTGGTACCCAAAAGTGTTTTAGAAAGGAGGCCATTTTACAGGTGAAGAAACTGAATCACAGAGAGAGAAGTAACTTGCTAGATAGCCAGCAAAGAAGCCAGGCTCCCATGCCACGAAATCCAGCAGGCAATACTTCTTCCGTTGTTTTCCATTAAGGGTGACCTGCAGTAATTTTCTTCTCAGACAAATGGACAGGAGAGCTGAGAATAGAGGGTGAGAAAACCTCAGGAAGACATGAAGAGACCATTTGCGGTGGTGTTGCCATCCAATAGGCTTGTCACCTTCCATAATTGCAATTATAGGCCCAACAAATGCCGTATTTTCTTACACAATGCGCTCTCCTTACATCCATGCATCTTCAGGTGTTATCAGTTTCATTAAAAGGGGAAAAAAGAACCCAAAACCAACCAACCAAACCAACGAAAAAGTGTGAAAGTTTTTCTCCTTGACAAATTGTCCCAGAATTAAGCCATGTTTTCAAGCTAGTTCTTTGTGACTAGAAAAACCTTTCCCTTTTTAAACAAATGGTGAGATCTTTGTCTAATTACCTGACCCTGGGAGCTGAAGAATCCCAAATACGGTTGGACTTGCAATAAGATTGTTAGCATTTTCAGTATTAACACCATTCCTCTGAAAAGAGCGTGGTGTCACATTTCCACCCTCAAATGATCTCATTTCATAATTAGCGTTTGTCTTGTATCACTTATATCACGTTCATTATGTAAATGTCTATGCAAAAAAACAACACTGGAAAGATTTGGTCCTGATTTGCATCCAAAGATGGGTTATCTGGAGCTCTTTTCACTAGTGTTATCTGCAAACACATATGGGGAGGTCTCCTGTGATCTCTCCAGCATTGTGCTCTACACCCCAAGCACCTTGATTTTTTTCCCTCATGGGGCTTTATTTGTTTTTACCATTAGAGTGAATCATAATCCAATATCAAGATCTATACACGGATACTTAAGTTATAAATGCATATGAAGATGCGGCCCCATGCAATTATGCCTGAAGGGAAAGATAGCTATTACTGACTTAGCTCTAAGAACTGGATTGCATTGTGAAGGCTTTGCTGCTCTTACCAGTATCTTGTCATGGGGCTTAAAATGGGCTCGATTCTTTGCTACAGTGATGTAAGTCTGGCTCTAATGCAGTAAAGTCAGTAAACTCTGCAGTTATTCTGCACTTACTTAGAGGAGAATGACATTTGCCATATAGCCCTGGGCCTCACTCGGCCAGAGGGTGTCAGGAATTTAGAGACAAGAAGCAAAAGGAAGCAATTAACAGGCAGGCTGCTGTACTTGGAAGCTATCGGCATGGTTGCTCAGAGAAAGAAATGTATAACGATCCAGTATGACTGATCCACAGGCTGAGTTTAAAGACTTATCCAAAGGCATATAAAACCAATCAGAACACATCCATTCTTGCCTTGCGCATTTAGCAGTGATTTCTTTATCTCTGACTTTAAGGTCCTATGAACATGACATTATGAAAATCGCATTTCTTAGGGCTTTTATTTTAGAGAGGGTAAAGAGTCAGATAAACTCTGTCCTCCCTTTATGAGGAAAATGAAGACTTGTCTTTCATGGGGCAGTGTAGTCACTGAGAAAAAAAAAGAATTCATGAGAGTATTCACTATTACAAATTCAACCATTACAAATTTGCCTACCATAAATGCAGTGATATTGGGAAAAAACCTCCAAACCAACCAGATTTGCTATGGAAAGGGACAGAGCTTTATTTCTCCTCCCAAACCACCTTTACATGGTCTAAAAGCATGTTTCAATTATTGGAGGACAAGGCTGTATGCTGACCTCACCTGCGCACCCTCTGCCACTCACTGACTTTTCTAGTTATTTTACCTTGCCATCACTTCTTCCCCTCATATGAAATGGTCTACTCTTCCTTATTTATATTTAAAGCACTTTGAGATGCTTAGGAGGTGCAGTTCGAGTTGTAAGCAGCATTCACAACTGAATCACAGCAGTGGGTAAATAAAGCCCTTTATATCATTTTTAGGTTTGATGTAATACTGTTTCTTGTGAAATGTGTTTTCATTGCACAGCCCTCCCTATACACACCTCTTCTGCAGCATGCCTTTCTGCTGCAGATTTTCTCTTTCACTCACAGCTCTTCCAGTGCTGGCCATGCAAGCGAACAACCGTGTGCCACAGAGATCTGAGAACTGCAGGATGCAGCACAGATCACAGTGGAAGACTTTGCCTCTTAGATGCTAACAAAAAAACTATAGAAACAATAGCAATAATAAAACAGAAGTATCTGGAAAACTCTATACCTTGATGAAAGTTGCCATTATTTTTTAATAGGAATCATAAACCTATTGGGATTACCCTGAAAATGCTTCTCAGCTAAAATTAAGTGCATTCATTTTTGCATACTATGAGTATGATAGTTTACTGATTGTGCACCTTTAGCTTCTGGATCAGTGAATAATTGGTTCAAGTTATGGCAGGAATTCATTCATCCTTGATATCTGAATGAATAAGGGATTAAAAACTCCAAAGATTTCCTGCAGGAAGGGAGTCTCCTCTCCCAAGACTGAATTTGTCAAAGTTCCATTGTCTGTTTTTAGCCCTGCTCTGATGACCCGCAGAAGACCATGAGGAAAACAGCTTTCTGCAGCTATTGCTGCATTCATAACCACAAGTCTCATGAAGCCTAAGATATATTAGAACAGCAGGAGTTCATTAAATGTGGTCAGAATCGTAGCACTTTATTCACAGGAATGTGTAAGGATTCACTAATGAGGAATGACTTCCAAAGGTAAATATACAGAATATGGCTACATGATGACAAAGAAGGTGCCTAGAGAGCACACAGGCTTTGGGAGATGTCAGCATCTTTTCGATGAGGGAGCTATTTAAAATGGTACAAAACACTTGTAACATGGGGACGCATTTCAGATATGGAAATCCTAGGGTTATTAGGCGAGGAAGCCACCAAAATACTGATGATAAAATGGTTTATCCAAAAAAAGGTGCCGTGTCAGTAGATTCAGCTTTTCAGGGCACATTGACAGAGAACAGAGACTGTCTTCATTAGTGAAACCTGCCTTTCTGTCTTTAAGTCAAGGATGTCATTCAGCGAATGTCATTCAGGCATCCAAGTGGGTTTCCAAAGAGTTCTTCTTCATTTCTTTTCCCTTTGTTTATGTTTATTTGCTGTCTGTGCTCGCAGCAACAGTGCAGAGAGCTGGATGCACACCCACATGGCAGCAGTTAAACACTCCCTTGCTAGTGCTAAAGATATGTCACTGATCCCATAAACAACAGTCCTACTCTTCCCATCCTTTTAGTTTTAATGGTCAGCAGGGATTTTAGAAACGTATGACCTATCTGTCAAGCAAAGAACATCAGACTCTTTTCTAGTAGTCATCTCAAATGTCATTTGAACCTAGAAGCCTTGAATCCCTGGTGGAACTCATTGCTGCAGGAATCCAGAAGATTTGAAATGGAGTAGTTTGGAACTGTTGGCAACTTTTGCTACCAAAGCCACCACCATCTTCCTAAGTCCAAGCGTCTAAAAATCATGAACTAGATCTTCAAATATACTGAGTGTCTTAAATTCTTTTGTTGCCAATCTGGATTTTTAATCATTTTGTCTTTTTATGACCCAGTAGCATAATCTGTTTCTATTAGAACTGATAGTGACAGCTAATTTGTGGTTGTCTAAGTCATGCCAGCTGATTGGCTTGGGATTCCTTTGAAGCATCCTGTGTTTTTCACTTCTAGGGTCAGGATAGTTAAAGGGATCAACTTTGAAAATTCATCCTTGATATTTGGTTTGGGGGCTTTATTTTCAGTTTTTACACATAGGTATATATTGGGAAAAGGCAGGATGTGGGTAAAATGGGATCATTTTTTAACTTTCACTCATTAAATTCCAGAGTGTATATACAGGATCTTGTGAGCAGATACGATACTGCTGTGCCTACAGAACTCAACTCCAGGTCAAAAAGTGTGACTCTATTGGCAGGGTTACAACTGTGTTCTAATATATCCCATTAATACCCAGCTTACTAGTATGGGTTTGGCCACATGTTATATGGTGTCACAGCTTCTGCTTGGCTTGGCAATGCAGACCCCAAGAGCACACACCAGCACACAGTATACCATAATGCAAAGAGAATTACAACCTTCTCCACTGGCAAGTGGAACTGGCACCAGAGCGTATTTGGAAGCTTTATGCTTCCCAAATGACAGAAAAAGAGGAGTCATCTCTTCTACATACAGAGAACACCAGAAGGCACACAATAACATGCAACGATGGGTACTCATCCCTTTGGAAAAGAGAATAATAATAGTTCCAAAATCAAGGGATAACCAAGGAAAAAAAAACACTGGAAGAAGAGCAAAAGCAAAGAGGATCCTACAGATTCAGAGTCCAGAAGAGTACGTTCGTGTTTATCCACTCACTGTGGGGTTTAAATGGCCTGCTACATTGCAGCATGTCCAACTGGCATGTCTCTGAACGCCAAGCACGTGCGTTGGCTGCAGGGCACACGGATTTCACTGCAAGATTTTTACCCATGCAGTTGGAAGGCTGTTTGTGTGCACATTTCAACCCCAAAAGTAACCTAAACTTTTTCAAACATCAGATAGTCAATCATACAGATAACAATTCCAAGCCTGAGGAGAAGGTTAAGGGTCACTTTTGGCTTTTTTGGGCTGCCAGCAGAGAACAAATATGACTTTCTCTGAACTGGCATGTTTCCCTATAATGAGTCCTGGTGCTTTTTCTTGACTAACTGGACTGTGACCCTTAAGCCAGCGCTTTGTGCTTAGAAATGCACAGAAAATGGCCTGCATAATGCTGCAAAGAGTTGGGAAATTACAGATTGTTATCAATAATTAGTATGATTTTTTGCCATTTACCTAACAAAAAAGAGAGGCTGGGTCAGTGGCAGCGGTTCAGGCTTGTCACTTTTCATCAGCTTAAGTGCTGAGAGCAGATGTGAATCAGGTTACAGCTAAAAGCTTTATACACCAGTATTCACAGCCAAGAGTGCATCAGCCGTGAGCATTTGGTTAACTTTTGTGTGTTACGATTCCTAAAAGGGGAAGGTTCTTGATGACTAAGAATCCATTTGAAGTAATGAGAGCTCACTTGGAGCTAACAGGCTCAACTTCGTTAAGTAGTGCATGCAAATAACCTGGATCATGCTGCAAGCTATGCCAACAACTCAATAGCATCCAATGCAGACATCCACATGCTACAGCAAACTTCAACACACAGCATCATGCAGCTCATATGAACATTTTCATCCTCTTTTTAAGCAGACAAGTCACATTTGTTGGTATTAATATCCAATAGATGACTATCTAATATATATATAACACTCAGAAAAACCTGTGCGTGCTTAGGGAAGGGCTCTTAAAATAGACTCTACACTTCTTTTTCCAAGCTAGCTCTTATAAATTTCCTGTCTCCATCTAACTGCTCAGATAGCTGAAAAAAAGCAATCATGTTAAGAAGATAAAGCCATTTTGTGGCTTCTGGGATGCAAGCTCCCATTTTGCATTTGAAAGTGTTTGGAGACTGCAGGCACATCAATTTGCTTGCTTGCCAGAGTAAAAGCAGCTCAAAATCCGTTATTAGAAGTCTTCTGTGTCATTCCCCTAAGTTTGCTGCACTGTTTTAGGGCAGCAGAGAGGCACTAGTCAAAGCCCTCTAAGTTTTGGTAACTAGATGACCTAATTTTAACCATAATCTGGCATGGGGATGTGTGCATACATAAATCATGAGTCCAACACAACAATACCAAACATTTTATCAACTAGTTAAACGAGTCTGAAAAGTGTCATTATTTTTAAAGTGTTTCAAGACAAGTCATGTGAAACTGGGCCTTGATCTGGCTAAACTGTATCAGAATGAGCATATGGCTGGTACGTCCTTTCCACCATACGCTAAATCATCCGGTCTGTGCACTGATTTGCAGAAGGGTAAAGAATAAATAGGATGTTTTTCTTTGTATGCAGTCTGTATTAGCAGCTACGTTTTAGATAGTTCCTGACTGCAGCTGTCAAGCAAGAAATGCAAATAACAACTCTACATTGGTTTAAAAGTAGCAGCTTTCTAAAATCCTGTTGTTTGTGTAGTTTCCATGTTTCTTGTCTTTTAGGAACTATCTCACCATGAGAAAAATGTCAATTGTCTTCCTGTGCAAATCTAGGATTAATGATGTAGTGAACAGATGCACAGCAGAAGCCACAGACAGCAACATTTTTATGTCCAACACAATAGGTTGTAGGTAGGGTTTGAGGCCACAAGGATAGGAGAAGGAGATAAGGTTTCAAGAACCAGCCTAACGGTTCTAAATGTGATTGACAATCTGCTGTCCTCACCATGTGAAAACCTGGGTAATGATGAAGACACACATATATGTGCACAAATGCACACACAAAAATGCAAAGAAACGAAGCAGAATAGTTGCGTCTGTTGTGAAAATGCTAACAATGGCAATCATCATCACATCTGCTAATGCTGTAGAGAAGCTTGGTAGATCCCAGGTAATCCGAATGTGAGCAAAGGCAGTAGGGGAAGGTTAACAGCATCAAAGGCTAATTTTCAGATAAACCATCAAATAGAACAGTGACAAAAATCACTGATCTTCACGATTCGCAGGTGCACTGACCACCAGGTGGAGTCAAGGAAGAGTAGTTAGGGCCTGTCATGGGATATAAATCATTTTATTTTGTTCTGAAGTGTGTAGCTGCTGTTGTTTCAGCTCTGGTAGAAGCAAAGGTGGGTTAAGGTCCAGAGTCAGACACCTGAAATTAGACGTCTACATGAGAGGCAGTGTGCCTGTCCACAATTCAATTACAGTCAGAGGAGACCTAATCAGCACAGTCAGTGGAGTCTAGAAAGCCATTTTGCTGGTCAAATGTGGGTGTCTACTTCAGGGTCAGGTAAAGAGCCCTCTAGATTCCATCGCCTGCATTGAATAGATCAAGTTTAAAGGGAGCTTTGCCATCTACCTCACAACTCAATTTGCAAGACACCAAAATTCATGTGGTTGAACATTCAGATGAATCCTGCTCAGTGCTTATTTTATTATATCTTCATTTATTTTGATTTAAGCAATTCCCAGATCGTCTGCATGGATGTGAGTATTAAGACAAAGCAATGAAAGATCTCAGTCACAGCATGTCTATGACCTTATAGCAGCCTTCCGCTACCTAAAGGGGAAAAGATGGGGAGGGGGCTCTTTATGAGGGAGTGCAGTAACAGTTTTAACCTGCCAGAGGGGAGACTGAGATGAGCTCTTAGGCAGAAGGTCTTCCCTGGGAGGGTGCTGAGGCGCTGGCACAGGGTGCCCAGAGAAGCTGTGGCTGCCCCATCCCTGGCAGTGTTCAAGGGCAGGTTGGACACAGGGGCTTGGAGCAAGCTGCTCTAGTGGAAGGGGTCCCTGCCCGTGGCAGGGGTTGGAACTGGATGAGCTTTAAGGTCCCTTCCAACCCAAACCATTCTGTGATTCTATAGTTCTATGATTTACCTAAAGCAGCATTCTCACTGTGATACAGGTGGTCTATCAACATTACAAGGCAGTCAAAAACTGCACACTGCTTTGATTGATTGCTGTGCAACTGAAGGCTTTCAGAAGGATAATAAGCAACACATTCTTCCCATACTGAAAAAACATTTCTCCCCTTTCTACATTCCCCTCATCCTGATAATGCTTACATTCTCCTTCAAACCCATCTTCCAGTTTATCACAGTTTAATGAAATTCCTCCCATGCATACTTACAAATACAGAGATAAGATGGTAAACCAAGGCCAGCACAATGAAAGTGGAGTACTGAAATACAAGTACCTCTCCAAAACTTGCAGCAAACATGTAACACAATCAACAAAACCCACCTTAAAACAATCTAAACACTTTATTGTACGTGAAGGGTTGTTTTGTTTAGTTGCCTTTTTCTTTTCAGGGAAATCATGTTTGTGAAAAACAAAAGGCAGCAACTGCTGCCAAATGTTATTCAAAATAACCTGAACTCACAGCTTTTCGTCTCTCCTCACCTTGAATCAGAAAAATCTCAAGTGAGAGCATATTCTGCCCAAACAGATTGCTTGACCTCCTCTAGAACAGTCCACCAGAAGGAAATGAATGGCAATTATCTTTAGTTCTCACAAAAGCTTATGCTGTCCTTGGACAAAGTGTGAGCAAGGAAGCATTATGGGCAATGAAACTGTTTATTTCTGGAAAGTCTCTGGGCCAATGCATTTTATCACTGATCGCAAGGGATCAGAGGCAGCATTTTTACCAAAGACAAAAAGGACCAAAATTTGGGCAGAAACTTGTCATTGTATTGACACTTTAAATCATGTGATGTGCCAAATTCTATGTTGCAATCAAAACTAAAGAATGAATTCCCACACCACCACATCCTACCACCTACTACTGGTAGAAGTAGCTCCTATGAGCCCCATCCTATTGTTACATAGACTGTGAACAAATCATAGAATCAAAAAATGGTTTGGGTTGGAAAGGACCTTAAGATCATCCAGTTCCAACCCCCTGCCATGGGCAAGGATGCCTCACATTAGACCATGTCACCCAAGACTCCATCCAGCCTGACCTTGAACACTGCCAGGGATGGAGCATTTATGACTTCTTTTGGGCAACCTGTGTCAGTGCCTCACCACCATCACAGTAAAGAACTTCTTCCTTATCTCCAACCTGAACTTCCCCTGTTCCAGTTTAAACCCACCACCCCTTGTCCTATTGCTACAGTCCCTGCTGAAGAGTCCCTCTGCTGGATCCTTGTAGCCCCCTCCAGACGCTGGAAGCTGCTCTGAGGTCTCCACGCAGCTTCTCTTCTCCAAACTGAACAGCCCCAACTTTCTCAGCCTGTTTTTGTATGGGAGGTGCTCCAGCCCCTGATCATCCTCGTGGCCTCCTTTGGACTTGCTCCAACAGCTCCATGCCTTTCTTATGTTGGGGACACCAATAATTGAGAGAGAGAGAGACAAAATCGCATGTGCTCCTGGATACAAACCTGCATTCAAATCACTAAAAAAATAAAACAGAACAGTCTTCCCCAGCTGATCGTTTCTGTATCCTATTTCTTCCAAGGTGCTTTCATAAAGGAGGTCAAATATTCCCCTTTTGGTACGAGATGGAGACCGTTAAACCTGGCGAGTTGTAAAACAACAGCAATGACATTGTCAGCTCTAGCAATCAGCTTGCAAAAAACCAACTTTCTTCATAGCATCAATTCCAATGGTTTTAACAACCGTGTTGTTTTCCCACTGACATCAGTGTATGCTGGGGAGGAAAAAAAGAGCACAAGTGGGCGAACTTAGGCCTGTTTTGCAGAACAACACCACAGAGTATAAGAGACTGCACATGTCTGTCTGACTAAGTAATTTCCCACCTGTCACAGGAGAGAGTCAAATCCAGTGCTTAAATCCTTGATATGCCCCAAGGTTCCATCATTTCATCTCTCCTGAAACACCAATTTTTTCCTTTCTCATTAATTGTCCTTAATGCAGAGAGTTTGCAATTAAACTGGGAGTAGTGTTACACTCCTTACTTTGTGATACGAGCCTCCAAAGATTAATAGATTGCTCGTAATTCCTCAATTGCCGTCTGTGTTCTATTATGCTCTCGTCATTTGTTCTGGTTGTGAAACCAAAACAGAAAGTGTCTTACAGAGAGCAGCAGTAGCTATCTGGGTCCCTTGGGGAGCTGTTTTGATGGAAAAACAGCCAAACTCTGCTTGAATGCAATGACAAACCCAAAGTGAGTGCACGGAAACCTACAGCTCCATGAAGGATGCCATCCAAATTTCAGTTCCATTTATTAACTCCTGAACAATGCAATCCAGGTGTCTTTCTGCATGATCAACTTTGTGTGCTTTGACCCTAGTGAGGGTTTTTTTTTTGTGGTGTTAAAAAAGAGACTATGAAAACCCCCACAGTTTTAGGAAAACCTGGATTTTAAAGCTAAGTCTTCTGAAGAGACAATAGGGAAAACATTAAGTGGAATATATTTTCTTAAATAAGGCTTATTGTGTCATTAACCTGTGATATTTACTACCCTGCTTTTATCATTCTCATTTCATATTTGCACTTGGTAACTGCCATGCAGATGTCCTTGCAACCATGCTAAGATTGAGTATCTGCTCTTAAATTTTACTTTTCTTAGGAAAAAGTAAAGTTTTTATCACAATCTTGTCACCAAAAAAAAAGGCTTTACTTGGATGTTAATGAAGATAATCCATTGTGTAACAGCCTCGGGTTGGAAAATAATTCCCTCCTATACAGAAGCTAATCTATAATCATCTACATTAATTGCCATGTAACTTCTAAATAAGCATTCGGCAATGGTGCATAGCCTAAGACATAGAATGAGATGGGTTTAGCCTGACCTATTAATTCCTGTCATGTGAAAGGGGACTCAACAACTGTAAGTATAGAAGAAGTAAATAGTCAAACACCTGGAAGCTTACCAAAATGAAGTAAGTCCTGCTCTTCACACACCAGCACTTTCTACAACAAATACATAAATACATAGAAAGTACAAGGAGTCATAAATTGCCTGAAAGAGAGCACTTAACATCCAGCCTTTAGCTATAGGTTTATCTACAGCTCAGACCAGTGGTATCTCAGCCTAGATGGACAGTTAATGGAAGGTATCACTCCTGCTAAGTTCACATCAGGTGTTACAGCCCCAACAATGTCCAACATGGCCAGTGTACACCTCCAAGGCTCTGCAAGATTATAGTTGTCTGTTGTAGTTCATGATCACTGATGTTCTTCATAAAAAAGATGGAGAGAAATTTTTTTGCCAAGGTCTGAAGTGAAGGAACAAGGGGCAATGGGTTTAAATTGAAAGAGGGAAGGTTTAGACTAGATATAAGGAAGAAATTCTTCCTTGTGAGGGTGCTGAGGCGCTGGCACAGGCTGCCCAGAGAAGCTGTGGCTGCCCCATCCCTGGCAGTGTTGGCCAGGGTTGGACAGGACTTGGAGCAACCTGCTCTAGCGGAAGGTGACTCTGCCCATAGCCGGGGTTTGGAACTGGGTGAACTTTGACAGTCACCTCCAACCAAACCTTTCTATTATTCTATAGAATTAAGGTATCGATTTAATTTCTAGCTTAACTATCAGTTAGGTGAGGGAGGAAAAGACAACGTAAACTATGTATGTTATGTGGCCATTCTTAACATTTTTTGGGTGGTCGGATATGTAAAGAACTTCCAAACAAACAGATTAAAACAAGTATGTTATCAGTGCAGAATTCAGACAAGAGGAAAAAAATATCTTGATATAGAATCCTATACATAACGTGGCCAAATACTTCTGAACTTCAGCACACACTGAGGATGTCTGAAGTACCACTTCATAACAGTGCATGTCCTCTGTACATCTAGAAGAAACAGGCATGCAGTAAATGCTATAAAGGAAGTCAGACATCAGCTAAAGGAATAGGCAGCTGTGGTGTGTTGCCCCTGGCTGGATATCAGGTGCCCACTAAGCCACTCTAACACTCTCCTCCTTAGCAGGGGGGAGAAAACAAGATGAGAAAAGACTCATCGGTCAATATAAGGGCAATTAAATACAGCAAAAACAAAGACCAAACATTGGAAGCAAAGGAAAACAAAAGGTCTATACTCTACTTCCCATTAGCAGGCAATGTCCAGCCACTTCCTGGGAAGCAGGGCTTCAGTATGGGTAGTGGTTGCTCCAGAACACAAACATCATAATAACAAATGTGCCTCCTCCTTTCTCTTAGCTTTTATTGCTGAGCAGACATCATATGGTGTGGAATATCCCTTTGGTCAGTTGCTGTCAGCTGTCCTGGCTGTGCCCCCTCTCAACATCTTGCCCACCTCCAGGCTACTGGTGAGGGGAAATGCTGAAGAGACATCCTTGATGCTGTGTGAGCACTGTGCTATCAACACCTTTCTAGCTGCCAATACAAAGCACGGCTGCTATAGGGAAACTTAACTCCATCTCAGCCAGACCCAGTACAGTGTTCTGACTTTTTACTTCTGAGTTTTGGCCCATCTCAATTAAAATTGGTTAGAAGTCAATTTCACAGCTGTTGGGTTTTAAGATCTCACAAAAATGATAATTCACTGTGAGGCAATAATTTACTTCAGTGCAGCCATTCCCAGGATAAAGCTAACACATTTTAAGACTCCCTCTCTCACTCCTCCCTTATAGCTATCCTTTTGTAAGCCAGGGAAAGGACAATGATCTTTCTTCTTGAAAAGAGTGGGGAGGAAGAAGGAGATTACAGATACGTTTAACTCACCCACAGACACATCTCACTGCTGATAAGGTGAACAGGAGCAGTCCATGCCTTGTCTGCTGGGATCTGAACCCCCCTGTGCTTTACTTTCCCTACACTCAATATTGCCAGTAATGACATCCCATGGGAAGGCATAGCCTAAATTCAAGTCATTCCAAGGCTTTTTAATATGAAATCACCTTTGTCTTGGTTAAAACAATTGGACTATATTTACATTTTGAAACCTATCCTAAGCACCCTCCTGAGGGATCAGAACAAGATCAGTTCTTTGGTGGGATTTGTTTTTCAAGTTAAGGTTGAAAAACTTGTGCTGGAAACCTTAGACGGGTCTTCAAGTGGATAATTAAACCAGACTGTCCCCAAGAGGGGTGGCCTTTAGTGAAAGCTGGTTGCCAGTACATGTCTGCTTAATAGATTGTATGTTATTTCTTCCAGGTTTATTTGGCTTGTCTTTGAGTGTGTGGAACTGAAAGTAAATTGGGTAATAGGCATTATCTAAAGCTATATGGACTTGGATGGCTCATGTAGATAAAGATGATGGGGCAAATGAGTACACAGTCCTGGACCGCCAAAACCATCCTGGGGCTGCAGCCAGACATTACGTTCAGTAGTGTGATGCAGAGCACCTCTGAAATGCAGTCAGGAGAGGGATGCCATAGGGCTTGGTTTGCTTCAGTGAGGAATATAGGAAGATTTGGCCACATCCAGCAGGATTCATACATCTCTTCAGGCATTGAAAAACTAGAGCACTGAAACACTTAGCCAGTATATTACTGACTTCTGGTAAATTTTAAGCCTATCTTCCCTTTGGGACAAATTTCAGTTTATTTGTATAGCAAGTATCAAAATGATGCCTTGATCTCAATTAGTTGCTAATCTTATATGAATGCTCATCTTTCATAACCGTAGTCTACAGAGACCTGACAAAGGGCTAGGTAAAAGAGAATCTGGATTTAGTTCAATCCTGATGAAACTGTGTTTGTAATACCAGGTCTAAACATCATTCAAGTTTACCTTTCCTCTCCTAAAGACCATGCTTTCAACAGTAATGAATTAACACAGCTCCCACAAAGCCTGTGGGATTATGTATGTACAGAACTAACTGATATTTGAAGCACATTCATTTTCTTCAACATTATTTTCACGTTTTCCCTGGTGACTGGCTTCTGCTCATTTTTACCTAAGTTATTAAAGTAGATCATATACCATCTGCCTTCAGCCTTACTCTCCATTACGTGCACTTGACATGGTTAGGTCTGAAGAGGTCTATGACTGTAATTAACATATTCCCAGTAATCTACCCAACATGGAGACAGCTTTTGTTTTATTATGTGCGTGTTCTGTGCATCAAAGTATGTTTTGCTGCAAATTATCAATTACTGTATCCCAGTGTAGCACTTGCAAAGTACTTTTAGATGGTGAGGCATGAGCGCCACTGCAGAAGCATTTCTCCTTTACTCCTGTTGTGGATGAATATGCGTTAACTGTAGACCACTACTAAATTAAAGAGAAAAAGCCATTTCAAAGAGTCAAACATCTGCCCAATTCCAAAGGGCAGCACCAGAGCACTTAAACAAAAACACAGCAGGGAATTTAATCATGAGAAAACTGAAGCGAAAGAAGATTTTGTATGAGCACAGCTAGTTTTAGTTCTTTCATGGCAAAAATAAAGGGGTCAGAGAGATCAAGAGGTCACCCATTCATGGGCTAAAAAAAAAAAAAGGAAAGAAGAAAAAGGACTTTTCTGTAGTTGACTATGCAGTGTTAGGAAATGTCCAGAGCAGGGTTTCCCCACCCTGTATTCTACCCACCTTGAAGAAGAAAGAAAACAAAATCCTTGGGCTTCAACCTCCCAGCCGGCTTTTATCATAATCCATATTATTCACAAAATAGACTGGAGGTGACTTATGTGGTGACCTCTCACCACAATTCAAAACGAGTCTTAATGAACTAGGGTAATTCATTCCTCCGGCAGAGCTTATGAGATAAGGCAAGACTGCACTGGTGGGCTCAGCAGACTGAAATGTTAATCTTTTGTAGTCTTTGCTCCAGAGGACCCCCAGGTCAAATGCTGGTGCTGCCGAGAAGTAGCAGCGCCTTTGTTTGGAGTTGGAGAAGCGTGGTTCTTGATTTCAGTGTTGCCATTCACTTGGAGAATGTAGTGTGTGTGTGTGTAAGTAAAAACAGCCCGTAAAGTTATTTATAACCATACAACAGTACTATCTGCTGAAAGGCAGAGAACAAAGGCTGGGGGGGAGAAAAGGGGGAGTTTAAGGAGGCTGAAATGTAAAAAGACAATAGGGCTGTGCTCCCAACCCACATTTGTTGTCATTGTCCTCTCCGGGTCATTAAAAATCCACTGTGCTCTTGCTTCAGGAGTTAACTGGGAAGAAACCGCAAGTGAACTGGCTTTGGTTATTCATTACGAAACAGGAATGTATTCCTTTTTATCCTCCAGCAGGAAGATAAAGCAGTGGCAGCAGAAAAGTATGATTTACCTTGCGAAATGTGATAACATGTAAACATCTCATTCTCTCTCTTCCCTGCTTCTACACAAGCTAGCTGCATCTCCGCTCCAGTGTGTAGAGGAATCACTGGTATTCCTTGCTTCAAATCAGTAAAAAAAGATATTGAGAAAGAAAAGGATGTGTTTTAAGTTGCAGTGGAAAAATATGGAGAGGGGAATTGAAGTGCCCAGATCCCAAGTTTCTACCCTAATCTTCCTGGTTGTTCCTTTCTTTCTCTTGGCTCTGGCAGCATTTGCCAGGCAGTAAGACCAGTAAGAAAATCCTTGGATATCTGATCCAAAAGCAAGAGTGAAAAAGGGAGAGTTAGAAACTGATTGTGAATAAACTAATCCAGAAAACATAGCAGGGAAAAGTCTAAGAGACTTACTAAGAAAAGACAGTGGACATAGAGTTAAAAAAGGAAACAAAACTGATTAAATTGTTTGCCATTCCCTATATTTTTCAAGAACACAGCAAGGTCGATGCACACAGGGAACAGCTTTTTTATACAGTAACAGCAGACTGGAAAATTATATTTGGGTGGGGAAAATATACCTGAGAACTACTCATAACTATCCTGACCACAGTAAGCTCATCCTGAATGTGGTGCATCAGTGGCCAGCAGAGACCAGCCTCCTGGCCAGGTCCAGGACCAGAGGACCAGAGGAGCTGGGATGTTGGGCTGCAATTGTCCCCAGTGAAATGTGTTTGTGTGGTGGGAGAGAATTCAAACTACTTAGACATATCTGAATTTATTAGGAAATGGTAAGGGTATTGACAGCTACACCTGGACTTCTCCTTTTTTGTGATCAGGGTTGATGAAGAAAGACCACTTCTGAGATCCTCTCAGTATTTTCTGACTTAAAGCTTTCCTTTTTTTCCCAGTTCTTCCTCTTCCCATGTTGAACTTGGGACTGTTTGGGATGATGAGCCACCCTAAACACAATTAACTACCATGGAAACTATTCAGTTTTCAACTGAATGTGATCAACACACTTGCACATTCTGATTGTTGTTGTTATTATTACTATTAAATTTTTAGAAGTAGACTCTGACCAATGCACTTCTATGTGTGGATGTTTTACAGAATGCAAAGACCCATTTTCCCCTTGGCTTCAGTTATAATGTTACCTTTCTCACCTTGAGTTGATTTCTGCAAACGGGAAAGGAGAGAAAAGCTGTTGCTTCCAGCCAGGAGAGAATTCTGGAATGGGGTTTGGACAGGGTTAAGTGCCACACTGCATCAGAGCCAACAAGACTCTTCTCAGCTGAAACCTCAGTGAATAAGCATGCAGTCTCACACAGATGCTTCCATTGGGTAACTTAGGGGAGCAGGTATAAGAACCATGAGAGAGGCACAGGCATCCCGAATAAAAGTGCCTTCAAATTTAATGTCAATCATCTGCAGTTGGTACATCCTGCAAACACTGTTCCCTTGCATACATCCATGAGAGCTGCGTGTGCCAGTGGCAAATAGAACCAAGCTTCTTAATAATGGGTAATGGATTCAAACTTAAACAGGGGAAGTTTAGGTTAAATATAAGGAAGAAGTTCTTTACTGTGAGGGTGGTGAGGCACTGGAACAAAGAGGTGACATGATGCATCCCTGTCAGTGTTCAAAGCTGGATTGGACGGAGTCTTGGGTGACATGGTGTAGGTGTCCCTGCCCACGGTAGGGGGGTTGGAACCAGATGATCTTAAGGTCCTTTCCAACCCAAACCATTCTATGATTCTATGATTCTATTTGTTTTTTCCCCCTTTTTATTATTTCTGTCTGTACTCACTTGCAAAGCTCACAGGCTTCTTCTCAAGCCTGATCCTGCAACCAGCTCCTGAATGGAAACCCAATTTCAGGAATTGCAGTTGAGTGCCCATATTAAGAAGGTTCCTCCCTTTACTTCTGGGTAATTAAAGCTACTCATGGATAGATTTTGTGCAGCAACAAGGAGGCACAGTTTCAACAAGCAGATGATTATTTTCTTTTGCAGCCAAGCATTTGAAGAATATTTCTACTGTGAAAGCAATTCGTGTCAATTCAAGCTAGTCATGAGTTTGAAGAACACTGCTGCTCCAAAGGCTGCATTCCTATAAAATTATAGGGAAAGAATGTTCTTCTTCTTTGTTTTTATTACCTTCCAAAAATTGGATCTGTAATGACTTAAAAAGAAAAAAAAGAAAGACAGTGGAGCAATATACTTGCAGAGCTCAAATAAAATATACAGCTATGTTATCTCAGAGTAATGCCCTATAATTATATCCATTTCTTTATTTCCTACAAGTCTGTGTATTACAATCCACTAAACCAAAAGGCCAGATCACTCTGCTGCCTTGATCCCTTGCAGTCTATTTAGGCAAGGGTGAAATGAATTGAAATTCAGTGGCGATGTGCTGATTTACAAGCAGAGGATCTTTCTCAGAGTACCATAAAAGTCGCTTTTGCTTTTGAATGGATGAGTGGTTAGATTTAGATTAGAGAACTTCTATAAACACAAAAAGATAAACAGTTCCCATAGCCTTTTCTCAGATCATAAAAAATAATCGGATGCGGGGTTAGCTTTCTAAAAAGAACAATCTACAGAAGGAAAAATAAAGGAGCATCTTAAGCCGCTGTCACCGCGCTTTAAAGTCCCTGCACAATAGGTTCACTTCAGAGTGAAACCAGTTCTCCTTTTGGTTCATTTGCTGACATTGTCTGATGGGCAGCTTTGCTCTTTGCCAATAACGGCTCAGAAATCCTGAGTGAAAGGTTCAGAGCTGGGTGGAGGAGACAGTCATTCATCCATCCCATGATCACAAAATTCACTGAAAGCCAGGGTGTGAGAAGGGCTGATTGCTCCCAGAACAAGTGCCTGAACTTGGGCCCCTAGAAGTATGTAACCAGAAATTTGCCTAAAGGGTCTTGTTCCTGTTTGTCTTTTACGCTTCCCTCTGTCTCTGAAAGGGATTCTTTTTGATGAAAGACTGCTCTCTGCCACCATTCGCCTTCAGGTGAACCTTTATGCCCTTTAAGCAACATTGACTAAAGACCAGAAAGTAAAATAAAAAGAATGAAAAGGGAAAACACCTCTGGCAGGAAGTCTTGGATACCCAGGAGAGCAAACCTGGGTCTCATTCATTGATCAGTTTTTGGAAACACAAGACAGTGCCCTTAAACTCCCCTGAAGCATCACATTTAACATTGCCTGACCAACACATAGAGGAAGGTGCTAGAAGCTGCCTTGACAGGGATGAAATAGTGACCTGAGAAGCAGCTATCTCCAGATACCAGGTCTTTGTGTGAGCAGAGACCTCACACCACACATGAGTATCATGCTTGCTGACCCCAGCAGTAAGATGCTGTCTGTGACTCTATGCCCACCTGGCTACTTTTCCTTTGTGTAAGTGCCTTAATAGGAGACACTCCTCCTGGCAGAAAGGTAGCGTGGATGTAGGGGGCTTGGACCATAAGGATTGTGAAGTGAGGTCAGGTCAAAATGTTGTCACCAAAGATGGGATTGAAAAACAAAAGCTTTGAGCTTTACATCTATTTTGCTATTCATACCTAAGGTCCCATCTCAGTCAAAACAACAACAACCACCACAAATCAACCGAGTTTCTGTTGACTTAAGGCTAATAAAGAGACAAGGAAAGTGAGCAGAACTTGGTCTTACCGTGTCCAATTGACTGACCTTACTAGAAAAATCACGTTTTGTCTCCTATCAACAGTGCAGGGATCAGCTAGGAATGATGAGCCAAGAGCTCTACATTCCATGAAGAGCCAATATTATGTGAAAGGTTTTCACTACAGAACTACAGAGCTTGGCCTTTCTGCTTGATATTCTGATCTCAGACTTCTCAGCTTTAGCATTTCTAAGACACAGTCTCAGCCAAGGTATGAGAGGGAGTAACTGTTAACCTATTGTACCACTGCTCTCCTTGAAGACAAGATAACCAGGGCAAAATGTTCCCTTCCTCCCTCAGGTCTCCCCCACCGAACTGAGGATCCAGTCCTGTGTGTTCCCTTGCTCACTAAATTGGCACTTAAAGGAAGACACTGAAACATGGTCACCTCTGGTGATCCGCCTTCTGCACAGTGATGAAGTCATCAGGGGGCCACTAGATAAGCCAGCTAAAGAGGGTCAAGAAAGCTGTCCTCTACTTGATAGCAGCATCTTAATAGCTTTCTAAAAACAGTGGGCCATCAAGTACCCAGACAATTTAATTTCACTTCTCAGCTGGAAAATAAGTGCAGAAGTTGCTTTCATTCAGAGAAGAGAGGAAAAAGGAGAACTCCTCTGCCCACTGATTCAGTTGTTCACTCACTTCCTGTGTTTGCTTCGACGTACTGCAAGCTGCAAACTTTCAGAAAACTTCCTGAGCCAATACATGATGACATATTCCTCTACCATCAGTACTTTCCTTGACACTTCTCTGTGTGGTGCTTGGATATCTTCTGATGCTATAGGAAGTGTCTAGATAATATTCACGGATGATAGTCATCTCTAGGCTGTATTTCTGCTGCTCTACCTAGTAGTCACACAGCTAATAGCATCGACATGTGGAGCTGGGCAACTGTGTCTCCTGAAGCTTTTGAAGAAGTCCTGTGCTGAATTAGCTTTCCAATTTGGTGTACTATTCAATAAAGTAATAACAACTCATAGCGTGTCAGTCTCTTGCAGACTTGGACACACAGTGGCAGACTCTCTGTAAAAGCCTATTCTGTAGTGAACAGTTAAAAAACAATGACAATGGTCCAGCTTTTCCCAGCTTCTTCGGAAATGGTTCAGGCCATGCATTGATTTTGTCATTAACTGGATTGAAATTATATTACATCATGCAAACAGCAGTGTTGGAAGTTTTGCATGAAGTTGAGGCTGGGTGTGTGTGTGTGTTTGTGTAGCATTTAGCAAGTTGCCAAATGACATAGGTGAAACAGAGATTTGTTTCCTGCTTTGCTCAGCACCCATCACAGTAGGTCTGCAGTCCCAGAGCACAGCCACAGGAAAGACCCCAGCCACGGGGCTCCCCACAGCAAAGCCACTGATTGCTGTGAGATTAATGTGGATTGGCAGCAGAGCAACAGTCTGGAGTGCAAAGAGCAAACCTGAGATTTATCTGCTGAATTTGGAATAGGTTGTATACAGTGACTTACAGTAGTATTTCAAGCATCTTTTGCTCCAGTGATGAAGTTTAGAGCTTTAGAGCTTTAGAATAGTTAGAGTTGGAAAGTACCTTAAGATCATCCAGTTCCAACCCCCTGCCATGCTCAGGGACACCTCACACTAAACCATGGCACCCAAGGCTCTGTCCAACCTGGCCTTGAACACCACCAGGGATGTAGCATTCACAACTTCCCTGAGCAATCCATTCCAGTGCCTCACCACCCTTTACATTAGGAACTTCTTCCTTATATCCAATCTAAACTTCCCCTGTTTAACTTGGACCAATGCTTTAGTATACCTACAGCTCTTCAGCCATGCATACTAGACTTAGTAAGCTAAAGGCATGCCTTTAAGTCTACAACTGCATGAATAAGACTCATGCCTGGGATGCATGGCATTTAAGCACAAGAAATGGTTCTTACTTCCTTCGATGTTTTGATTAGTCAGTGAATGTCTATGCAGTAATCAAAAACCTGAAATGAATCAGTTATTAAGGTAATCAGAATTGTCCCTTCCAGTTCTCTAATCTACAACACATGCCTTTTAAAATCACTGAGTGTGAACACTCCCAGATAAGCAAAGACAGCCTGGAAATCCCTTAAACCATTCCCACCAATTTACTGGCAAAGTCTTTTATATTCTGGGCAACTTTGCAGGCAGAAATCTCATCAAGGTACCAAATTAAGCTGTCATGCTGCTCTGTGACTCCTGAACTACTGGCACACCCTGGCTGTAGTGCATGTTATTAATAACACTAAGTTGTCAGAAAAACAGTTTCCAGGTCATATCGTGAAGGCATCCAATTGGTAACAATGAATGGCAGATTCCCTTTAAAGTTGAGGAAATAATTGGATGTGTCACACAATGATGCAAAATATAGAGACGGCCAAGATAAAGACCAAGTTTTGGCACAGCGGTACCCTGCTAAGACCCTTCTCAAAAGCCAAACCAAAGTATTTGCAGACGATCTTAAGCATTCAAAAGCTTCATTTTCCAGGCAGGAATTAGTTGCAGGCAGCGTAGCAGGAGAATGAATAAATAATGTGGGTCTCAGTTGATTGCTATTGTTAATCTATAATAACTAGCTAACCAAACATGAAGTAAAGGTTAAATTTCCAGAGGTGTTGAGATATTATCGATAGGTTCGCATGACTGAATTAACACCATCAAGCTGATACCTTAGATCCCCCTCTTTAACCTTTGGAGAAACAGCACTGCTAGGGCATGATTCCTCACATCTTAAAGGCAACATCTGCAATAGTTAACAGTGCCTCTTCCTTAGCACTGAGCATAAATGGAGTACAAGGTGCCTGGCTTAGATGGGGACATCTAAGTTTAAGCAAGATGAGTCCCAGCCTTTGAGAATGAAGGCCACATAAGATGTAGTTCACTCAGAAAGACGAGTGAAAGGATGCACTACATATGTACCAGGTGGGTAAATTTGATAGCCAAACTGTCCCAGACTATGACTTCACCCTCAGTAGCCACAGCTTCATGAGCAAGAATAGCGAAAAATACCCCGCATAAAGCACTGTTTGAATTGCTTCTGTTTATTGCTTATCTTATTAAACCAACCAGTTTTGCATACTAAGATGCAACCTAAAGCCATTTGGGACCTGCCTTTTAGGCACTCTCCAGGGACAGGGCAAACTCTTGGGATTTGAGCATCTCCTGAGGTAAGTACTGAACAGGGTGTCTACATCCCATGAGTGCACCGTCACTTCTAGTTTGAGAGCAGAAAGGGATTTAAGCGGTACCCAAACGTATCCATATCACTGTGCAGCAGTGTGATTTTCACCCTTAGTGCCTCAGCTCATCATCTGCAGAATGATTCAGGGATGCACAGGCTCTAAGGCCAGAGGGATCTCTCACCAGCCCTTCTCAACACACAGACAAAGCCGCTATTCCCAGGAGGTGGATTAAGCTTTTTTGAAAGATAGCTAATCTTGTTTTAAAGAACCAGAATGATGATGAGTCTGCACTTCTCCTGGTAAAGGTGTTGCAATGCTTAATTACCCTCACTGCTAGAAAATAGCACATTCCTTCAAGGTTGAATTTGTTTAACTTCAGTCTTCCAGCCAATGAATCGTGTTGTGCCTTAGTCTGCAAGACCAAAAAGACCTCCCTGTCTCAAAGTTTATCTAGGCATTCGTGCCTCAATGCTGAAGCCAAGTTTCTGTCAATCTGTCCTTTGATAAACTGCAGGCAGTGAACTCCTTAACCTCCACATCACACAGGCTGCCTCCCTGGGTCTGAGTTTTGAGCTGCCTCTCAATTCTCTGAAGATCTTCTCCGTTGCTCACCAATTTGATGGAGGAGAATGACTGTGCAGCACCCTGAGCTTGAGGCACACACATGAGGAATCATGTGGGCCCTGTAAGGTTTGATCCTCAACAGGCAAAATGGGAACTAAACTCGGTGGCTGGGTTTCACTTGCTGTCTTGACTCTCCTCTGTCTCCATCCAGTCTTCATCAGGGCTTGCCCTTCTCTAGTAGAATCACACCTGTTTTAGGGCAGATGGCAGGCAGAGAGAGCTGGGCTAGTTCAGCCTGGAGAAGAGCAGGCTCCTTAAAGGGAGACCTTAGAGCAGCTCCAGTGCCTAAAGGGGCTCCAGGAAAGCTGGAGAGGGGCTTTGGACAAGGGCCTGTAGGGACAGGACAAGGGGAATGGTTTTAACCTGCCAGAGGGGAGACTGAGATGAGCTCTTAGGCAGAAGCTCTTCCCTGTGAGGGTGCTGAGGCCCAGAGAAGCTGTGGCTGCCCGATCCCTGGCAGTGTTCAAGGCCAGGTTGGACACAAGGGCTTGGAGCAAGCTGCTCTAGTGGAAGGGGTCCCTCCTCATTGCAGGGGAAAGTTAGACTAGACGACCTTTAAAGGTCCCTTCCAACCCAAACCCTTCCATAATTGTATAAGGTGGAAAAAAGGCAGGTTTTTGTATGTGAAGGGGGTGCCTGTTCTAGCATTTTTGCCACTCACTTGAGCAAGGAGAAGGGGGGAAGGAAAAGAAAAAACAGTCCTGTAAATTCATCATTTCAGGTGAGATTGCATCTGCAAAATCTGCACAGCAGCAATTCCCAGGAAGCGCTGGCAGCAACACAAACCTGACTGGGGCTCTGCAACTCTAATCAGCTCCACGATGCTGTGGGCAATGCTGCAAGCGCCTTGCCTTGCAGGAGGAAGGCCATGAAAGTGATGGATGACTCCCCAACTGCTCCTACATGCACTGCAAGAAAGGCAGGAAACAGGTTCTGAGCAGGGGAGGGATGAAAAAGGAGACAGTGGATAAATATATAAATAAAACCTGAGGAAGGCAGGCTGAGGGAATGATAACCAAGTGGGGTTATGGGCTGTAACTTGGAGAAGAATGCTGTCAAGTTGCGACATGAATAGACATAGATGTACAAAAGATGAAAGGGGGAAGGGAGAAGACAGAAAATATTAAGATGACAGTGGAAATGGAGGAAAAAAAAGAAGAAATAAATACCTGGGTAGCAGAAATAGTGGGTTTTGTAAAAAAAGATACCACTATAAATTCTGGATATCTGGATTTGGTAAGAACAGTCTCATTCCCATCAGACAATATGAAACTAAGGGCTGGTAAAAAGGGATACTTAAGAAGAAGATCTAGGTTCTCTCTTTCCTCTGACAATGCCTCTGCTGCTATGCAGTCATGGACATGCTATTCTAATGCTGGGAGTTTCATTTCTGTTTTGCATAAGAACAACAGTGTCAGGCACACCAAGCAGTTTATAGACATGACTTATGTCCACAAAGTGTCATTTTGAAAGCACCTTACAATTATGGGGTTATTTAGCATCACAACACTGTGAATAAATTGTTGGGTTTAGAAACAGGGAAAGCAAGGCACAAGAAATGTAAGATCAGAACTCTGGCATCCACACACATGTTAAAATCAATAGCTCAAGGCTCCTAATTTAGACTGGGTGCCTGATTGTTCAGCAGTTCAGTGCAATAATGTGGAAATCCCTAAAGTGGGATTCCTACTCCACTTTAGAAAATGCCAATGATGTAAAATGTGAATTTCTGTAGTTCTAATGCAAGTGATCATAGTCTGACACTGCATCTTTCTTAGCTCTGTCAATACCCATTGCCTCTTGTGAAGCTGAACCAGCTTGGATTTCAGCTGCAAGCCTCCCTCCAGTGCTCCCAAAGCTCACTGGCCACAGTGACCCCAAAAAGCCAGCACTCCATGTCCATGTTTCCCAGACTACCAGCATCCTGTCCCCTCCTATGAGCAGTTCTGGCCTCTTTCATCTGCTTGGAGTCTTTCTGTAGATGTTTCCTGCTGGGGTGGATTGAATACCACATGCAGAACAGCAAAACGTGGCTAAGGCAGGAGGCAAGAGTCCTGTTGCATATGCTTCAAAGCAAGAAGGTTTTCTGCCTCCCACCAACCACCTGCAGCTCAAGAACTGGTTCAGGGCCAAACCTGACCTAAAAAGCCTGTCCTCAACCTCTTTCTTGCTCATGGGCATAAAAGCTGCCCATGAGGACTAACACAAGTTAACACAGGTCATCTAACCTAGGTCAAGTGTATTTATGGCATCATTTCTCCCTGATAATTTAGCAAGCTTGCTAAAATACAGTGTGTGGTTGAGCTCACTGTACATGCAAATGTATGATGGAAAGGCACTGAGCAAGCTGTTAAACAGAGATCCCAATTATGAGCACTGGGATATCATCTCTAATAAGGCAGGAAGCAAGTGGCCTCCCTTCGCCTTGCCACTCACCTCAGACCAAAGTACCAGCCTTTGTGTACACACACACTGGGCACCACTCGTCTTAATGACACAGATGATGAAAATTTATGCTGCTCTCAGGTAATGTCTATTAATACGGTTTTATCTGCTGCAAATAAATGGCACTTTACCATCTTTTTTTAGTGTTTTCAAAAGTTCTTCCATAAAAAAAAAACACTGGCTTGATTTACTGGCATTAGATAAAGAAAAGATCTGGAGAAGCATCTATCTATCCTTCCATCCATCCATCATTAGATGTAATTTAATACTTAATGACATTTGTGATCATCATGCCATGCTTGTAATTGAAAATGAATAATTGAAATTCCAATTACCACAGGGGTCAACGTAAGGGGAATACGTATAGTAACTTGCTAGGCAATAGCCTAAATTTGCAGTCATGTTAGGACTGCAAACAATATGTCTCATTCTTCAATTATTTATTGGGGAACGTAGTCTTAATTTCTCTTGGCTATTTCTGTGAACAGTCAGGGCATTGTCCTGAAAGGCAGAAAACCCAGACCTCCTCATGCTCATTCAGCATCTACCTGGAGAGTCCTGGATCACCGTGCCTGTGGGGCTCCCCACTGACATTTATCCTTATCAGGTACCCCCAACAGACCAAATCCATTTCAACACAGACCAACCATCTTTCAGCATGGGGGAAATGGCAAGAAAGTATAGAGCTGCCCAAGATGAAGAATAGATGGTGGAGCTAACCCTAAATAATCGATCCTGGGCTTCAAACAACTTCCAGTGGCAAATCATCAACATAAAAAAAGAGCCTCATTTTCAGGCCATTAGCTGCTTGCAGCTCAAGGAACTTTTCTGGCTCTCTCAGAAATTTGATCCCCTAATGACTGCAGAAAGGGCATCAGGACAGAAAATAATTACAGTCTGTCAGACAGTCTGGCATTCAACCTTCCACATGGTCCAGCAGACGGTGTCAAAGCTTTGACCTCAAGGGGCTTTAAAGCACGTTGTCAGAAAATACTCATCTAAACGGTCTACAGAGCATCCTACAGCTGATCAATGTCTTAAGCGAGCAATACTTAGCAGCTGGAATGTGTTTGATTAGTACATCTAACCCCTGATTGATTGGTATTCTAAATAATTAATTGCCTTGTTCGTGGGGGAACAAAATAAAACTTTAATAAGTGACAAGGATCTTAGTGTCTCTGTAGCAGGCTACAGGGATGTTGGCTCTGCTTTTCCCTGGTCGCTTCAAATTCGCTTAGGAAACCACCTGTATTTCCACCCAGAGCTGCAGAATTTCACTGCTTTCCTAATACCCAAGGATTTGGCTCAGTGGCCATTGCTTCACTTCCAGGAATTTTACATATTCTTTTCACTTATCTTTTAATCCAGCTGATGGAGAGGGACTCTTCATCATGGACTGGAGTGATGGGACAAGGGGTAACAGGTTCAAACTGAAACAGGGGAATATATAAGGAAGATATAAGGAAGATATAAAGAAGAAGTTCTGTGAGGGTGTTGAGGCAATGGAACTGGTTGCCCAAAGAAATGGTAAATGCTCCATCCCTGGCAGTGTTCAAGGCCAGGGTGAACAGTCTTGGGTGACATAGTCTAATGTGAGGTGTCCCTGCCCATGGCAGGAGGTTGAAACTGGATATCTTAAGGTCCTTTCCAACCCTAACTATTCTGTGATTTTATGATTCTATGATCTTTTTACAAAGGTGCAAAGTTTTCAGGCATTAAACCCTGAACATATGACTTTTAGCTATGAATACAACTAATATTCATTCTGCTTTTTAGACTAGGCTGCTGATCATCCCACATTAGACATCTGCGTATAAATTAGTCTTCCTTGGCTTTTCATTGCACCCACTGGAAATTGATACCTCCAGAAGGTGACTCATCTGGTCTGTCTTAAGATACATCTCTTTTAAGTGGGTTCGTGCGGTGACTCCTACCCAGCATGTAGGACTCTATGTGCCCAAACAAATCACACACTGCCTTCAATCAAGGAACTGTGGAGTGACTCTGATCCAGGTTCACAAGTAGAAAGAGATATGCAGCCTCTGTTAACCAGATATAAAGTCCTTCGTTAATAAAATCTGGAGGGACTCATTATTTCTGCAAGAATAGAAATGTGGGCACAACCTGTCCTGAACTGCAAACTAGCAGGACTGGAACAACCTATATCCCTTCTACAGAGATACCAGGATGAAGGGCAAGAGATAATCATACCATGGTGTAGTCCTCACCCATCCTGAAATGTTCTTCTGACCATGTCCATCACTTTCTAGAAGGTAAAGGGAATGAAAGATCTGACAGAGTTAGCTGGGAAAGGCTCATCTGAGCTTGGAAACTGCTCTCCTGTGGTTAAGTTTCTCCCTTCTCCTCTCCCTCCACCTGCAGCGACCCAATTCCAGTGCACAGTGTCTTACCAAGACTGAGATTCATCTTTGCAGTAAACAGATATTTCCCAAATATTCCTAAATTTCTGTGTCCCAGGACATTCTCAAGTGCTTTTCCCCATATGGCACTCAGTTAACCCTGTCGGCATTGGATTTGAGCACCAGAAGGTCAATCAGTCCAGCTGGGCTCTCAGGTCCTGAACTGTTTTAGATGAAGAAGAACAAGCCCCTCAAGAATATACCAACATCCTTTTCTCTTGGCACACCAATGCCACCATAGGAGACACACCATGGCCAGGCTAAGTGCTGGCCAGTCCTGCCTATTGAGCCAGCCCCTTCCACTGCAGGTCCACGGCATGGAAGAAGCTTTGTTATATTGCAATCTCAACTTTAAAATCTCTTGGAATATAAATAGTAATGTGTTAAAACCATCTTTGCGTTGTTTGAGCCTGTGCTTTTTTCAGTCAGCACTACCACACTGCCACTCAGGTCACAATGTTGTTACTAGTGTCAGATTTATAAGGACCATCAGTGGGTGAAGTGTCCTTGGAGAGGTTTTTTAAACAAACCTGATTTCAGCTTATGGAACCAGACCACCATTATATCTCTCACCAACCAAAGAATGGGTGTTTATACAAGAGGAGGCCACGGATCAGAGGCAGAGAGCAGAAGCACAGACAGTGCAAATCAATATTTTTAGATAGTTTACTGTTAAATAAACTGTAAGACCAGGCCCAGCTGGTTTGCATCAGCTCCACCGCCCTTAGTATCAATGGAAGGGCAGTTCAGTTGTATTGGAGTTACGGATCTCAGCATAGTTACAGATAAACTCCAAACAGTTACTCATTAAGAATTTGGAAAGGGTATTCAGCTCCTTGGCTTACAAATAAAGGAAGTAAATAGTAATTCAGAGATGAGGGTGAGATCCCCTTTGAGTAATCAAGGACTGCTGAGTGTCAAACCAGTCACAGGATAGGAAAGGCTGAGAAAGTTGGGGCTGTTCAGCCTGGAGAAGAGAAGCTGTGTGGAAACCTGAGGAGAGCTCCCAGTGTCTGAAGGAGGCTACAAGGATGCTGAAGAGGGACTCTTTATTAGGGACTGTAGAGATAGGACAAGGGGTGATGGGTTTCAACTTAAAACAGGGGAAGTTCAGGTTAGATTTAAGGAAGAAGTTCTTTACTGTGAAGGTGGTGAGGCACTGGCACAGGGTGCCCAAAGAAGCACTAAATGCTCCATCCCTGGCAGTGTTCAGCGCCAGGTTGGACAGAGCCCTGGGTGGCATGGTCTAGTGTGAGGCAGCCCTGCCCATGGGAAGAGGGTGGGAACTGAATGATCTTAAGGTCCCTACCAACCCAGACCATTCTATGATTCTGTGATCGAGGAAAGCAGTTTCTCCACCTCTACATGCTCAAGTCAGGGTCCTGCTTTCTGCGTGCAGACTCACATCCCTCCTATGCACAGCAAATGCCAAGAGGCAAAAAGCTTGGTAGCAGAGAAATAGAAACAGATGCCACCCTGTTAGTTGGCAAATTTAGGCAATTTTTTCCTACACTGCTGGAAGGTTGGCTGTAACGAAGTGGTGGGGTGGATGAGTTGTCTTCACTCTGCTGTGGAGGGCAAAGGAATTTGAGTCCAACCACAAGAAAAATGCAAAATAAAGCTCCTGCCAGGCTCGGCAGCAGCAATAGCATCAGGGTTGTTCACCTGCTTCCTTGTGAGTCATGTCCAACTTTTGAACATGCATTTCCATGTGTATCCAACACAGCCTGAGGTGGGAACTAATGAGAGGCCTGGTTTTGACACGTGTTGATATACACAGCGCAGTTGCCTAGCACAGATGCTGCTTTGCACATATTTCTGCGCACTGGGTTTGTAAGTTAACGGGGGCTCTGGCTCAACAACGCTCACTTGGGATCTCCCCACTTCAGGCTCTGCATTCTGCCAATACCCTCCACAGCTTTCATGAATACATTAAATAGCTATAGGTCATCCACCTTCTGGGAGGATTACTCCAAGCCTTGTCTAATAACACAGCCAAAGAATTATAAAAGCTCAATCTTTTTAACCACTGAAGCTTACAATGAGCCTTTTCGTCACCTCTCAGCTCTCACGTCTTCTTCCTCCCTTCCTAGCTCTCCCATACAACTTTGTAAGGTTTAACTTTTTATTTACTTTTTCCCTTATTGAAATAGCCAGAGTTGATTTTTGTTTTTTACTAGTTAAGACACAGAAACTCAAAGAAACAATCAAGTTACCTGAAGGCTAAATAGTATAAATAGTTTCACTCTCCCTGAAAGCCAAAACATGGGGTTTAATTGTCTTCTAAATCATAATGGTAAATGTTGAATCATAAGCTTGATTGCACATCAAATTCAATGGGAATTGGTTAAATCACCTCACTTCTCAAAAACATAGAAAGGATATCCCTGCCCATGGCAGGGGGGTTGGAACCAGATAATCTTAAGGTCCTTTCCAACCCTAACTATTCTATGGTTCCATGATATGTGTCTGATGGCTGCATTTGTATTATTATTAGGAGAATATGTTTGTGCTACCACAGAATACTAAATTCCTGATGGGAATTACTATTAGTCCTACTCCAACTCTTATGCAGCAAGCATTCTCCACATCCATCTGTAATAAGATACAGTCTTACACCACTTATTTGAATTTAATAATCAATCTTTATTCCCCAACAGACACCTTATTGACTTCTGTTCTGCTGGCTTTTTGTCTTGCTGTCTTCACTGTCCTTCGATTTCCAAGTTTTTCCTATGTATTTTCAGGGCAGCATTCCCATATAGAGGACCTCATTCATGCAGTCATTCCAACAAGTTCATGCATGAGAAAACATTTTGGCTCAAGTTTAAGATAAAGTAGTAACATAAGTCACTGCAAAATTAAAACAAATACCAAACACTATCAT
The DNA here is from genome assembly GCF_034315485.1 of Pezoporus occidentalis. Taxonomy (NCBI): domain Eukaryota; kingdom Metazoa; phylum Chordata; class Aves; order Psittaciformes; family Psittacidae; genus Pezoporus; species Pezoporus occidentalis. The sequence goes on from NW_026915943.1 coordinate 3,119,319, forward strand.
TTGTGTTTGATCTTAGCTCTGTAATGAATGTTGCAGCCATTGGTTTATGCTGCTAAAGGAGTTTTGCAAGACTGGCTTTGTTTCCCTTTTTGATTCATAAGCTGAATCCCCCAGAATCAAACCGAAGCAGGTATATCTTGGGCTGACTTGAACGAGCTTTCTTACTGCTTTTCTTTTCACTAACAAAACAGCTACAGAATTGAACAAAAGAGAGGAAACAAAGGAGTGGGATCAACTGAAACATTTTACTTGGACTGATGTATCATGTTTTCCTTTCTGGAAGTTGGAGTTTTCCTTCTTGCTTTTACATTTTATTTCTTTAGGCCAACAGGCTTAAACCAACAGTTTCTACCAAGCCACTGAAATCTTTCATGTCAATGTTTTTCTAGTTTTTATTTTCTCTTCTCTGGGGGAGAGAGCTGCTAAAATATATGGATGTCACACCGCACTATGCAGCAAGCACACTGCTCCGAAATACTATACCCAATTCTATTTATATGGCCATTTAACCATAACATCAGACATACCATCAGCTGTAGCAAGGAATTAAGACTCACACAGACTCAGTAAAAACTTATCCTGTCTATCTGTTGGCAGAGAAAGAATGAACTTATGGTAAGAAAGTCTCCTTCCTCTGCAACAGCCATTGCCAACCTTTACTCTTCTGTGACCGCCTATGGATTTTTCACTGCACCAAGGACCAATGTGTCATGTCTATAAGTCCACTAAAAATGTATTTATATGTTTGCTTTGTTACCTTTTGAGTTCATGCAGAGAATTTACAGAGTCCCAGTTGTCTCCGCTCACATTTGTGGCCTAAGAACTGAAATTAATTGGTTCATCTCAACTTGAGGTTCATAGGTTGGCTGGCCCTCCTCAACCTGCATATCTATAACCTTTCAGTAACTCTCCCTTTGCTCTTCCAAGCCATGGACAATGGTGCAGTGCCCTGCTCCCCACTCTTTAATGCAGTAACGTACTGACCTTAACTTTCACAAAAGGAATAGAAGACCTAGGTTCAAAACTTGCTTCTGCAGAGGTGAGAAAGGATTTCTGCTAGCTTGGGACTTAAACTCTGCCCTACTGAATGATCTCAGAACCAGTTTCAAGGCTGTGTAGAAGGGGGTGCTCTTTTTCCTCCTTATTGAAGCTTTTCACCTTTGCAGGCAAGAATGCAAGGCAGCCACGCTACCTGCAAGAACGGGATCACCACCTTGTAGCTTAGCAGTGAGAAGACTAATTGGCAGCACTGATTTCTCACCCAAGGTCTTTTCTGCACAGTGGAGAGAGATTCCATTCAGATAGGAAAGAAACACATATAACTTTTGTCATCGCCAGTGGGGGCTGGAACTAGATGATCTTAAGGTCCTTTCCAACCCTAGCTATTATATGATTCTATGATGTCCATGCAAACTTGTCACCCGGTGCTCCTTTTTCAATCCTCAGAGTGAAGCGAACAATTTTAAGGCAAGTGTTATGTGGTTTTATTGTAGGTGTGCCTTTTAAAATGAAAAGATTGCACCCTGGATGTGCTTGTTTCTCTCCACTGACTAAAAAAACAGTGTGTGGTGACTGTCTAGCTGTGAATATTTACATTTGATCAGATGCACCTAATCCAGGCTGGTTTTTCTGTATACTTTGTCATCTTCTTTTCCAAACAATACTTGCATTTTGCTAAGAAACCTCTTTCATACTATCTCAAAACACAACTTCGATAAAACCCAGGATGAAAAACAAAATCAAATTAAAACCTCCTGGTTTTAGACGTTCATGTCCCAGGATAGACCCTGAAATCTAACCTCTGCTATTTGGGCAGAAACAGACTATAAACAAAACTGAGACAGATTTTATTGGGTTTTCCCCATGCAGGCTAAGCCACATGCAAAATCCATATCAAACACAGAATATCAATAACTAACAACAAGTCAAGTGCATTTTCAAATGAATTCTCTCTCTGTGGTCTAAGGTGCTCCTGCAGTAAGTCAGATTAAGAAAGATACCTGCAAGTTATGCTTTGAAGTGGATTATGTCCATTTATGGATCCATTTCAATATGTTTTCATACTGATGATCTCCATGGAATAAAGAAAGTTATATTACCCAACAGTTGTTATCCAGGGACAGTTCTCTATTGCCTCTGCATCATAATGGTAAAATGTTTTCTCTCACAAAAAATAACAGCTAACCTGAGGCTCCTTCTTACTGCAACACTTAACATCTTTTCCCTGAACTTTGTATTCACATTTCCAGCTGACTGATCCACCACACCAGGGCTCTGAGGCCAGAATTAGACCCGCAATTAGGGTTTAACCTAGCAAGTTTTGGCAAAAGCTGAGGGCAAGCCAGGGTTACACAAGGAGACACTATGAGCTACTCTACACACAGGGTAGGATTCATTTCTCATTAAACTCTGGATGTCGAGGACACCTTCACATGAGCTCCTGTTAGTGCTGATGGAAAAAACCTACTGCTACCACTGGCTCCCTCCAGCTGGGATGAACTCCAGTGTAGGAGTGCTTTGTAGGATACAGCCAAGCTAATACAGTTGCTGCAACATGATTGTTTTGTGCTCCAAATATATCCTCTCTGTGCAAGGAGATGCTTGAACTGGTGTGACTCCTTCCTCTGTTTAAAAACAGCTAACAGTGAATAACTCAAGATGCCATGAAGACTCAGCTTATGGCTGTGAATCACAGATCCCTCCAAAACTGCTTGGATGGAAAACTCCTGAAGTATTTCACTACAGTCCCAGACTCTGTTTATACTCTGTGCTGCTTCTGTGTCTTGTGTTTTAACTTTCCTGGACTTTTTCATACAAGTAAATATCAGGAGGAAAGGACAATTCAATTTACATTTGGTGGGGTTCAAAGTCACTGTAATTGAATGATAATTTGCCATGAAGCATGGATGTGAGTCCTCATGTTTCCCTCTTGACCTAAAAGGATACGGCTAGTGGAAATGTCTAGTAGATAATTACTGCTAGGCTAACCCTGAGGCTTGGCCATTATTCACAGGTCAATCTCTCCAAGATAATTCCCAGGATAATACTACTGGGGAACACACTCCCCCTGCATAATGGGACACCTGCCTCTGTCATGAGAGCCCCGGGATGCAGAGCTGAGCTTTACCTTTGGTCTTTTCATTAAGCTTTCTTGTAGGGCAAAGGATGGAACCAGCAAAAGGGAAGAATAAGGGAAAAGTCACCTTGCAGTAGAGAACCTGGAGTGATTTTATTTTCATTACTTATCAAGGCTGTGACTTCTTATAGCATGTGCAAAGACAAGGAACACATATTCTCAGGTCATGTAGCAGGGTCGAGGGTTGCTGTTGGAGAAAGGAAAGGGACGGGTTTGAATATACAAAATATTTGCTAGCCCAAAAGCATGAACTAATGGGCCTTGCTAGCCTATCATCCTCTTCTGTGCACAGGATTGTGCACATCTTTCACCATCAAAGACAACACATCTTTTAGAGTACTTACAACACTGTGAGGAGACAAACCCTGGGTGTTTCTATTTATATCCTACCGCTTTGAATGCCAGAAAGCCATTCGTCCTTATAAATTCAACTGCGGATGACCAAGAACAAAGATAAACATGTTGAAATGCGATCTCAGAAGATCACTTAAAGTCATTGTTTTGTCCTCTTTTTGTCAAGACAAATATACTACCAGGACCTAGGGGCAGCAATCAGATATATGCTGTGTTTCAGGCAGGGTCAGGATGCTCCCTTGGCTTCTACAACACTGCAAGGCACATGAATATGTGCGCAGGACAGACCAGGTCAGAATCATGTGTGGGGGTGCTCTCAGTCTGCTTTATTCCCTTCATAGAAGTGTAGAGCCATAAAAGATCTCTAGAGGTCATCTAGTCCATCCCCTTGCCCCAGGGCAGGCTTAACTACAGGGAGGTCACGCCTGACAGATGTTTGTTTAACTTGCTCTCATAATGATGGAAACTCCACAACCACTGCAGATAATCTGTGCCTGGTCTTTTAGTGTCCTCATCACTAGAAATCTTTCCTTCCCAGTGTTATAAATCCTCCCTTGCTGTTGTAAGACAAGAAACAGTAATGATCAACATCAGGAAGATGTACAAGGAGGGGTAGAGTTAATACCCAAGGCAGAGAAAGGGGAATGCAAGAAAAAACCTACAAGGGTCCAATAGGTTGATCTGCACTAGTTCATTTTGCAGCTCTGAAAGTAGCACTAAAGGGGAAAGTTTAGTGGTCCCAGTGCCAGCAATAAGAATAACAATTATTAATAATAATGCATCTGGTCAAAGAGTTACATAGTAAGGTTACATGATTAGTCTGATCAGCAACACAGAGAGGGGATAGGAAAAGGCATGTAAGGGTCTTAATTAATGCCACTTACAATGTTATTAATAATATATGATTAACTGTTTAAATATTAAAATATTTTATTACTTTCTTTTATTTTGCCATATTGCACAGAAGGCAAAAACATCATCTTTGCCTATAATAGCTTTTATGTAAATGTTACTGGTACATTTTCAACCCTGTATTGGAAGACCTAGATCTTGAACGTTCTGGTTTACAATTTTATATAACTCTTTAATTCCACTTGTGTTATGTGTTTCAGCTTCTTAGCTGAAAGTATTGGAAGTATCATATATATTAGTATATATTAATTAGTGGGGTTTGTGTATTGTTTATTTTTTTGCTTCCAATTTGTTTAGAGCATAGATCTGAATGAACTGGTTTGTTCTGGAGTAGCAATGTAGCACGGAACAACTCCAAAAGATGCTGGTTTCAATTGGAAACAGTTGGGAAAGGGGAAATCAGCTGTCAGTCTCGACTTACTACTACTGTAACTGGAAACAACTTTACAAGTACATTTGGTTAATTCATATTATTTTGCCAACACTTTGAAGTTACACTTTCCTCCCTCACTTCTTAAGTCAGCAAGAAACGGTTATTAAAGGCATCTCTTAAAAGAAATGAAACTGTCAAGATGTGGCTTTGAAATCTTTGAAAAGATGCCTGTAACGTATAATGTGCTATAAGCGCGTCTATTAAATCATAGCTTTTGCGGTTCTAACACAGAAATACAGGGAAAGAATTCTTTTCACATTGGATCAGTAGCTACACTGTAATAGGAAACACTTGGGCTGAAGGTAAAAATTAGCTAGAGTATGCTCCTTCCCATCTGCTTGTTATCCTCAGTTGTAGGAGCAGAGCAGGTGACCCATAAATATGGGGGGCTTTAAATGACAGCTTTTTATTTGTGACTGTGTCATGATGAAGGGTCTTGTTTTAACTTTGTAGAGATACTGTTCAGGAATTCAACAGATACTGTTCAGGAATTCAACATTCAATAGCAGCTGTTAGTAAAGAAAAAAGTGATGCTGAGAGAAAATGAAATGATTTTCCCAAGTTAGAAAAGAAAAAGTGTTTTAAAACTTAAGAATTTGCTGGGCATTGTGGTACTAGAAAATGAGAAACAGACTGAAATCAATAGAGGAATTGATCAATTAACTTCCCCTGTCCCAGGTAAATAAAATGCAAAGACAAGTAAAAGCACTGGGAAAGACAATGAAGAGAAAAATCTGTTTGGGTGCACAAATAAATCCAAGAGGAGGAGACAGACACCAGAGCACGGTCTATTTAGTATTGAAAGGCACAAACCAAGGACTGAAAGGTAAAGCTAAACAAATTCACACCAGAAGACAGATACAGATGCTGATTGCACTTAACCACTTAAGTACAGTTGCGATAGGCACAGGGGGGATCTCCATCTCTGAATGTGCTCAGTGGGTCTCTGGAAGATAAGAGTTGCCCACGCAGGAGTTCCTGGGCTCCAACTGGGAATGAATGAAATTCCATCATCCCCATTAAATGGGAGGTCAAGGTGGAAGAGCTAATGGTTTTTCTGACCTCAAAAATTCTTTGAAATTATGAAACCATTAGATTAGGTTGCTGATTTAATTATCTGGGTCATTTGGAGTTGTGGGGTTTTTTATATAGGCTTTTAAATTTAATATATTGCTTAGTATAGTTGGAGTAGATACAATAATTAACCTTTAGTTATTTTTTCAAGACATAACACAGCTTCTCATTTAGAGAAGAAGAAGAAGGCATTTTTGTGCATCTTAAGTGCCGGTTGGCATTCAGTAACTACAGTGTGAAAAAAAACCCTACGAAATCCCTTAATGCCATTCTCTACACTGCGTCTTCTTTTAAATATTTTGTCATCAAGAACATTAGTGAATTGCTGAATCAATTAAATATTTGTTAATTAAGAGCAATAAAGAAAAAAATCAACTTATGTAATTATAAGTGAATGAAAAACAATAGAATTATTAATACTAAAGACTGGCATTCTTCCCAGAGCTGTAAGTTTCATTTTACTTGCCTTTTTAAACCTAAATTCCTTCTCTGCAGTCCGTCCAGCAAAATTCTTGGTGCTTGTTTTGTCACCAAGGGCTTTGAGGATGCGGGAGAAGTGGAAGGCTTTTGCAGAGATGTGCCTTGTAGCCTAACCAAATGAATGCAATGATTCAAAATTCTTTAAATCCAGGTTCTAGCAGAGATGTTACACAACAACAAAGGAAAAGCGAAATTAAAGCAACTTTTTAAGGAATCTCCAAGAGATTTGACCTGAGATTGTATTTAAGTATGATCTACTGAACCTTTAGGGCAGATCTGGTTGCATATAAGCTTCACTGAAATAAAAAATACAACCAATATATGAAATTAAGACTTATTTCTTGACTTCAAGGTTGCTCAGTTACAGGGTTTTAGTCTATCCCATCAAACAGCTCTTTAAGTCAAACAGAATCCAAATCACCCTCATTTTCATGACCACCCAGGCCAGTTCACTGTTGAGAATTGATTTGTTAGCACAAAATGAAGGCGTGATTCGAATAATGATATCGAGTCTGCTCAGTGCTGCTCCGTGATGGAACAGCATCTGATTTGTCAATATTCCCTTCTTGTGCTGGCCTGTGCTCACCTTAGCCCACATGTAAACCAGAAGGTTAGAGAAGATCAACAGCACTACTCTTACTTGAGAATGAAGAGGCAGTAACAGAAACCGAGAGTGCCCAGACTGCATGAGTGTGTCACTGCAAGTCATTAGCCTGAACACCTCTCTCACAGCACTGTTTCATCAGGGATCATTTTCTATCACCAGTGCTGCTATACTGATTCTACACCTTCATAAAGGAAGGGCTGTGGGCAACTGAAGGAGCAAGATGTTGGCTCCAAAGAGATGTGATTAGTCAAGTGGCTGGGAGAAAAGGTCAACGACAGTCTTAACACAGGTTTAACTGAGATCCTGTTACACAAAAGGTGAAGGTACGTGTTCCACTGTTTTATTTTGGCACAACCCATATATTTATTAATTAAAAAGCAGTTGCAGAATGTGGGAAGAAATTCAGCTGCTTTTTTCCTTTGGCCCCCAAAATCAGGCTCTCATAGTACCTATCTTCTCCTTACAATCTCTCTCATTTCAGCTCTGGCCTTGCTCTCTTTGCTGTTTCCTTTTCTTTTGTTTGCTCACTTCTCTCTAACCCTTTTATTCTGTGCTGTTCCTCCTGCTCAAATGTATTTTTTCATCTTTCATTTTATAAATTCAGCTGTCTTAAGTCTCCCTGTTTCATTTTCTGGTGGCCGGCAGTGCTGGGGATCTGGTGCCTTTCACTTTGCTCCCTGCCTGTCAGCAGTACTAACATATGAAGCTTGATGAAATAAAAACAAACCTGCTGATAGGCCTGACCAGGCTGTGCTTTGATGCAATTAAATACTAATTCAGATTCAGATTTGTGACGGTTTGCAACCAATCAAATCCCAAGGCCACTTTGTCCTTTAGATACAGTTATATAGCACTGTCCTTAACAGCAGCAGAAAAGGCATGTGGCTGTATGTATTTCCATGATGAATCATAGAATCATAAAATAGTTAGGATTGGAAAGGACCTTAAGATCATCTAGTTCCACCCCCCCCTGCCATAATGAAAGTTATTTTGTCTTCCTAAAAGCATCTCAGTCTCTCAAGGGGTCTGCTAGGAGACCTCCAGAGACAGTGGTGCTCTGCTGTAGCCCAAATACTCATCCTGAACCCTGAAAGACCTAACACTTTGTTTATTTCTTTTTCTAAAACAATTAGCTGTGGTTTTAAATGATTATAAAATGCTTGTGGAGCTGCAGCTCCCTGGTGGGATGACAGAACTGCATATTCCCATCACTGCTTTCCTGCATCGTGCAGAACTATTGTTTCAGGCTTTTACAATCCAAGACAGTATTTCTTCACCTACATACCTTGGTCACTTTTGCAGGCGGTTAGTTACCTGTATGGCCACACTTATACAGAACCCAGTTTTCAGTTAAACCCTTTAAAAGTGTCATAACTCTCTGCACCTTATTCCCCTGCTGTAACAGGGAAGCATAGCAGTGGTTGCATAAGGAGTACATGGAGCACTGGCAATTTATTCCCACTAGGAAGAGATGCATGTCTTCACCTACAGTGGTACAAGGGAAGTATCACACCTTTGAAGTGTGTCAAGATCAGACATCAGTCAAGATGCTCTAACCTTGGTCTCACCTAGACATTTTCCTGCTCAAAACACCACGGAATACTCCATTTGCTTTACAACAAAGTCTAAGAATCAGTAGGACTTTTTAGGGCCACTGTGAATATGCCAGTCTCGATTCCATCTTGGTATTGAAAAGTTTAACATGTGAGTGACTGTTAGAAAAAAAACAGGTTCTAATTTTCACTCTGATTTTTTTTTTATATATTTTTTTTAATTTATTTAAATATTTTGTCACAAGCTTTGAGTCAAACCAGATTTTTTCCCATGGAAATTTCTGCCTTCCTGACCCTCTCTGTTAAACAAAGACTGATGATTCCTGGTTAACCATCGCTAAACAGAGACCCATGATTCCTGGCTAACTATCCCTGCTCATGCTTAAACAGGACAAAATCTTAAGCTTTTCTTTGTTCTTGGTTTGTGTATGCTTGTGTATTTGTGCATGTTTTTAAAGACCTTCACTTTCATTCACATCCCCACTCAAGAACAAGGAGGAGAAGACAAAACACAGACTTCAGAAGCTGAGACCCTCCCATCAAAATAGCTGTCCATGCTCTCATATGCAACCTTACACTGCAGCAAAAACATGCAGGTTTTCTGTGTGCTGACCCCATCCTTCAGTCTGGCTCCTTGTGTATCAATATCACAGCAATCAATGTGCCATATATCACTCCACAGATCCTGAAGAAAGACAGCTGCTCAATGTCAGTGCTCACCTCCTGAGTTAAAAAACACATTTGGGGAGTTATTATTATTTCATAAATATGGTTTATTAATCCGGCAGGCTGTAATGTTTGAATTGAAAATGAATCCTCCTGTCTCACATGACTATTGATGGAAAATGCCATCATCAAAGATCCTGTTGGATGGTAAGTAAATTGTTTTCTTGTGCATAATAATTATTCTGCCAGAGAAGATGCTCAGCAATCCTCTGGATACACACATACTTTCACTTATTGCTACAACAGCCTGCTTGATGTATTTAAACTGAATCCTTATGAACTCCTATTGAAGTTATGTACCAATGGTTTTAAATCGCAGCTACAGGCAGCCACGTAGCAGTGTGAGCATAACTGAGTATCATGAAGTACAAGAAGTCCCAGATAATTAAACCCTAAATGCAGCATACCTGTTTACAGGAACAACAGCACATGTAAAATAGCTTAGTATTTCACAATACAGTGAAATGGAAATGAATGGCAAAGTCAATAGAAATATTGACTTTTATACATGTTCCAAGCCTGATCTTTGAAAAGCAGTGAGCATATCACTAAAACATTTCTACTAAATCCTTGAAAACTGCTAGGAATGCCATAACTATTTAACAGAAAGGGAACATCAAATGTCCAAAGGTTGATTACTGTAGAAAAAAGGCAAATCAATAGTCAGACTATTGTAGAGTTTGTAGCATCCTGCATATATCTTGACAACTTATTAGAAACAGGGTATATATGATTTCAAGTAGCATCCTCTCAATATACTCCAGGATTTTTTTTGCATATACTTTTTGAACCTTTTCTCATGCTTTTGCCCCTTGCACCTATTAATATAGAATTTGCAATTTATTTGTCTTTATCAGCAGAGAAACTCGAGGATTGAAAGGGAAGAGCTCCACAGTATCCTAGTTAAGATACAGCTTGGGATTTGTTTGTGTCCTTCCAGACAGATGCCAATTAAAATAAAGGTGGGGGGAAGGTATAACAATAGCAAGGTATTGATTGACAAGTGCTATCGAACGAGTCTTCCTTCAAATATTTTATGAAAAGAACTCTGGATTTCATTAAATTCTGTTTTCAATAGCCATCTCTACTCAAAAGAATGCATTCAGAGGAATTAACTGTTTCTGTCCTGCAGATCACGTACCATGTTCAGAGTTCAGCTTCTCGTGGCAGGTGGCCTCTTTCTCTCTTGCCCTATCTGCAATAGGAAGATAAGAGGCAGGTGGAAAGGTCATGCATCCTTATTATATGCAAAGAGCAAAAGTATTTGTATAGGGCTGGGTGCATTTTTAAGGACTAGCTTAAAATATGTAATTGCTACACTGAGGATTGTGCTATCGAGGCCACACAGGTGGGGAAAAAGAACAACCAGAAAAATGCTTAAAATACCTATTTTGCAAGCTGCCCAGTGAGCCTTCTCACTGTGTAAACTTCCTTAACTCCTTCTACAGGCATGAAACTTCAAATTACTCCTATCAGCTGAAGGCCACCAAAGAGCAATGGAAGGTGACATAGCAGAAGATTGAGGCTCCCACAACCCTTTGGCACAAACACCCTTCATCCCCAGTTTGTGCATGTTTTACTAATATATGGTGATAGGGACTCATGCAACAAGCAGGGATTTGGAGAGGAAGAAGAAAACTTTTCATACAGATGTAATAGTTGCAGCCACCAAAAATGGCACAGATGTAGATACAGAGAGGACAAGACAATGTGCAATTCTCTACAGAGCAGTAGTCAAGAGATGACCAGTCTGTCTACCTAGGTACAACTGCAGCAAAACCTGAAGAGAAAATACAGTATAAGTATCCTACTGTTGTGAGGGTTGAAGAGGCTGAAATTGCTATTCTGGCTCAATGTAGAGTTACCTGTGAGGACATGATAGGTATTATGGATATTATAGGTCTTCTACTCAAACCTCAGCCATGATACACACTCTCTTGACTTCCTACCTGCAATCGTGCCTTCTTGTAATACAGAAACAAGGACACAAGCGCAAACATTTGTTTCTCGACTCATACTACAGGTAGGAAAAGCAAGCAAGGATAAAGGAATGGAACTAAGTGGAGATGAGAAAGGTGGGAGCAGAGGAAAGGAAAATCCTGATGAGTATGTTAATGGTGTCTGTATGGCCTATTTGTTGGCTGGCAGTCTGTGTTGAAGCAAATCACAATGCATTCTGATTAGGAAAATTCAAGAATGGGAGAAGCTACTTGGCCCATATCTTGACCACTCAGGCAGTCTGGATTTGGCTGTGGTGTCCATCATATTGCTGTTATAAGCAACCTGAGTCAAGGACCCAGAAGGATTAACCTTCTCCTTTACAGGGATATTATGAAGTGGCTGATAACAGTTCACTTTACTGTTAACGTACAGCAACTGCACTGGTATTGGATATGAAGGGAACTCACAAGGATGGAAAAGCCACCAGCCAGGAATCTCATCCCACTTCTCTGCATGGGGATATCTAGTACAGAACAGGCAGTGCTAAATCCCCACCGTAAAAGTGATGACATGGAGAAAGGAAACTTCAGCTAATGTTTATCTGAAGCTAAATGTGAGTGTCAGAAAATTCAGCCAACCTCCCCTCACACTCTTTCCAGGACTTGTCAGAGAAGGTGGATTTGCCCACTCTAAGAACTAGATAAACAGAGAAACTCCTTTTCCCACTAAGACACCTGTAGTTACAGATGTACCTTTTGATAAAGACAAAGATGTGCTCTCCAGCTTTGTCTTTGAACTTTCCTTTTTTATGGGTTTCATTCCTAGAACCACAAAATAATTCATGTTTGACCAGGACTGCTCGAGATCTGTAGTCAAGCCCCTGTCTTCAGCTCAAAAGCAGATCCACTTAGATTAGGTGTTTCAAGAGCTTGTCCTACTCTTTGGGTGGAGATTACCCAGTAATCTGTTCAAACATCTGATCATCTTCATGTGGAAAAAGGTCAAACCCCCCTGTTTGATAGCTGTTATTTTTTAACCACTTTGCACCTATTAAACAATCTATTCTCTCGTAGACTGGCAATGGTAGTGACTTCAAACCTGAAGCTACCACTTCAGGTAACTACCTTGTTAATTCCATTATAAATATCTAATTTCTAAAGACATTTTTGGTTTCTAGCAGTGCTCTATGCCTCACTTCACATAATGTAGTTATCCCAACAGGTTTATGTCTGACGAAAATAATTACTATGCACATCTGCAAATATGCTTTTATGCTTGTTCCACCTCTAAAACCAGAATCAGCTTTATTTGACAGTCTTGTGGTGTTCTATCCTTTTCCCAAATCCTTCTGATATATCATCATGCAGCAATGCCAACCATGCATTATAGAAATGATCCATGTCTGATGAAAGGGGTAGTGTACTAATATATTTTGAACTAAAGAACAGGGTGCTGGAAATCAGTGTGTATAGTGGAGGCTGAAAGGGTCTGAGTACATCACCTATGCACATCCTGGGCCCATTTTCTGGGAAGAGTGATCATTTGACCTCTCCTTAACAAAAGAAACCACGACACTTCCCACAAACAGCGCTTGTACTGCCTCATGGAAAATACTCCTACTTAGACATATTCTCCTCACAGAAATTCAGCTGTGTCAAGAGCTCCAACAGCTTGAGAAGAACTGTTAATAAACACGATCAGTTATGGCTGCTGGTTCTTGTCTTCATCAACCCCCCCACACTTGTAGTAAGCAACAGATTTCACTTTTATAGGAGGACTTTCAACCTCAGGGTCTTTGAGAACATGGCACCAGCAAAACAATAGCCTTGATTCAGTAGATGCCTTACAGGGATTCCATGTGTGTTTATTATGGAAGCTCAATGTGCCTAGTGTGCAACCAAAGATTATTTTTCTTCCAAAGGCCAAGCTTGCTTGGAATTCTGTTAATTAAATGCACTGTAGAAATGTCAGCCTTTACCCTTCTATATATATAGCATCCTTTGTCCTTCACATAATGATTTTAAAGTGTTCTTCAGACATCATTTGATAGAATAATAAGATATTATTATTGAATCTTTGTGTCTCCTATTGTCCCAGGAGCACTGACCTTGCTTTCCCAATGCATAGGTCTGTCTACCAGGCTAATCATAATGATATCTGAGTACCTCAGAGTTGATGTTTATATGGCAACGTTTCTGCAGGAGCTCGACATCGGCCAGAGGTAGTGATAAGCTCCATTTATTGCTCCTGTGCATTTCTGCAATGTTATAAGTTTATTTCAAATGTAAATCCCCACCCTGGTGACATGTGGGGAGATGCATGCATGGTTCAGGTAACTCAAATTCCCACCGGTTGTCAGAGTTCCACGTAGAGGTAAGCAGTAGATGCGATTTACAATGAGAAAGCATCCACGGGGGAACCAAGATGAATGAATCCCCCATTCACTCTTTTCCAGCAGATATGTAGCACTGATTAATGTCTTTGAACTACTGAATCACTATGGGAATAACCCTTCATTTATGTCCTTCACTTTCCTTCGCCAGGACAAGGTATTAACACTGTGTGTTTTAGCCATGGACAACCAGATACTAACACACCTTCCCACCAGTATTATTTTGTTTTCCTTGACTGGTATTTTGTATAGACATAGCTATAAATACCCATGCACACAGCAGGGTATATGCAATACATCTGGCAGGGAATGGTTACCCCCGGCACTGTACCGATTCTTAATATAATCTTGGCTTGTTTCCATAGCTGTCAAAAAGTCTAGGTTAGCTTGATAGGTCCCTTAAAAAGCACAGTTTGTGGCAATTGAGTTTTTATTGCTGTTTTTAAGAAAGTTCTGACACTTAGGAGGGTTTTCTCCTCCAGGAATGAGATATTTTAATAGCTGCTGAGCAAATTATGATAAAATAGCTCTTATCTGGAGATATGAGATATTTAATGGCATCATCAACATCCTTTGCATATCTGCATATCTGAGAAAACATCCAAATTTTACCGCTCAGAAGCTTTTAATTTCTTTTCTTTTCTAAAAGGGAATCTGAGTGCTCAAGTATCACCTCACCACACTCTTCATTTGTCCTGAAAAACCTTGTTTTTCTCCCCTAACACAGCAGAGATGCCTAGGCTATGGTTTCTTTTATGAAATCTCTCAGTGAATCCCCAAAACAAAAGGAAGCTTGATATAATGACATTACTGCTATACCAATCTCTACCAAATCAGTCATCTACAGGCAGAAATCTAAACATTCCTTAAATACATTTATTTTAATAAAGACATATCAAGAGAAATCCGCCTGTCACTGTTACAGTGATTTGCCCAAAGCTGAAAGAATTCAGCCTAGTCTCATTACTATATAAACACAATAACCTGAAATATGCAGTTATAGCCTGGACCAAGGGAGGATTACAAACATAGGCTTATTGTTTAAAACCAAGTGAGAATCACTACATCCATGAAACATAAAGTTATACTTGGAACCCTATCCAAGTAAAGACATTATCCTGCTCTGGATTTCAAAACCAGAAATGCCGTAGGACTTTTAGCTTTATCTTTACAAGTCAGGCCATTACTTTACAGCTCTTCCTGATTTGGTTTTGCATTTTGAAGTACGGAGTTCCTGACTTGAAGTTGTAGAAATAAATTTAATTGTATTTCTAAATCTTTATCTATAGCTACTTAAAGTCTGGGTATATGTGACACTTTAAGAACATTTCAGATTTCCATTAATTTTCTTTTGCTCCCTTTGAAATACTTTGGGATGTGCACTCATTCGTAAAATTGAGGTAGAGGATTCTGTGGCTGACAAGTTCTATTTATTATTTGTTAAGCACAAATGTCTCAGAGGGCATATTACAGTTCTAACAGGCATCTTGTGCAGCACCATTAGATGAGTCAGAAGAAGTAGATCCACATGATGTTGTAAAATCGGGGTGGTTAAGCTCATTCAGCAAAAGTGTTGGTGTAGGTCAAGATAAAGTTGTCAGTTTGGAAGTCAACATACAGTTTATATTTGTTGGGGGAAAAAAGTGTTATCTTTGCTTGCATTGGGAGTGTGGAAGAGTTAAAAAGTGAGTATTGGTAAGATATTTGGTGAGCTGGAGTTGCTGGTGAAACAGAGAATGGAGGGTCTGTAGTAAATAGTACATTATGCTAAGTGGTATACAACCTGCCATGAAATTATATTTAGGTTATTTCTTATATTTCAAATGAACTTCCAGAACAGCACATTAACACTGACAATGTCATTTGTTCAGACTTCAGGAACTTGGGATCATTTCTCGTCTTGATTCAATCACTTTGGTTAAATCTCTTGTTAACAATGCAGAAAAGAATGGATTTTCCAAGTGATCACTATTTATTAGACAATAAATTTAAAATGACAGTGTAAATATAATTTCATGGTTTGTGCTCTTTCCATTTCTTTAAAGAAAAAACAAGGACGGAATCAAGAGACAAATAACGATGCTTTAAAATATCATGAGGAATAGCTTGATTTATCAGCTCCACTTAAGTATAAACACACATTGAAAGAAAATGACAAATGCATAAATCCCACACCCATGATAAAGTTTTACTTTTCTCTAATTTTTGCAAATACATTTTAAAAAAAAATGATAGTGTACTTACATATTTCAGATCCTCATCTGTCTAAGAATAGAAAGCACTCAAGTCATGTGTCAATAACTCAGGCGGTCTCTTCTCAATCCCCTTTTTGTGTTCACCATCCACAAAAATCAGTGCGCCACTGCAATGGTCCAGCCATTCTCACTACAGAAAAGGAGCCAGGTTTTGTGTGTCAGAAAAGACTGGCATGGATTTGTAGAGGTTGTTTGCATGGCAGCTGTCAGGATTGTCCAGGTAGGATCCTTCATAAGTTTAAAGACCCACATTCCCCCTGTCTGGGAGCACTTAACTGAAGTACCTACATCAGAAGCCTGTTCTCCCCAGGCTACCATTTCATCAGGCAGCAACTGGTATCTGTCTTCATGTCTGTATTGATAGGGAGAAATGTCTATCTACAGGACAGCCATGCCCAAGCTGCCTTCCCGTGCTTTGATATCCCCAGGAACCTGGGCAACCAGAACAGAGTTAGGGCACGTTCCAGGCTAGCTCCTACCCAAGATATACAGGGCATGCCACCATCCATGGGTGGCTTTACAGTTTAGATATGGTCTCAAAGGCTAAATAAGGAGTAACTATACACCAGATATGAGTAGAATTAAATTGGAACTAAGTTACTATGCACACATACTTAAATATGGAGAAAGAGAAAGTATGTTTTTTCACGGGACAAATCTTTAACAACAGTTGTTTTCTTCCTTTCTAGACTTCATGCATAATGCTGGCTATAAAACATATTTACTTATTTTAAGATACCATTAAAATATTGAAGTTTTTCTAGACTTATATTGGTCTTCTTTAAGAAATTAGAGGAGAGAGACTCCCGTTTCAGACACCTGGATAAATTCAGTTGTTTCAATATGCATAAAAAAATTACTCTCAGTCCCATGGTCCATATTGTGCAGACACACTTTACATTTAATTTGGTAATATCCTGAGCATTTGGGGGTGATATTTAATGGGGACTTGACACCAATCCTCAATTTTGTAGGCACTTAAATCTCTATATAAGTTTACTGGAAGGTATATTTGGTAATGTCACGCCGTTTAATGACAATGATCACAGGTGTAATGTGTGGTGCAGCAATGAAAACGAGGCAGTATATGATCTTGCCAAAGGCCAACAGCTTCTGATAGATCACAATTAGCATGGCCCTCAGTGTTATTCAAAAATACCCTTGAAAAACAGGGACTGCAGATGTGAGACACGACATAGCAAACCTCTACACACAAAACTGCCCAGTGCTGCTGGAGATGCCCTAGTTATTCTGACTGCCATCCAGAAAGGCATGGCTTTCCTACACATCCTGCATCATCTTTGCCAGTCTCTTAAATAGGTTTGGGCATCAAGAATGGCTTTGGGCATCTCAAATTAAGTTTATTATAAAATTAATCACACACTAAATCACAAGTTATGCAGTGATAAGAGGGATCTTGAGATCCTCCCACCTTAGTATTGCTACTCCCCATCTATAACGCCAGCACACCACCCCTTTCCACAAGTACCGCTTCAGGGAATGGGTGGCATATCAAAATGCCACCACTTTAATGCTATACGCTGTTTATGCACAAGCACACATGCTGTGTAAGGGCTTGGCTGTTTTTCTGGTTTTCTTTTTTTTTTTTTAATTAATATTCTTGCTTTTTTTGTAAAAATTAAAGCAATTCCAAAAAGCCATTATGTTTTGATTGTTAGGAGCTGACATAAATGGATTCCAGTAGAGATAATGCTGTAAATGTTGATCATGTTACAAGTTGGCCCACCTACTGTCGCTTCAGGAAGCAGAGGTTTAAATATAAATCTCCTATTTTTAACAGAGTTAATATTAGAATTGAAGGAGGAGATGTTCAGCTGGGGTAAATAGTAGCTTCACTGATCTAAGTGCCACTATGCTGATTTACAGCAGCAACAGAACTGTCAGAAGCAGTGTATCTTCTCTCCACCAACAGCTCCATTAACGTATTTATAATATGAATTCTATAAGGAAAAGAAAAATCATAACAAAAAGAAAAGATGAGATTATTCAAAGGTATCTGGTGAGCCATGACAAATTTCTGTGAGTAAATGAATGGAAATATGTGCCTTAGTATGTGTCTTAGTCCACTAGATTGCTTCAAATCCCTGCGCTAAAATCTGCATGTTAAATCACTGTTTTGCTTGCAATGAGCAGTATATTCCAGCTATAATTAAAATAAAAAAATTGGTTCTGGATACCTCTTGATAATAAAAATTATATTAAAAAAAAAAAGGACAACAAGCCAACAAATGAAACCCCAAGGTATTAAAGTATTTTCTATCTACTCCAAGCATTAATTTATGTTTTCTTTTCAAAGTTGCATTTCCTGGACTACTGTAAGTAAGATTATTATAAAAAATAAGACCAGAACTGTCAGATTTTGTTACCAGATTGGAAATAGGAAAAAAATCCATATTTGGAAGAACAATAAAAAGAACAAAAACTCCATGATGTTTAAAACGCACAGTTGTAAGTACCTTAATTTACCTTGAGTTATTAAATATTCTAGAGTTAGGTATTAATTTGGTGTGTCTCCTCCACAGTGCTTGGGCTTTTTAATACTATCTAAACAAAATTACAAAAATCTAATCACTTTAACCCAAAAGGAATTTCGCTTCTTCTCAAAAACTCCAACTAAAGGAGCCGAAGTTGTGTTTTCTTTTAGATGACTTTCTCTGTCTTTAGCTTAGGTGTTTAAAGGCTCCATAACGAAGCAAAGCACAGAGGGCTGAGACTATGGGCTTTAGGGAGATTAAGGGCTGCAGAGCTGTTCACTTTATCTTACATTAACCTGCCCAAGAAAGCAATTCCCTCCATAGCCCCCATGCCCAATCCCCATAAGTGGAGACATATGGCAGTTCTGTGATACAGAGAACACACTGTGGTAGTTTTATTGATACTGGGACTGCTTCGTAGCCAGTGTAAGTCTTCTCTGCTCAGGTATGAATTGATCCCATTGACTCTTGGCAAAGGGAGACTAGCCATAAAGGTTAATATTGCCCTTGAAATATTCCAGTCCGATTCCTGCTCTGAACTGCCCTCCAGAGGAGCCTTTCTCCACTGACTCCAGGGAGATTTGGTGATTAAATTTAAGTGATTAAATTTAAGTGATTAAATTTAAGCTGGAGCCTCTGCCGATTTGGTGGGATTGATTTGCAATTGAATTCTTTGGTCTTTGTGAAAAGCTGGTCCAGAACTCTCAGAAACCCATCAGAAGTAGCAACAAAAGTGGTGCAAGCTGTGCATGGCCACCACTGCCTTCTCATCTGGTACAATGTCAAGACAAGCAGTCTCTCCCTACCTCGCACTTCTGCCTGTCCGTTATCTAACCTAGAATGGTAGCCATTAAAACATTTCAAAGCCCAGATTCCAACTTTTCCACATCGAATTAACATGAAATTGTTGGTTAACATGGACTACCCTGACTGGGAGAGCTGCTATGTGCCTTGGAAAGACCTTTCAAAAGGGGTTTCAGCTCAGATTCTTGGCTAAAGGATGAAAGGCATTGGCTATGTGGCACAACATTGCACGCACACAAGCACACAGCACTCGTTTCACATTTTCCCCTTCCCTCCTCAGATTTCTCTCCTCCAGCCACCAGCTTCTCAGCTAACCTTGAAACTGCAGGGAATTTCATTCTGTGGCTTGTGTTTCCTCCAAAGCAGAACTACAGGGCCTCAGTCCCTCCCTAGAAATTATGTCTCCTGGAGTCATTATTCCCTCTCGGCCTCAGACCACTTCCTGCAATTTCAGAACCACTGAAAACATCAGTTTCAAATGAGCGATTAACCCATGAAGGTTAAACCAGCCTGGATCCACAAGTGTTCCTTAGACGTGCATTCCTTTTATCCTCTCCCTGAACTTTGGTTGAAATAAGACCAAAGAGATTCTTCCTCAGATAGGTTTTAGCCCATTTTAGAGCTGATTGTCTTATTGGTCATTGTTTTCTTTCACCTCCAGCTTTCTGCTGTAAACTACTATTTAGCAAACCAGCCTTCCTGAAGAATCCTGGTGACCTGTAAAAGCTAAAATGTTAGCGATCGAAACCCTTGGGTATATCCACAAATGACTGAGTAAGGCTGGAGGCACAATGCCAGATGAAGAGACGACAGACCCATTTATCATCAGTAGGAACAGGCACATTAATTGGCCACGATACAAGTCCCGTCCTCCAGGATTAACAAAAATCT
The DNA here is from genome assembly GCF_034315485.1 of Pezoporus occidentalis. NCBI lineage: Eukaryota > Metazoa > Chordata > Aves > Psittaciformes > Psittacidae > Pezoporus > Pezoporus occidentalis. Next base: position 3,139,372 of record NW_026915943.1, read on the forward strand.
TCTTGATCCTGAATATGCCACCAGAACATCCTTTATTAAATAAGATGAATAGTACTGAGGCCAAGGGTTGCCCTGCTTCAGCTAAGAAAGCTCAATTATTTATGGATACTTCACTCGCTAAGACACCAACAGGTTACCAAGCCTTGTAAAGAGAGCTTTTTGGTCTATTGAATAAAGGTTATTATCCTACACATATGCATCTTCTGTACCTTCAACAGCAGAGAATTGGAATCATTTGAGTTTTATAAAGCTTCTGGACTGGGGGATGGTGGTTGAACTTTGGAACAGACTACACAGAGAGGCTGTGGAGTCTCCAACCTTGGCAATACTCAAAACCCAATTGGAGACAGCCCTGAGGTGTTGTAGCTGACCCTACTTTGAGCAGTGTGGGTTGGACTAGGTGATCTTGAAGGTCCCTTCCAGCCTCTGTCATATTCTGTGGTTATGAATCCTGAAGACGAAGACAAAAACACACAAACATATTCCCAGGTTTCTGTCCCTGCACTGTTCTTCCACGCACTCACACAAAAGCCAAAATACTCATAACTGGCCACTGTTGCCATCTGCCTTTAACATGGAAAGAGAAATCTCATCTTGAGAGACTCTGATACCAATTTTCTTGTGTACTCCCGAACTGGGCATGTGAAAAAGGAACCAGTGGCCTTTGCTTGGTGTTGTACCTGCAGAATTCCCTGCAGTTAAGTGAACTTGGCTGCAAAATGGGAACTACGTGACCCTATCAGGCACAGCTGCCATGCAAATATTGAGTATTATTCCAGGCACACTGGAGTAATGGTTTCGTGTGTCTTTTCTTTCACCTTGGTAACTCCAGGTGCAGTGATATAATCCAATAGCTGTGCGTAATGATGGAGAAAGTAAAACACTGGTAATTTTAGGGGAGAATCAACCACAGATTGCAAGCAGTGGAAACTAAATGCTTCGTTCAAGTGTGGTTTTCACCTACTTTCACCACTTCTGTTGGCAATGAAAGATCTATTTCATTGGAGGAGCTCAAAAGTAATACTTCAATATTTCTTGAAAGGACCAGCTGGGCCAGGTCCATTTTGACAGCGCCAATGAGGTTTTGCACTTACACACAATTTCTGCCTGGTACCCATGTAGTTCTACCATGGCTGCAGTAATACATATAGATGTTGATGTTATTGACCCCCCTCCTTGCTGACTATTTATGGCCATGACATTATGAGTTGATCCTATTGTAAACTGGTTGATGAGAAACTCAATGTGAGCCGGCAGTGTGTGGTCACAGCCCAGAAAGCAACCGTATCCTGGGCTGCATCAAAAGGAGCGTGACCAGCGATCCTGACTCTGCTCTCAGACCTCACCTGCAGCATTGTGTGCAGTTCTGGTGTCCTCAACATAAAAAGGACATGGAATTGTTGGAACAAGTCCAGAGGAGGCCACGAGGATGATCAGGGGACTGGAGCACCTCCCGTACGAAGATAGGCTAAGAACGTTGGGGCTGTTGAGCCTGGAGAAGAGAAGGCTGTGGGGAGACCTCATAGGAGCCTTCCAGTATCTGAAGGGGGCTACAGTGATGCTGAAGAGGGGTTTTTCATTAGGGACTGTAGTGATAGGGTTAGGGTAATGGGTTTAAACTTAAACAGGGGAAGTTTAGGTTAGATTTAAGGAAGAAGTTCTTTACCATAAGGGGGCCGAGGTGCTGGCACAGGGTGCCCAGAGAAGTGGTGAATGCTCCATCCCTGGCAGCGTTCAAGGACAGGTTGGATGGAGTCTTGGGTGTCATGGTTTAGTGTGAGGTGTCCCTGTCCATGGCAGGGGGGTTGGAACTGGATGAGCTTTAAGGTCCTTCAAGATCCTAATTCTATAAATGACATTTCCCCTCTCCCTTTATCACCTGATCTTCTGATATAAGCAAGAGAATTACTGTTTTTTCTCTCTCCCCAGGGGGCTTGAGGACATTTTTTCCCCAGAATGTTAGAAAATTTCCTCCATGCTTGGAATGAAGCATTTTGTTTGCACACAACACACACTACTGGGGAATTTTCAGTGCTGCCACTATGTCAGGCTGGCATGCATGGTTTATACCTGCCCAGCCAAAGGAACTGGCAGACGGTTGGTGACAAAAGGAGCATCCCATGGAGCTGCAGGAGAACCATCTCAACAGGTCCAAGATTTCAGAGCCTGAAAGACTCTGTGCAACAGCCCAACCGTAGCAGTTCTCAGCATTCAGCCAGAAGCAAGGCAGGTGCTTAAAACCTTTGCCAGGACTCAGTGAGCTCAAAAGCGCTTAGTCTCCAAGCCAGAAATAAATCCAGCAAATGGATGTGGATGCTCCTTCAAAGAGATCTAAGGGCAACTGCCTTGTGTAGGACAATATCTGTAACCTTGCCTCTGTGACTTTTTGATGGCAAGAGCACAGACCTCTCCAAAACCATCCCTTTCAGGACTCAAAGTAGGACAGCCTGTGAGAACAAGGCGGGACAATGAGGATGCACATCAAACGGAGTGGTAGCTCAAAGAGAAGGAGATGTGCTACCCAGCAGGTCTCCTTTGAGCATGGCTCTTCGGGACCACAGCATTTGCCACCCCACAGCTTTTGGTGCCAGGGGTCATCTTATAAGAGACATGCAGCCATTTATTTTTCAGTGCCGCATAAACACATGAGATATAACCGTAGCTGATGAGGTTATGGAAAAGGGAGTCAAGACTGTTGAGCTCAGTATGTTCGACTTGTCAGACCTGGATCAGTCCTTCTCCCTGCTTGACAGCTCCATATTTCATGTCATCCTACCTCTAGCAGGCAAGTGACATATTTGGAGTTCTGTCTCCCATCTGAACTTGCTAAAGCAAAATGTCATTTTCTACATCTTTCCTTCTTCAATTTGGTGGGAGACAGAGGAAGAAGGATACAGGTTTTAAACAACACTGTTCATTTATCTTCTTAAATCCTTTTCCCTGTGAACTTTCCCAGTGCATGCCTCTGCTCCTGCTCAAAATATCCCATCCTGCAACTGCACAATATTGACATGATTCACAGTTCTTGTAAAGCAATGCTGAACCTGTCCAGAATATGTTCAGCCTCCTCCTTTCTACAAAAGAAATGAACTGTAGCAAAGATCACTGCAGCTAATCTGTCTTTGGACTCAGGAAGATTCTTCTGTGCCTCTGCATTTCAGAAGATGACCTTTATCAGATGTAAAGCCTACAAATATGTTTTGGCTGTGTAGGGCAGGCTACAGATATAGGGTTTGATGTATAAATGTAACAGCTCTTCTCCTATCATACATCAGCCAGTACTGCACAAATGCAGCGTCACAGAAAGAAAAGCATAAAGTAGAGGGAACAAACATAAAAAACTAGTTTATAACTTGCCAATGGAGAAGAGGAGCCCAAGTAAAACATTTTATACTGAAGGTCCAATGGAGTACCGTGGAGTTTCTCTCCCTAGAGGGCTCAAGGGAAGCCAGGAACAATATTATCTCTCTAAATGCAAACATTGTTTGAGAGAGACGGTGCTTCTGTGATGAGGGCAGCAAGAACAAGAGAGCTCTTTGCTGAATATGCAACTGGGCTTACTGGTATAGGAAGCATTATACACACAGGTGCCACAGGGCATGAGCAGGAGAACCTGAGACCTGCTTCAGCCTTCCCATAAAGCAGACTAAGTTCATTCATCAAACCTGAGATTTCAGGGCTCAAAGTTCAAAAAAAGCTACCAGAGCTGAAGTCATTCCCCTCCTTCCCTTTTTTCTGGTCCCTTCCAAAACCAACCCCACTATATGCTTTTTTCTTCCCTATTGACTGAAATCACCTGGGGGTCAATTATCTTTCTGGGATGGAAACCATATGCCATTTCATGTTCTTGCATAAGGTTAAGCTGCGTATGATGAAACCAATCAATTAAATCTTGCGGGAAAAGAAGGGAGGATGAAGCCTGGCCAGGAGTTCACATTCTCATTTAGTGACAACCTAATCTAAGGATCAGACCATACCAAAATTCACTTGCCTACAAAGAAATACAGGCGAGAAAGTGCTGCCTGTGTCATAAAATGAAGCTGGGGAACATTAAAGCAGGGAATATTCATGAAAACAAGATGGGGACATGCACTGCCTAAGACTGGTAAGATTTTAGAGAGTGGCGTCCCTGCCCATTGAAAGGGGGTTGGAATTGGATGATCTTCAGGTCCTTTCCAACCCAAACCATTCTATGATCCTATGACTTGGGCTATTGAAAGGTTTTAAAACCCCAAGTTTTCTGGGTGTTTTTTGTTGTTGTTGTATGCAGCCTGCAGACTGCTTTAAACACAGCAGATACCCTGCTGACGTGTATTCGTAGAACCCAGCTTCCTATGTGGGTCTATGCTTGTCGCTTCACTTTAGTCCAGGAACAGTCTCCTAAAATGCTAGTCTGAATTTCCAATCTAGCTGGCATGTGAGGTTGGTTCTTATCATTGCGGATGGTTTTGCTTCCAGCTAGAATATAGATTTTTTTGTGCTGGTCTGGCAGGGATAAAAGGGAAGAAGGGAAAACAGATGTGGAAGTTCTGAATCGAGTCTCACACTGGTAAAATTCCATGCACACAAAAATTTTCAAGTGGAAATTAAATCTACAACCACACGCAAGCGACTCAAGTGCGACTCAGGCTAAGGCCTGTTTACAAATATATTCTTGACAACCCCTAAGCCAATAACTTTGTTGCCCGCATCACTTAATTTCCTTGTCAAAGAGCAACTTTCTCTGCCAGTGGAAACGAGTAACTCTGAGAACCACTCCATCCACAGCTCTGAAGGGCTTAGGTTGAATCTGGGGTAGCATTTCAGTGCACTTACACTTCCTCAACATCTAGCATTTGGAAAGTGTGTTACTGAAAAGAAATGGGCATAAACACACACAGATGTCTACTGTTCTGGCTTCAAATAACCCTTGTGGAGAAAGAGGGGTGTATACATATACGGGTGTGCACGTGTGTGGGCATGCATGGGAAAGCAAAGCAAGCTTTACTTTTAATCTGAAGCCCACCTAAACAAAGATCCTAATGTTATCCCCTGGAATGAGGTAAGAAATATGATCATTTAGTTCCAAGACCTGCCTTAAACTACAGTTTTTGTAGCCCTGAATGAGCAGCAGCCAAAGTAAAAGAGATCAGATGAACTGCATTTAGAAGTGGTGCAGTGAACTGGTACAAGGGGAAAGTGCTTTTAGTGATCAATATGAAAACAGGGGGCTTTCATCTAACCACGGTGAGGATGGCAAAGAGGAATTTGGGCAATATAATATGGGATAAAAGGGTAGATAGGCTCTTATTTCAATCTAAAGACTTAATGATGCTTATTAAAAGGTTGTTACTTGGTTTCATGGAAGAATTATGGCCCTCTACTTCTCTCCTTAGAATGAATGACCTGACAGAGAAAGGCAAGTATTTTTAAGTCCTCGGTCCTTGTTAAAGAGGTGCTTTTCTCATTTTTCTGTACCTTTGCCAAGAGATCAGCTCATGCAAGCAAGCAATTCACACGGATGGTTTCTATTTGAAGGCCACTGCCTCTTGCCGTGCGCAATGCTATTCATCAGGCAGCACATTGATACAACAGCACTTGGGTAATAAGTTATTATGATTTGATTCACATAACAGTTGTTAATATTTGGGTCAACTTTACCAATAAGTGAGAGCTCTGAAATAACAAAACTGGCCTTATGCTTGAGAAAATGCTTTAGGCCAAAGTCAAGTCTGGAGGAGACACATTGAAGTCAATGAGCCTCCAGCAGGTGAGCTGGGCTGCATGTTTCTGCTGGGCAAATCTTTTCACCACTGCAGCACTTCATTATAGCTGTCATTTTCTTTATGAGTTATTGCCTTCTTGTCAGATTTACCTCCCCTTCCATTTGAAAACAGTCATCTGGGGAGTAGGCCAGCAACAAAACAAAACCTCCTGTAGGTTAATGTAGCAGTGACAACAGAAAAGCTAGCCTACCTCTCAAACCAGGGGGCTGAACCACATGGCACTTGCTCAGCTACATGGATCCAATCTGTCTGTATCTGAATATAACAGGCAGCACTGCTTTTCTGGCACTGGATATCAACAAAGTGTTTTGAACTAGATTTTTTTAGACTACTTAGTGTGTTTCAAAGCCTTATAGTTCATCAGTGACTAAGAAAGACAATTCAGATGGATTATTGTCTCATAAAAAATAAAATCTATTAATCAGCTCTTCAATTCATGTTAGGAAATCCCATATGGCATTTAAATAGAAGTATACAAGGTGCTGGCATTCCAAACCACCCTTCTTGTTAGATGAATTCATACCAGCATCATAAGCTGTCCTTCTGTGGGATAAAGAGCTATCCTCTCACTTATTGTAGAACAAATCATGGAAGATTAGATAAAATAGCCATCTAAAATAAGATAAACTGGGCCAAACCTATGAAAAGCCATGTTACTCCTGTATTCCACCTGAAAGTGTTTGTCTTACATGTGAAATGTAACTTCTGAGCTAACTAAATCTAACTAGTATCCTGAGGGAGCCTCCGGATTTCAATCCTCTTGGATTTCAATCCAAGATGTAGATTGAAAAACCTTTCAAATTGTAAAATGGGGGAAATATTTTTAAGTTAAATATTTTCAGACATACAGAACATGTGAGAACCTTCCTTTAAAAATTAACATGGCGTGGAATCGAGCCATGGCCAAATGAATTAACTTAAAGAACCTTTCTTCTGCTGCCTTCCTTGAACAGTCATTTATGAACCAGAAAGTAAATGCACAAAGGATCTTAAATCACAGACAATCACCCCGGAAAAACTTTTACACTCACTTCACACTACAAAACAATTTAAAACAGAACAACAGAAACAGGAGATCAAGACCAACTTTGCTGGAACAAATTGTGCTTTGAATGATGCTGGTGTGATGCCACTGATGTCAATGGGATATGACCTTTGCAACTAATGAAAGAGGTTCACTAAATTCACCCTCGTGAGCTTAGCTGTAGAGCCAATTTGCACATCCTATGCACAGCCTCTTGCTCCCTCTCTTAGGAGAAGTAAAGAATTTTCACTTAAATTATAAGCTAATTAATGTGAGAGACACCCTTTTACAGTAAATCCTCCTGGTAACGAGGACAATACACCAGAAACTGTAGGCCAGGTCTACGTGAAAACTGATATAATGACTGTCCTTTCACTGTGAGGTGTCTTTGCCATGGAGCAGATTTACTACAAGGTGTAGAGGATTGGCAAGCGTTTTAGAGTGTTGCCCAGTGAGCCCTAGGTATTGCTTGTGTGACTGCAGAGCAGCCATGGAGTAGACACTCATCCTTGACCTCCTTCCCATCCAGATCACATCTGATCCCAGCCCTACTTACAATAGTGGGCTGAAGAAATTTCTGAGATGCTCACACTTACAATTTATGGTGTGGCAGACATTCACCTGACAATTCTGTCAAACACACATTTGAGAAATGATTACAGGAATGAGTTTGTTTATTCTTTAAGAAACAGACTCAGTTAACAAGGGGAAGGAGGGGGAAGGAGGGAGGCAGTGAAAATAACAAAGAATTAATGTAACTATCATTACCCATAAATATTAAAGCAGATTAACAGATTATGAGATAAAAAAGCAAATGGAGCTTCCACAGTTTAAGGTTCTAATAGCATTAAGGTTCTATTTCCTGTCAACTCGTTATAAGTTAATTGCCATTAATTTTTCATAGCTAAATAGCGGAAGAAATGAGATTCCTGTATTCCTGGCCATACACTCGAGCTGTGAAGGGAGTCCAATGTGAATGGAATGTGGTGAAAAAGCCTCATCACAAGATAATTGAAATTATAGCAGGAAAAGGCTTACTAATCTATACTCTTGCCACTGCAAATTCTTCTCTACAATGGAATATATGATGAAGCATCTCTCTCAAAAGAGGTTTAAAAGCTAACTCAGTGATTTAGAATTTTTTGCTATTATGTGAATAAATTATTTTTTAAGTGAAACCTCTACCCATGTAGCCTTTAAGTACTATATGTTATATACCTATACATGATTAGAAATGTATTACCTATTAGAAAGGCATTTGAGCTCCATGCAAGTGACAGAGCTTACCGCTTCTTTTCAACGCAAACAGCTCACTGCTTCCTTCCCATTTTTACATTGATGCTGTTTTGTTCAGTTAATAATGAGGAGCTTGTTCAAACCATCTTCCTTAGATATCTGGCTTGGGAATCTTGAATACTTTTCTCACTGGCTACTTATGGAGCTTTGGGGTCTGACAGACCCTTATAGGATAGCAGTCTAAATCAGCCTTTTCTACCCTGATCTTGATGCCACAATAAATATGTTAAAAGATCTGGTATTCACAAAGCCTTTTGCATATTCAAAGCTTTTTCTGGAAAACTGCATCACTTCTACATCATCAACAAAATAACAAAGATGCAGGGCTTCCAATAGTGTAGGTAGGAGTGAACAAGCCTATTCAGTGCCAGGATACATATTAACCTATTCTGCTGAAAAGAGGGTATGTATAGTCTATCAGATAAAAGGCTGCAGTCAATTCATCAACCTTGAATCTTAGAGTCATAGAATGATTTGGATTGGAAGGGACCTTAAGATCATCTACTTCCAACCCCCTGTCACAGGCAGGGACACCTTCCACTAAACCAGGTTGCTCCAAGCCCCGTCCAACCTGGCCTTGAACACTGCAAGGTCATCATGATACATTCAATACAACTAGCAATAAAGCAGTGACTCTTGCAGGATACCATATATCATCAAGTGCACAAAACATACAATCTGAAAACGTGAAAATTTAATTTTAATAAAAAAGTTACTTGTAACAATATCACAACAAATTACTCTCAGATTAACGTTTTTATGCTGTCATCCCCTTTTAATTACATAAATGTCTTCCACCATATACTGCAGAAAACTCTTCAAGTCACACTGGAGCAAGAACTTCTTCCTGCTTTGCAGTTCAGATTTCCTTTTGTTTGACATAATCCCATCATGCCTGTCTTTGTCACCTTGGGATAAGAGAAGCAATCTTTTCCCTTTATCCTCCAAGTGCATGACTTTCTTTTTCCTACCAAGTCAGGTTGTTCAGCCCCTTAATGATTTTTGCTGCTGTTCTCGGAATTCCCTTCAATTTGTCAACATCCATCACTAGATTCAAGGTGCAATCTCATCTCTGCCGTATAGCAGGAAAATCACCTCCCTGTGGACAAAGGAATGAAGACTCTGCACGTACAGACCGAAATGAAACCATCCCCTTATGTCATCCTCTAGCTTTCCAGAATGCATATATATTATTTGCTGTCTGCTAAAACCCCAAGGTCCCTTTGACATTTCTGCTTTCCAGGTATCTTTGTCTGACTTAAGAACTGTGCTTGAGATTATTTCCCTCTCAGATTTATTAGCCTACATTTTTCTAGGTCAAAAATCATTTTGTTACTTCAAGCACATATTTCTGACATGTCCCATTCTCCTTGCACTATTTCCTAGTAATTAAACATAGCTTACTATTTTGAGGCAGAAGTTGGAAGGCCCTCATTAAGATTTGAGTAACAATTGATCAGCGTAGGTCAGTCTTTTTATCTTTTCATGGCTTGCCTTGATCCTACTGAGTGCTACACCCTCGTTCACTGCTAGGACACTCATATTTTTATCCATGTGATTGACTATACAGGTGACAAAAGGCAACCCTGGAACTCTTCTCTTATCCTTAGATGATGTCCAGAAAGAAAAATGCAACCGTCCTACCTAACTTTTGGTATCTATCATGTTGACAGTCCACACCTGAACCAGGGCAAGCTCTCCCAGAATCAATGGAATGAAAAAGTGGACATGGACTCATAGAACAGTTAGGCTTGGAAAGGACCTTAAGATCATCTAGTTCCAACCCCTCTGCCATGGGCAGGGATACCACATGCTAAAACAGGTCACCCAAGACTCCGTCCTACTTGGCATTGAACCCTGCCAGGGATGGAGCGTTCACAACTTCTCTGGACAACCTGTTCCAGTGCCTCCCCACCCTCACAGTAAAGAACTTCTTAATTATATCTAACACGTTCAAGTTACAATTAGTCTTCCCCTGAAATAAGCGTTAAGACTGGGCTTAACAAACTAAACCCTCAGAGTGCTTATTTCTTTTCAGTGGCCATGGAGACAACCCAATAGACCTAGCTGTGCATATGTAAACAGCTACAGGCAACTGCAGACCATTGCAGACATCTTTGACTGGCTTCAGGATTTACACTTTCATTTTTCTCTAACTACTAAAATGTAAAAGCATAAAAGCTTCTTTAGATTCTTTTCTCTTTTTTTTCCACATCATAAAGCTTTTCCTCTGTGTAAATTCTGAGTGGTTTTGATAATCCATGTTTAACAGTGGGTTTTACCCAGCAGATGTCTATGCAGTTTAAGTACTATATGAATACCCTATCCTATATTCAGCTTTTGAATAAGTGGTCTAAGGAATTTATATTTTCTTTCATTTCAAGCCCTGCAACAGATGCCTGCTGATGTCTTTCATCCTTTGTAATTGAATCTAAAGTATTCCACTATTCTACTATTCATTATCAAATTGCATCCATCTCAGTGGCATTGCAAACACATAAAACTATGCATGATTTCAGTGAACACTGGTAATGAAAAAGAAAAATAGAAGCAACACAAATAAATAAACCAACCCTCATATATTTACTGCCTTTAAAAACTCTATTATGTGGGATGTATTTCTCTCTAGGGTATAAACATTGGTTTCCAAGTGTTTCTTGCCTTACTTCATTAAGAATAGTTCAGATAGGTTACAACAACTATAACTGCATCAGTCAACAGGTCCACAAATTTTCAACTTCATCAATCTATTTCAAACTTCAGAGTTGAAGGTGAAATCTGAAATGACAGCCAGGCTTCTAGAGCACTGCCATGACAGGATCCCTGAACCCCGTTAAACCTGCCAAATATGAAGATACTTGCCCACCATACGATACTGTACATTAAGTTTATTTCAACAAGAGAAATCTCTTTAAGTTTTATTATAGGAATAACTGTGAGTTTTATTGTTTGTTTAACAACATGGAACATTCCATAAAGATCAGAAACCTTAATTACAATCCTCTACCTAATCCTCCAGGGAATTCATTGGAATGGCATATTGAACTCTTTATTCTGGTTCTAGGCATGGCTCGTCTGTTTTCCATTGCCGTTTTCCACCCATACTTTTTAGAAGGAATCAAATCCAATGTATTAAGTACCCCCACAAGCCAGTGGGATCCTGTTTTCTCACTAGCCTCAAACATTTATGTTTGCTTGGTAAGCTGCATGTATTTTTAACATCTAAAATGCTTTTTGTACAAATTGTGGTGATAGTAATAAATAACGTGATATATGGTGTTAAAATGAGCAATGACTATGCAGAAACAACACCTTATTCAACAGGTTTGTTCCTTCCTCTTACACTGTGTTTCTATTGATTTCAGCAATACTCTTTATTGCATAGCTGTCCCTGCAGTTCCAACATGGATGCAAACAAGAGTCTCTTCCTGTGCATGCCTCCTCAAAGCAACTGTTAATTATGCTCCAAGTAATTACACCTTTATAAACTAGTCTGCAGTGCAGGGGGTTGAATATCTATAATTTCAAGAGGAAGTATTTACCCAGGGATAATCAGGGAGAAATTATCCCTTTAAAGCAACAGAAAGGATGGAAGAATCATGTTTGACTGTGAGATAACCTGCCCTGCTTAAAAAAAAGCCCCTAATGCAGAGTGTATGAGCCTGCACTAGACTGACCTTCAAAATGAAAGGTATAGAACCAAATGAAAGCAGTGGTTTTTGTGCTGTGTGTTTAATTGCAATTGCGAAGCAATATTAATGGCAGACAAAGGCATCCGGATGCAGGTCAGAACATCTCGTTGAATTAATTAACAGTAGAATTACTGATAGTACCTTAGAAACAATGATTTTATTACTGGAAGTGACCACTCTGTAGGAAACTACTGTAATAGTTTAACATTTTCCGCGTGAAAGCAAATCCCAGAACCTGTCTATTGGTGGTGCACTTTGGGTGGTGCGGGCACTCAGTCAGCCTTAGGAGAGCTTAATAAAGGGACAAGTGTTTCCAGACTTTGGCTTTTTCTCAAGGAGTGAACATCATGGGAGACCAGAAGGAAGGCTGGGATGTCCCCCAGGACTAAGTCACTGTTTGGATCTGTGGAAAGGATTCATGTTGCGGGGTGACATGGCCTTGTGCAAGTGAAACATCTAGTAACATCAGTGTGATATGTGAGATATCATCCCACAGAAGAAACTCGGGTCATATTTCTGATATAAGAAGAAAAGTGTTTCAGAAGAAAGGATAATACATGGAGATCAGTGCTTTTAATATTACAATAATTAAACCAACGGATGTGCTTGCATTCTTTTACTGGACAGCAAAATATGCTCATTATTTATAGATTTTGGTTAATAAATATGTGTATTTAGACAATATTTTTCTCTCAGGTAGTACAAAATCTAAATAGAGTTCATCCTGAGTAGTCAAGATTAGACAAAAATCTTGAATACTAAAGACTAGATGCCTGCGGTTATCACAGGTGGTCCTAGGAAGCTTTAGAGCCATGATTGTGCAGCCTTTAATTTAGATTAATATGGATCTTAACTAGTATTGCTTCTTCATATATTAATAAGAAAATTCCTCTTCCAAGTACTGGTTTCTCAGCTTTTAGCTGACGAGTTGACAAAAATCCTTTATTTTCCCAAAAGAAGGTGTCAAATCATAGGTGATTCTGGATGAAGCACAGCATAGAGGAGAACATAGCACTATGAGACAATAAAGAAAGAATATTCTATCCAATTCAAAGCAGGAATGAAAGCATAAGGGTAGTTTTGGGTTGTGTTTGAATGTTCCCACCTCACAGGTTAAAAATAGAATTGGCTTAAACCTGCATTCTGTTTTCCAAATATAATTGATAAAAAATGAGTCATTTTTCAATATTTATTGCCATTTTTCCATGGTTTTTTTTTCAAGCAAACTAGAAAGGAAATAAAAGAAAAAGAAGAAATAATTAACCCAGCAACACAGATTTTTGGACCTCCTGCAGCTAACTGACAAAAACTGAAATAAATTGGGATGCCAAGCAATAAAGCCAGTAATATCAGTAATTATTTTAACAGACATGATGAAGCAGACTTGCAAGTGGGTGTCTGTTGCCATTTCAAAACCACAAAAAAGCAGGCTGCCAATACTGCTAAGTGAGAGGAAACAAATACACATGCAACTTCTCAGCACTGAGTAGTAACTGGTATTTATTGCATTTAAGATCATTTTATCTGACTTTTCATTTAATTTTACTTTGCTCCTCATAGAGTGCATTCTATTAAATATTTACTATCTTGGTTAGGATGTCAGGCACACTTTAGTGTCTTATTAGATTACTGCACAGTAGTTCATGTAGGAATTATTTGGGGCTGCTGAAGGTGGAGAATTAAATGCAGTGGAGTGAAATTAGAAAATGAAGAAGTAGAGGCAGTTAATCTAGGCATATCCAGAAAACTGTAAAACATTTCCCAGGGAAGAACTAGATCTTTCCTTCCTTCAGATTCTTTCAAATAGATGAGGTAGGCTGAAAACAGCTGCTTAATAATAAATATTCCTGCAAAGAAAATAAATCACAGTCTTGGTTGACTCGAAGCACAATGCTACCCTGCCATAAGCAGTGTACTGGGAGTCAGAAGAGATATTCCCAGCTCTGCCACTGACTTCCTGCAAGTTTGCTGATACCAATCTTGGTTGGCTTACCTCAGCAACTTCAGTTTCTCTTAAGACTCTTGCAGTCTTAAGTCTCTCAAAGTGAAGTTTAACTCCAGCTTGGTCTTGTCATTGCTGCAATACAATGTCATTGTTATTAGCTGCAATACAAATAATAAACAACTGGTGCATTTTATAGCAATGCTCATGCTCTTCATCCTGTACTATATCTTTTTTACAGGACATGAACCTGTTAAAACAAGTCCAGAGGAGGGCCATGTCAGCAAAGGGAACATTTAGATTAAATATAAGTAAGAAATTCTTCACTTGAGGGTGGTGAGGCACTGGAATATGTTGGATGCTGCTTGGAGCAACCTGGTCCAGCAACTAGGCACAGAGAATCTGTGGCTGCTGCATCCCTGGCAGTGTCCAAGGCCAGGCTGGACGGGGCTCGGAGCAACCTGGTTTAGTAGAAGGTGCCCCTGCCTATGGCAGGGGTTTGGAACTAAATGAGATTTAAGGTCCTTTCCAACCCAAAATGTAAGACCCGAAAAGTAGAGCTTTCTATAAACAAGCATTGAAAAATCACCCCCAGAAAATTATCTTCTTTCTATTAGTAATACAGGAAACCCAAGTGATTCCCCTAGGAATGATTGTAATAGGTTGGTCCAGTAACTCATCAAGACAAGTGACCAACATAGACTTCTAGAAAAACAGTTAAGTCACCAAATATTTTCCCAGACTCTAATAAATTGGGACCTCTTCAGTCAGAGAAAGATGTTGTGATTAATACCTTTCAAGAGATATTTCACCATGATGTTGTTTATTTAAAACAGCCACAACCAGCTAGAAACCTGATCTTTAGGTGACTAAAGTCAGCAAGAAGCAGTTCATTCTGTAACCCCTGTGTTTTACCACAGGTTTTCTTCTTATTCCTGGTGTTATTGGATGTTCTCCTTTTTTTTCCACAGGAGAAGATAGCTAGGATGCCACAAGAGCCATCAGCCTGAATTCTATTCAGTAGCCTCTGGAAGGCAGGAGGGTGGGATATCTCCCTGGGAGAGACTAGACCAAGTGCTCAGATTACTTGCTGGGAGAGTAACTGAAGATTGAAGGCTGGAGGAAGAATTGAAGGATAGAGGGAATGAAAAAAAGATGTGATTCCTTTCTACCCAGCAAGCAACCTTCCTTTCCAGCTGCGGCTTGGAGCCAGGACTCTCTTCCAAGTGCCCCTCTGAACTTGGTCCACCACACTTCCCAGGTGGTTAATCTCATTAAACTGCTTCTAATATTCCATTGAAAATTGATAGCTTGTTCTGCTGATCTATAAACTCCTGCTCCATGCAGTAGCTGTCGTTTCAATCATGGGTTGGAGGCTTTCCCAATTTTCAACTTCTAAAATCTACCCAGTTGTCATATAACTCCTATTTTCTCCCACAGTTGCTTACAATAGACCTGGTTTATACTTGTTTATTTTGATTTATTTTAAATAAATGTGGATTTATTTTGATCCCAATGGATCACTGTCATGATATAATATCTTCGAAATAGCAACCACAATCCCATATATCATCATGAAACCACTCAGAAAATAGCAATGCAGCTCTTCTGTTTTTCCGTGATAACTGGACCAATTCTCTTTGTATATTCTCCCAAATTCAGCATCATTTTCCCTCTGATCATACAAAAACAATAGGGAAGGTCTGTTGGAGAACAAGAGAAAGGTTGGATTTTCAGTGCCAATAAGCAATCAAAGTTTCATGATGAGGATCACAACTGTGTAACCACCCCATAAACTTTCTACAGTTATTCTGGGGGAGAGAGAATGGGATTTCCTTTTTTATTTTCCTTTACTATTTCACATCAAGGTTAATAGAAATCAATAGAAAATACATCCTTGTGCTTGTAACAGAAGATGAGATCTCCACTGGATATTCTACCAAGATGTTTGATCAGCTACCAGTTTTCTCATACAAAGGTGATAGTCAATGCCATGTTTCTGGGTGGATCAACCCCTGCAGACCTTGCACATAAGCCATCTAGAAGGAACTTGGGATGAAGTACCAGTTGATGTTGATCTTGTGATCTTGTTGCACAGATTTATGATACTTTTGGTCAAATACCTACTTGATGGGCTGAATTCTGAGCAGGGCAGGCTGAGAGTCTTAGTGCTGAAGACCAAGAATGTCTGTTAGTGAATACTTCCAGGGGAAGCTGCTGACAGAACTCAAGGAAAAAGCACGTTGTGGAGACTAAAAGCAATAGATAGGAGTAATGAGAGGAAAAAAGTGAGATGCCAAAGGCAAGAAAAAGGAAGAAAAGCAACAGTTTTCAACTGCCAAAATGCCCAATCAGCTGTAGTCTGCAGCTCTGTCAGATACTTTAAATCCACGTCTAGTGTCAAAGCTGAAGTGGAATCTGCTCAGTGCTCAGCATTAGTTTTCATTAAAGAAAGTGGCTGCTGGAAGTATAAGTTGAGCAGGGAGAGGATCGAGGAAAGCTCAGAGAGAAAGAGGGAGAGCTAGAAAACCATAGGCTTGATTTTCCTCTCACTTAAAGCAGTTAAACTTGTTGAATGAGCTGATTTCAGAACAGCTACCTCACATTTAGATCAGTATGAGACCATGCGACCCAGTGTGTCCCAGAGGGATATATTTTATATGTACCATCCTTGTATTCTTTGTTAGCCGTTTTCATAGTTGACAGAAAAAAAATACAATAAGGAAAGTAAATACATTGCTTTATAAAAATAAGATTTAAAAAATAGAGCAAATAACATGTTTCCCCAGAGTTTGCATTCACAGATCACTTATGGTGGCATAATAAAGACTTGTGAATTTGGATCAGTGTTATATATACATGATAACACAGTAACAAGTATGTTTATTAACAGGTCGCTCCCCAAAAAACAATAATTCTCTATATAATGTAGAGAGGATGACTGTCAAATTTCCCATTTTGCCTTATCTAACAAGAAATGTCTATGTATTTGCAATAGAGAGGCCCAGAGAGAATCATCAATTTAGAGGTAAATGTTATAAGGTTGGATAACCCAGCTGTATGAGTTTTAAGGGCAAACATTTTGTATGATGCTGTGCTTATTGAGTAGCCACATAGTCTGCAATCTTAAAGGAGGTTCTGTTTACATGTGAAAGCATGAAAATGACTATCAGGGAAAAATATGTATATATAAAAACATAGTGTTGCCTGGCTCTTGACAGTTGAGGCTATGGACAATATATTACATACAGATGTACATTTTGTAATGCTTTCATTTAAAAGGTTTAAGCTGTTTCCAAGGGGACTGCTCCAGCTCCCAGACAAACAGCCGCTTGACAGCTCTCCTAGTGCTCAAAGCTCTCATGCAATTTTGTTCAATACACAAAGTGCCAGACTGAAGGAAATTGCTGTTCCTCATCTGATGTTAAGTGATTGGCTTTCTATCTTCATTAAATGTGTGCTATTCGATGCCTCAAAGACATTTTACCTTGTCCTAGAACGTGAACTTTAGCAGCTTTGTGAAATACCCAGAAGGGCTCTGTGGAAATAAGAAGAAAAATCCTAAAGTCCTGCCTGCCTATGCCCTTGGCCCTATTAAATCGATTAGAGCTTGGACAGATCAGACGTTGTCTCACTAGATGCACTGAGTTGCTCTTAAAAGTTGGGTTTCTGAATTCAAATGAGATTTTATTCCCAAAGACCCCAATCTCATCTGCAAAGGTGAAATGGGAATGGAGAAAAAGCAAAGGGTGGAAAAGAAAGGGAGATTTTGGCTGGGGAGGGAGGGAGGGAGGGAACTGATTTCTATGTGACTGATGACAAAATTGAGGTAGTACCAGGGAAGCATCAGTGGTCGTTGTGACTATAGATATCTCTGTGCTAGCTGAAGTGCCAGGTGCCCTCCCTCTTATTTAATTCTGATGAGAATTATGGTACTTAGTTTCATTAAAAATGGGTTTCAGCCAGAATATCTGAAACCACCCACTGATTCCCTGGGCATGGTGGGATATGAGGCATCTTTCTGGATCAGCCTTTGACCAGGCATGACAAAGAAAGAGAGATTTGTCCCTCAATAGCCATTACAGAAATGAGCACCCTTTTATTTATTCTTTTCCCCTCCATTTTGGTAATAACGAAGAGTTGCTGCACCTCTCAAAGCTTGAAAACATGACTGTGCTGTTGAAAGCCACTATAATGAGATCTCTGTTTGAGAGTCAGGTCTGATCAAATAATAGACCTTCCCTGTTTGTGTTTAGGGATGGGTAAACAACCTCAAAGTGAATCCTAACCAGAAGAAATTGCACGAGCTTCTCACATTTGTGCAGCTGGTTTGTTCCAGTCTGTGGCTGGACCTAGGTCTGATACAAAGGCACTAGTCATTTATGAAGAAAGGTGACTATTTACCCTGCTGACAATTCAGCATGCTAGAGAAAGACTGAAAAAGGCAAGATCATTATGCCTTGTGGTGAATATAATCACCTTTGAAAGACTGGATGGATGGTGGCATTATGAGTTTTTATCCACTTCTTCCTATACTCCCCAAACAGTAAATGCCTGTGTGTAAAAGGGATGTAACAGCCAAAGTACCATTACTGGGAAAACAGCCCCTTTGGGCAGCATGAGGAATAGCCTGCTCTAGACAAGTATGAGGGGACAAATTTGTATTGAAAAATCCCAGGAACAGAGTGCTGCCAGCATCCTCATGGAAATGACAGAGCAGCTTCCAGGTGGGAATAGTCCCCATAATGCTTTATGACCCATTACAGAAAGGAAGATTCACATATATGTTGGTACACAAAAATCCTCTCCATCCTCTGACAACATTCCAGCCTGCATAGTCTACATGAGCCGAGCACAATCTACATCAGCCATAATAAACTCACAAGCTGTAGAGCTCTTCCAGCCCAGGAATGAGGTTAACATTCTCTGGAGGCCTTCTGCACATTTGAAGACCTTTCCAGGTGGCTCCTCATGATTTATCAAAGTCAATAGCTCAAAATCCAGCTGAATCTTGGCATTGGAGGACTCTGGGGGACAAATTCCTCTCACCCTAACCCTAAACACTATTATCATTCAGGGAATGATAATAACCCATTGTCAGATGAAGGTGTTTCTGTCCACTGACTAAAAAAGCAGTTTAGAACAACTGAACTTTTAACATAATTGCTAGTTAGAAGCCAAAATTTAGACAGAGTTAATCCTAATTCTTCCCCTTGCTAGATTTCCTGCAAGATATCCACCACTGTACTTCTGAAGCCTTCCATAAACCTCTAGTACCCTCAGCTGATCTACCTCATGGCGTACTCATGAAATCAGAAAACCAGTCATCAAATATCCTGCTTCTTTTAAAATGAAAATAGCAGTGAAAATGCACTGAATGTTCAGTTTAATCATTCTCAAGTTCAGCAAAAGCTGCATGATCTAAGAGAGCAGGTAACAGTGCCCATGAAATGTTCTCAACAGGGGCCCAACAATTATTTGCAAAGAGGACAACCGACTTTTTTCCTTTTTTTTTTTTACTAAAAAATGATAAATCAAATAAAGAGTTGAGAGTTTTTTATTTAGATTTCAGATCCCTAGTAGACTAAATACAGAAAACTGAGATTTAGCAGCTTGAGAGTCTTCCATATTCGGTGCTGCATAGGGATTGGCTACAGGAGAACCTACAGAAAAAAAAGAATGATGCTTTCCCAACACGAGTTGCACAGGAATGGGATAAACAACCAATCTGCTTGGAAACACAGTTCCGGCAGCAGCTGTGTGCCATTATGAATGTACAATCCTATCTTTATATTCCACATGTGGATATAAATTGCCAGCCTTGCTCTGCACTTACCAATATGTCATACCTGTGAAATATTTTATTATATAAACAAAACAATGTTTCAATTTATATGGGCCAGTATTTATGCAGATCTGACATCAAAAGGGGTGCTATGCTGCAGCGTTATTATATCGTCTATCAAGAAGCTCAACCAGTGTCTGCACACAGAGCTGGGAGACAGCCCCTTGCACCCTTGTCTTGAGACAAAAAGCAAGGCATTTATTCCTTCTCCCTGTGTCCCTGTTATTAAATGAGGAAAACATCTGTTTCTTCCACGGAGTGGCAAATGTTTGTAAAGTTTTCAAAAGACTACATGAAATTATTAATGAAGAACATAAATATTAACGGCTTGATTCAACATAGCAATCATCTGTCTTCCTTCAAGACTTTTTGCTGTTCTCCATCATCACAATATCTGGAAAGAAGAATAAAATCCCACATAATATTTCATGAGCAACCAAGAGCCACAGAAAAATTCTGGGACTTCATGGTGCTGCTGTAGCCCCTCTCTCTCTGACAATAATTCTTAGGTTTTAGAAAAGCGAATTTTCCTTCTTTTGCTCTTGCTTTGATTTGTGGTTTTGATGGTTGATTGATTTTGCCATGCAACTGATTTTATTTCCCCGTTATTTGATTTACTGCAGACACAATTGTGAGGGGTAGAGGGCATGTCCATGTTCTGAACAAACTTCATGTTCTGCTGGAAGGATTTTTTTCCCCATGTGAACACTAGGACATTTATAATGTGCAGGTAACTGTAGTTTTCCATTGGTCAAGACTTTGCATTGGTATGATGGGGAAATTGCCACAGTTATCAACAGCAATGCAAAACCCAAAGATAGAGAAATTATTTATCAAATGGAACAGATTACAATGAATTCCACTAGAAACAATGCTGTAAAAGAACTGTAAAATAGTGCTGAATATAACCCTTGTTTCTTCACTTGCTCAGTACTAACCTGTATGAGGTTGGGAAGATATCCCCAAGGTTTTGCCCTGTCTATGCTGATGGAGGAGGTGACATCTGAACTCTTTTTATCCCAGTTGTGAGGGCTGGACATGGGGATGCTGCTCTCACATGGCTAAATTAGGCCATCTTCAGAGGTGATTTAAATGCACAAAACCCATTCATGAGCACTGAGGCCAACTGGCATGGAGCAGTGAGTGTCTAAGCTAGTAACCTCCAAAACAACACATATGCATAAAAAGAGCCTTGTGGGAGTGATCTCTGTTATTTTCTAATTCCTGCTCCAGACTCAGGAGTTATCTGGGAGAGCACTACTTGATGCAGGCAAACACCATGTCACAGATGCTTCTAACTGCATCACAAGAGATTATTGTATTCTAGTGCCTAGGACTGTTCCCAGACACTGTTTAATTTACTTGCTGGAGATAGTCTTAATGTTCCCATCAGTGAGATGAGCTTAAACATCTACTGTAGAGCAAGAAATTATTCAATACGTGCCCTGATTATGCCAGTGCAGGATGGGCTGGGAATATTAAAGTAGTTGCCAACCAGTAATGCCCCTTTTTTAATTATTGAGAACAACTCTGCTGTTGTCACTGCTAAAAGATGAAGGCTTGGCAGAGAAAATTGAGATTAAAACCCCACCACCACCATCAGCAAAACCAACAGGGGATTTGGAATCACCAGGTGTTTCTTTCCAGATGTTCTCTCTGATGATACCGTTGAGTGGATTAAACCAGAGCCAGAGGATAAATGTGGAAGCTACTGTTCTGTACCAATGCTTATCTGCACCTTTTTAGTACAAACAGCACAATTCAAGCAGAGGAGGTTAATGATTTCCCACACAATGTAATCTAGTTTATAGATCTGTATAAAGGTTTTATGGCAACACTTGATTATGTGATGTCCCAAATGATTTATCAGAGAAGCTGATGTAAAAGACCAGCAAGAAATGCTGGGGAATTAACTATCTAATTCTTTCTGGGAAATAAACAAACACTCAGAGCCCTCAGGAAACTTGAAAGCCGTCTGGTGCAGAAAACAACTTGTAATTTGTTTGCCTTTGATGACTCTCCTTAGTCGCAGGTAATAGTGATAAATTCACAATTTGTGACAAGTAAAAAGAGGAGTGGGAAAGGCTCAGCACACATTAAAGTCATTTAAACACGCACAGAATACGGTGTCTACAAAGCAGGTTTGCCTCACAGTGCTTTACTGCTGGTAGTGGGGAGGGGGAAAGGAAAAGCAGGCTGCACAATGGACTTTGAAACAGCTGCTGAAATAGCAAAAGAGCAGGAACAGAATGGCAAATAAAAAATGAAGATTAGCTGAGAGAAGTGTATCGTCCAAATTCCATTTTCCTTATGTCACCACAAAAGGCCATTAATCAGGACCATCCCCACTACACAGGTTACCAGAACACAAACTGCATCAGTAGTGATTTCACTCTATGTGACCAACATACAATGCTGTGTTCAGAGCAAGAGCTTCAGCCGTCACAAGTCATCAGCTGTGATTGTGAATGAGTAGTTCTCCTCCCTGCTAATAAGCTTCTAAGGATGAAGCCATATGGCAAAGATGGTCCATAGCTCAGGACACTCCTCTTTCAAGCACCCCAGCAAACCAGTGATGATCCTCTGCTCTGCTGCCTGGACAAGAGAAGTAGTAACAGATTCATCCTGAATTGTAAGCATTTACAAGTATCTGAATGAGAAGTGCAGAGGTCCAGGTAGCTCCAGAGAGAAACATAGCTCATGTGAGATGATGAAAGCTCAGTTAACTACCTTTTTTTTTAGCTTTGGTATCCATGGCTCTAGTTTTTAAGATCTTATTCTCTGTAAAAACAGAAACAATCATACTTTTCTTAAAACAAAAAAAAAAGTGAAAGTGCCAGGAATAAACAATGAAACAACTTAAAATTCTTCTTAAAATTGTTCTTGGGAAGAGTTTCTATCCTGACAATGCACATGATGGCACATCTTTTACTAGTCCAGGAGAGCCACTATTAGAAAGATGGTGGCATATTGTTCTCTGTCCAATTCCATACTTCCTACATATATTCCGGGGACTATCTACCATTGAAAGAGCAAACAAATGAGCACAAAAGCAACAGAGTATGGTCTAGGATCTGACCTTTTATGTCAAACATTTTTATACGCGACCACTTGGAAAGTAAAGCAATATTCCTACAAGAATCAGAAATGCTTTTAGGCAAAAGATTTATAAATAAGGCTGAATGCCTGACTATTGGGTGATGTAAGTGTGCTAGAAGACCCATCAGTTTATTGCTTGAAGCCATTGTGAGATGAGGATCTATTTCTGACTTAAAAGGCCAAAAGTGGTATACATACTGGCATACAGTCACTAAAGACAGTTCTTGCACAAAGGGTACTCATTGAACCCAGAAGATTTTATCTAACTCAGCAAAGTTCTATTGAGGTAGTGGCTTCATAGTTTTGGTCACCAGAACCTACAGCTACTCTGGATAAATTAAAGAGTGCCAAAACCATGAGAATTCACCTGTGATTGTCCCCACTGTAAAACTGCTGATCTGGCTCCTGGCAGAGCTTTGATCCAGCACTTACAACTAATTTTGGGGAATATTTCAGGCTTGCATGGGCAAGGGGGCATTCCTGAGAGGGTGTGTGCAAAGGTTTAACTCTGAAAGAGAGTTTAGAAATAAATTCCTAAATACGACAAGTTATCAGAAGTAATTCTTTTGAGTATATCTGTGCTGGTAGAGGTAACCTCTTTGTAATAGCTGGTATGGGGCTATGGTTTGGATTAGTACTGGAAACAAAGTTGATAACACAGGGATGCTTTCACTATTGCTGAGCAGCTCTCTGACCCCAAATGACCCAAGGGATATCCCACACCATAGGATATCAGCTCAGCATATAAAGCTGGGTGAAGAAGAAAGAAGGATGGATGCTGGGAGTGATGATGTTTGTCTTCCCAAGTCACTGTTGTGTGTGACGAAGCCTGTCCAGGAGATGGCTGAACACCTGCCTGACATGAGAAGTGAGGGATGGATCCTTTGTTTTGTTTTTCTTGTGCACACTGCTTTTGCTTATTAAACTGTTTTTATCTCACTTTTACCCTTCCAATTCTCTCTCCTATCCCATTGAGGGGAGTGATAGAGCAGCTGTGTCATGTTTTGTTGCCAGCTGGGGTTAAACCATGACAATACACTCTGATTAAATCTTCATGAGAGAAAAGTAAGAAAACCAAATCGGACTCCAAGAGGAAGTGCATTGCCTTGGTCATTATTAATGCCTGAGAGATAAAGAAAGGGATATTCACTGGAATGTTTCCAACTCAATAAATTGTAGGACAAGTACAGCTCAAGAGCAGAAGTCGGTGTAATCATCAATAACTTGCAATATTAAACTTTTAAATGCCCAACAGTAGTGGAAATTGAACCCACCCAAAGCTGTTATGAAGAAAGGAGCCAATGCTTGACATCAGCCATTACTGCCTCTTATCTTTCAGCAAGCAGTTCATATAAACAAGAAGTCCCAGAGGTTGAGGTCTGTAGGACTTCAGAGTATGAGATCTTCCTGAAAGAACTGCAAAAAAGTGATCTAGGGATATTCAGCCTACCCCAGTAGGACAAGGTGTGTGTGTCAGCAGCATCACTTTTCTTCTTAGAAACCCAGTAGAAGAAGGCAAAGGCACTTTGCTTGTGCCCTCACATGAAAGCAATTTGTTCATGTATCATAGCAAAGGCTGCTTATAAAAGCTACCACAACCATAGGATAACAGAATTGCTTTGGTTGGGAAGGACCTTTAAAGGTCAAACCACCCTTTAATGAGTAGGAACATCTCCAACTAGACCAGGTTGCTGAAAGTCCCATCCAACCTGGCCTTGAACACTGCCAGGGATGGGGCATCTACCACCTCTTTGGGCAACCTGTTCATTCATTATAAAAAATTTCTTCCTTATATCTAGTCAGAATCTAACTTGTTTTAGTTTAAAGCCATTACACCTTGTCCTATCACAACAGGCCTTTGTAAAAATCCCCTCTCCTTTCTTGTCAGACCCTTTAGGCATTGGAGTTGCTCTAAGGTCTCCTTGGAGCCTTCTCTTTTCCAGGCTGAACAGGACCAGCTCTCCCTGTCTTCATAGGAGAGATGCTCCAGCCCTCACAGCATTTTTGTGTGGACTCCTCTGGACCCACTCCAACAGGTCCTTGCCCTTTCTAAATGAATAACATCTCTGCAATATGTCTACAGCTGATGCAGTATTATATTCTTGGCTATGAACTGTGATCTCACAGCTGTAGTTCTAGAAAAGGTAGAAGGTGAATCTGTAGCAGGACTTAAAGAGATTAAATAGGTGACAAAAATGGTTTTAATCAATCCTTAATGAGAAAATATTTGTTTAGCAGCTGCTCAAAGAAATACCCTTGGAAACTTAAGCGTTTTGTTGGAGATCACAGACCAAATTGTGTATCTTCAAAGCATTTCCAAAATCCATTTTGAATTTATGTGCTTTTGTACGTATTTATGTACACAAACACATACATATATTCTTATATGTACAGATATAAATAGTAAGAAAAGGCTGCTTCACTTAATGCTGTGAATGATACTTCGTGTTTACAAAAGACAAGAATTTGTGGCTCAAACTTGGAATAAAGCCATACTGGTTCAGTGTAAATTAATAGTTGCGTGCCAAGAGATAGTTGGTCTGCGATGATGTTTGCAGTGGTTTATTGCCTGGATTAATTAATGATAATGGTTAAGAGAATGATAATCTACTGGCTTCCAAGGGAGAATTGGGCAGACGTCCCTGCTCAATGGAGTGTTAGAAGATTTGAAATATTTGAGGCACCAGAGGCTACAGGGGAGGTTTATACATGTCAATGCTCAAGCTGCCCAGTCCTGGAAATGAGTAAGTAGAAGGTTTTCTGGACCTTAAATGGATATGATTGCTTCATAATCTACTTTTATTCTTCTGTGATTTCTGGAAGTTTAAGGTTCTTCAGAGAGCTATGTAAATCTTTTTTTTTTCTCTTACTTTTTAATGCATTTCGACTGTGTTTGAGGTTTAGTTGTCATTTTCTGTTTCAATCAGTTATGTACAGAACCAGTTATTTCAAGTGCTTGCCTAAAGTATCACTACATAACAACCATTTGCATTCTCCTAATACATTTATATTCTTTATCAAGCTGAATATCTTGAATTTCAAAACAGCGCTGGATATACTCTATGACAAAGCAAATCCATTTATTTTCCTTTCTGTATGACAGCAAACTTTTCACTTAAGATTCCTGGTTCTTGGAAACATACCTGCATTACCGAGGAAAGCAACCATTCATGGACTCAAGTATTTAAAGTCTTTGAGCCACAGATGAAAACAAGCATATTATGCATAAAGGCTCCAAAATTATGGAATGGGATAGTAAAAACACTTACCATTCTGTTTATATTGTGTGACAACACTAACTTAGCAGAAAAATAACACTCCCTTAAACATTTATTAGAGGGAAAGTTTTCCGCTCTTGAGGTTTGATCCACTTCATGACAACAACTCCGCACAACTCTGCATCTTTAATCTGGGAAGTATGAGCCAGGTGTGGAGCTTGTTTCTTGGCATGGACTTTTATGTTGATAAGTTCTCTCTATTTTTAATTTATTTCCTCCTAGCAGCTGGTGCAGTAGATTTGTAAACCATTCCTGTAACTTCCTTGGATGAAAACCTTACAGCCCTTCAAGGACACCCACAAGTCATGTATTGACTTGACAGGGGAGGCTGTCAGCTTCTTGATAGTACTTTCAGTCCCTTTAGTTTCATCCTCTGAGAAACAGCCTTTGTTATCCAAGAGAGGCTGTTCAGTTCATGTTATGACTGGCACTGATTCAGGCACTGCTCTTCTTTTCCCTGACACTAGCTGGTTTACATATCTGCCCACCCTTTCAGAAGCAAGGTCTGCAAACACAGCCTGAAAATTACTGTGCTAATCACATATACACATTATTTAAGGCCAGAAGAGTTTGCTAGAACATTTTGTTTGACTACATGTATAAGCCATAACACTTAAACATTAAACACCATATTAGTTCAAAACCTTTTTTTTGGCTAAACTGTGTAGATCTGGATTCACCCTACATAATACAAGGCACCCAATGAAATGCTCATCTTTGATCCTTCTTGGACTAGGCTCTATAGAAAGAAAGAAAGCCTCAAGAGAACAAATAAGGCCAGGATATGAGCTGTCCTGTGGAAACATTCTTTATCATACACATAAGGATGCAAACTTGTAGAAAATGCCTTGTAAAATACGACCCTGTGGCTACTCACAGAAATAAAACAACATCAAAGGAATTAGGAAATACATAGAGAACAAAAAGAAAAGTATTATTATGTCATTGTATAAAGTCATATTGTGTCCAATCCTCATGTGTAGAACACAGATGTATGAACAGTAGAGTTTTCTATGCCAAAAATATGTGGAAACCAGAAATCATAAGGGAAATGCAGATGATCAAAAGTATAGGCAAGCTTGCACATTAGGAACAACTAAATATACTGAGGCTCTTCATCTTGCTAGAGACAGCTGCAAAAGACTATGATTGAGACACATTCAGGATGTTTTCATGGTCCCCTTCAATACTAGAGCTAGCAAACAGCAAATGAAGCCAGGAGGCAGGTTGAAACCAAAAGGAGGGCATTTGTGTGCACGTAGCAATGCAGCACAGCATGTAGTTGTGCTGTGGAACTGGGAAGTCTATTAAGGTGAAATAAGGAGCATTTATAATCTAACACTTCAGTCCTCCAGAAGTTTTTAAACAAATCTCACTGTTTAACTACCGTGCTTCCTAAATAGGAAACCATGTGGTTATTTGAATTGTGCAGGAAGCCTGAATGACAAAAAGTGAGAGGGAAAAACTCACTGACGTGCAGCTATTGCAGCTCCCAGAACAGACGCTGTGTACACACAAAATAGCAGCTCAGGAGCGGCGATGCCTGGTGTTGGGCAAAGCAACATCTGTCTGAGAAAAAACATCTGGACTGCTGCAGCATTCAGTGAGAAGCAAAGTTTATCTGGAAGATTTTCCCTGGGGACCTGGCAAAAAAATGCTTGTTATGTAGAGTTGTTTCTTTAGCAGTCCTGTATAACTGTACCTGTAATTATAAGGGTACTTCAAAGTGGCTATTGTAGATGCCTTTTCAGGGAGCTCTGCCATTAGCATCACATCAACAGTATTCAGAACACTTCCAAAAGCCATTCGAGGGCCCGCCCCAGAGAGACCCTCACACTTTCTCAGCATCTGAGAGCTTGGATTCAGTCTCAGACATTCTCTGTTGCACTTGAGCACATTAAAATACCATACAAAGATGTAAGCCCAACCTCCAGGTGTTCGTCAGCAGCCTGGTTGAGCTATCTCATAAATTCAGAGTAGGGGGAGGCTGGAAGATGCTGTCTTCAGCTGGCAGATCTGAATGTCACGATGAAAGGGACATATGTTAGAGAAGATCACAGACTGTTCTAACCTGTACCTGCAACTGGATCCAGGAAAAAATGTGCCTCTTTTTGCTTTTAGAGAACTGTCTTTGTGCCAATAGGCACATACCAGAACTATAGCAGTTGTAACTCATTTCATATAAGCAAATTCTGCCTGGTTTGAAAGAATACAGTTGCTCCACGGCTGTGAAACACAACCTTTGTAAATTCAATCAACATGTTTTAAAACATATAGTGACATGAAAAAGGAAATTACTGGCTTTAGGGTATGTGAAGCATTGCAACCCTGTAATGTTTAAGAGCAGCCAGGGAAGAAGAATAGCTAAAGTGAATGCATCAACAGCTGGCTTATTTGTGCTCATCAGCTAGTAGTGCTGGGCATGATCCTTCCCTGCACGCTTGCAGGTGGAAGAAGAGAGGTGGCCTATAACATAAAGGGTGCTGGAACCAAAAACTACAGTTCTGATATGAGTTGCAATGTTTTCATCACCATATTGCATCAGTAAAGATGCTGGATTGCAGCAAGACTTGAATAGACTGTGATAATTCTGTAGCTCTCGGCAACTTCACTTAGTGATTGAACAGCTCTCCTGCTTTGGATCATCAACTGATGAGGGCTGCCTGCCTAAGCAGGGAGACCATGCTTTTCATATCGACCATGATATCTGCTGAGATCAAACAGCAGAGTCACCTTTCAGATCTACCATCAGGCATCCAAGGTCATTCTTGGTATGACAAAAATGATGTGCGTGCCTCTTAATGGGGGATTTAAATTCATCCAGCAGGAAGTAAATAAGACACATTCAAACTATGTACCAACATTTCTATGGTACAGCCTATGGGGAGTCCAGTCGTACTCCATGCTCCACAAATGCTCACCAAGACACAAGACATATTGGTGAGCCTACACCATCTGTAAAAGAGAAGCAAAGTTTCACAACCTTTTTGATGTGTAACACAGAGGCCACAGTCCATATGCACAGCAACTACTCTAAATCCCTCTTTCATGTTGCAACTACAGCAGTAAGCAATTCAGATCATGACTGCTCAAAACATCCAGACCCCAACCCATCCTATCCACTGGAAGAAGAAATCATGACACCCAGATTAAACATAGATAGCAAGCTGTCTGATCTCATACAAATGAATGAGTCTTACATGATTTAAAATGGCTTCCTGAGTTGTGATCAGGAATTAGCACAGTCCTGTTTAAGCTAGAAAAAGATCCAACAAAAAAACATCAAAACCTAACTACACATCTCTGTTAAAAGTTGTCTCACATGGGTCACCTTGAAAAACTGGAAATACGTATTTGACTCAATATATATTAGACTCAAATATATAACAGGCTCAAGTGGTTAACCTAGAGACACACAGGAAATCAGTTGCAAAGCAGTGCCTCAGACACAGAGGCAATCTTCCCATCTACCTACAAACAGTAATTAAGATGCCCAGACACGTGAAGAAATGTTTTTTCTCAATCCCATTAAAATTCACCCATTACCAGGAACGCACTCTGTTAAATGCATGGCTTGCTCTGTTATGCTGTTGCATTTTACCTGGAATACTTAATTGTTTCCGAAGAATAGCAAATGGTTAACAGCTCACTGAACAGGGGCTGTGAGCTCGCTCCTGTAAATCACTGCAGTTCCACTGGCTGCATTTACCGACTGAAGATCTGGCTTTCCAAAAAAAAAAAACCCAAGGAAAATAAGAAATACATGCACAGGAAAAGCAGATAAGCTTTACACATCCTAAAAGGCAAATGTGAAACCAGTGAGTGAAGCAGCGACTAAGCTACAAAGAGGAAGCTGTCTGCTCCAAGAGAGAGCGCAAAGTAACTCGGAGGCGTCAAAATACACAGGTATAGCGATACAGCTTACTCAGGTTAATGGCCTGATATTATCACTGCTGAGGCCTGGAAAACCATTGCCTCAACATCCGTTGCTGGCAGTGTTGATACAACCTCCACAGGGCTGGGGCTAGGGGTAAGTTCTGGGGCTCTGCATGCCAGGCTGATGAAAGAAGGGAAACCCTATTTCAGTGCTTAAAGAATAGAGAGGCTTTTGGTGCAGGAGGTCAGACAGGTACACGGGTAAGTTGCTGTATAGGAGTAAGCTCAAAAAGGACTACTTAAATGAAAACCAGATAAGGGCCTGGAACAAGATCCCACAGTCTATCAATGCCCTGGGATAGTGTAAGAGAGACACATGGGAACTCAGACATAAGGAGAGCAGGGTTTTTTTTTGCAGTGTTGACAATAAATATGTTTGTTCTATGGTGGAAAAAAAAAAAAAACACCCTTGGAACAAAAAGGCCTTGCAGGCTGATACAGGAAGAAAAGCCTGTTTGTGGTGAATACAATGGAGAATTTGTTCACGCCAGTGTAAACCCATCACTTGAAAGCTGAAGTCGGTGTTTTGTCTCTGTTCACTCCAAGATATCGAGTCAACCAAATTGGGTATTTAATCCCTCCATTGCTGGGGAAATCCATCTACCTGCCCTCTCATGAAAAACAGGAAAACTGATTGCTGTGGGTGTATTTCCAGAAGACTTAGGCTTGGCAGGTACTGGATGTGTGCAGCACACCACCAATGGCCAACTGCATCTTACAAACCTTCTGTCATCTCTCACAAGAAAGCTGCTCCACACCTGGTCCTCCAGGAGTGTTTTCTTCATTTCAGGCTAAATCCATAGCTAGAAACAGAGTTTATAAGTCCCTCTCTAACATATTTTTAGGGTGTTTCAATTTTTAAAGAGCTTTTGAGTACAAAAAGCTTTTTGTGACATAGGGCACAATGAAGCACCAAGACCTAGATACAAAGTGAATCAAAAATTACAATCTGGACGAAGAAATAAAAATGGCCAGTCTATTCTGAATACTCTACTTCCATGCAAATTTCAGGTGAAGATTAAGGAAAGAGGTAAAGGATGTGCTTTTACTTTGGGCAGACCCCAAATCGGCACCAGGATCAACAGCAAAAGCATGAGAGAAATCTGGCTGAAATCACTACTTATGCTGACAGCTACATGCAGACTGTAGTTTGCTGCTGGAGCTGAGCTTTCCTGGGTTGGAGGGACAGGAAAGAAGGTCTTTGAATTGAGACAAAGTTCTCAGACAAGTACCCAAGATCTTATTCCCAACTTACTACAAGCTTAGTATCTGCTCCTTTGCAATCAGTTGAGCATTCTCAATTCTCCATCTCTGAAGGGGTTACTGCCTGCTTTCCAGGAAATGAATCGGGGCTTAAATAATCCACTGAGTTGAATAATTTAGGTGTCTAGAAGGAAAGCTCAGCTTCCAGGTGTTATTTTAAAATTAATAAAGCAGTGCAGGTATTGAAGGAGCAGCAGAAGCAATAACCCCATTCAGACGCCCTGGTTTTGAGCTGTAGCAAAGGAATTCACAGATTTCAAAGCTCAAAAGGACCTGATCTCCCAGATACCAAACTGAAGATTCTACCATAGTGTTCATCAGACCTAATTCCAAACCTGATAGTACTCTATACCCAAGATCTTTGCATGTTGCATGTGGTCCACCTGGGCACTGTTTCTCAATGGGCAGCCAAGAGGCCATGTCTATCTCCCATGAGATAATGTTCAAAACGCCCCCCCCCAGTCTGGCTTGTACAAAGCCTCCTCTTTAATATTAAGGTGCTGAGCATTGCATCAAGTATTCCCAGAAGAGCAGAGCTGCTAGAATCGGGCTTCACTGCCAACCCTAATGAGCCAGGCAGGCATTACTCCACTGAACTTTTACTATCTTATGGTCATCTTCCTTAATAATACATCCAGAAAAATGTGGGTGTCAGAGATGGGATGAGAGGCAAGTGATATTGGTTGCAAGGCAGGAGGGATCAGGAGAAGCCCAGGTAAACAGGAGGTCAGGACATGAGTGCATGGCTTTATGGGTGTATGGCTGATGGATAGACTCAGAATGGAGAATAAAGGATGCAATGTGGCTGTGGGAGATCAGAGACCTGGAAGAGGAAACCTTCACAGGAAGACAGCTGCCAAAAGAAATAATCTCAGAGACTGACTAATAGCAGATTCGGGGGACAAAAGGTAATGATACCATATCATATAATATCAATCATGATCAACCATATCGTATCATGAATGATTTGGGTAGGAAGGGACCTTAAGGATCATCTCGTTCAAATCCCCCTGCCACTGACAGGACACCTAGACCTTCTGATCTGACACGTTGGGAAAACAAGAGACAGATGTAATGGTGCAAATAGGAGTGAGGACGGGAGAGGAAGAAAACAGAGTCCTTGAAGAAAGAAAGGTGTAGGAATAAATTTTAAGCCAATGTACAAATAGTAATAGATAATAATAGTACTAAAATCTTATTTGAGATCTTGTGCTTTTGCTGGAGGAGCAAGAAACTTTAGGCTCAGGAGAAGAATATGGGCCTGTTTATGATAGGAAAATCCCTGTGTAAAGGCACAGCAGGGTCTTTCAGCTTGGGTTAGATTTATATCCTATACAAAGACATATCTCAAATAACTCCTATATAAGAATACCAAACTATCATGTGCTTTATGTTGTGCAAACTCTGTAAGAAACAAGCACAGGGATCAGAGCAGCTCCTGCCTACATCAGCATTGCCACTGTTTTCGGGTCCTGGGGAAGGACCAGAGCTCCAAAGAAGCTGCCTGAGGTGCAGTACATGAAGGACGCAGCATTATCCGTTCTTGTCTCTTTGCCCAGAATCACATTCATCTTTCATAATCAGCAAGACAGCAGCAAAAGTGTCTGGCATAGCACCACGCTTCAATTTTTCTTCTTTTAATTGTGCTCTGTCCCATGGCATGGATCAACGAGCAAACAACAACATGCAGAAAAGAAACCAAGAGCTAGTCAGAGGCCTGGCTGGGGACATTCACTTCCCGAGAGCTGGGAGCAGAGCCAGATCCACCTGAATGTGGGACTTGCTAAGGGAGGTGGGAGCGGTGTTGGGTTTTTGTAAATAACCCTAAAAGAGGCCCAAAACCTGAAATCTGAAAGAAACAATCTTTCAATTTCACATAGTGGGCCATAAAAGTCCACATGGAGAAGCTGATACAACTCTGAGCCGGCACCACACATCACTTCATCCTCCATCACTGCTGCCGCAGCAAGAGATTTACAAGAGCAGAGCAAGGCCAGGTTTCATATTTTTACACCCTAAGAAAAGAATTCTGTGGTTTAACCGAAATAGCTTTTCTGACATGTCATTTCTTAATTCCCACTTGTTCCTGCCCTCCACCCCTCTTCTCCCACCGCCCAAAATCAGGCTGTTCCCATGAACAGCTTGCACGTTTCAATGTGATCTTAACTTGGGTTCCCAAATGGTGTGGAGTCTCTTTCTCTGTCTCTCCCCAGCATGAGCATGCTCTACAACAGTGATGACGCTGAACCTGCTTTCCTGCGTGCAGGCTGTTGATGCCTGCTCAGCCATTTTCTAACGAGGCACTGACTTCTCACACATCAGCGAGACGTGAGGAAGAAAACATCATGCCCTGTGGTTAAACTCACACAGTGAGCAAGACGGCAGCAAGGAGACAAAAAGATGTGTCCTTGGCATCGACTTCCCCAAAAGCTCCAGTAACCCTCCAGCAAACCCTGTGACAGCAGAGATGTCATCCCAGGGTGATGCCAGAGGCCAGATCACAGTGCTGATCTTATTTACTACAGGGAATGGAGGCAAACAGAACCTATAAGCATGGTTCATCCACACAGCATCCTGAGATAAGCAACCATAGCGAAGCAAGATGATCAGAGGGCTGAAGCATCTCTCTTATGGAGACAAGCTGAGTCTTCTCCTGGAGAAGAGAAGGCTCTGGAGAGACCTTAGAGAAGCTCTCAGGGCCTAAAGGAGCTACAAGAAACCTAGAGAGGAGCTACAAGAAACCTAGAGAGGAGCTTTGGACAAGGGGCTGTAGGGACAGAACATGGGGGAATGGCTTTAACCTGCCAGAGGGGAGACTGAGATGAGCTCTTAGGCAGAAGCTCTTCCCTGTGAGGGTGCTGAGGCGCTGGCACAGGGTGCCCAGAGAAGCTGTGGCTGCCCCATCCCTGGCAGTGTTCAAGGCCAGGTTGGACACAGGGGCTTGGAGCAAGCTGCTCTAGTGGAAGGTGTCCCTGCCTGTGGCAGGGGTTGGAGCTGGAGGAGCTTTAAGCTCCCTTCCAACCCAAACCTGTCTGAGATTCCATGTTTCTGTGAAAAAACTTGCCTATTGCACTTTTCCTCCATGAATGTCAGGAAACTTAAAAAGGCTTTCAAATATGGTTATCCCCATATTAAACAGTGATCAGGTGATGCATGTTGAAGTGAAGTGAGTTCACCAAGGTCATGCAGCAATTGCAAAGCTAGGAATGGCCAACACCTTCAAGAAAAGCTCCCACTCAGCAGCCATCATCAACATCAACAACCAGATATTTTTGCAGTGCTCTTATTCATGAGACAGGATACTTCGAGGTTCCCTTGCTCTCCTCAATATGCATGGAAAGTTGTTTAAAGGTACAGGATGTGGTGCAACAAGGCACCATTCCAGATCTGGATGGGACAATCATTCCTTATGCTGAGAATGGAGAACAGGGAGGGGATGCCTACCTAGCTGAAGGAGTTCAACTCAAGTAAGAAGAAACCAACCTGGAAGATCTGCAAAAGCACAGACATGTTTTTATCTAACATAGCAAAACTCATCTACTATTCTCCTGTTGCCAACTGACTGGTTTTGGCTGGGATAGAGTTAATTTTCTTTCTAGTAGCTGGTACAGTGCTGTGTTTTAACTCTAGCCTGAGAATAAGGTTGACATGGCAATACTATATGAGTGGTGGTGGTGTTATTCCTTCTGTGAAGAAGATATTTATCCTATATGGCCTAGCTTCCTGCATCACACTCCATTTAGGTCTAAACCCATAGTTTGCCCAGAAACTTTGATCTTGATGAAGTTTCTCTTACCAGTGTGTTATGCATTTATTAAGATAAACCAATGCTCCATAGATATATTTCAATGCATTTTTTTCCATGCTGCTTGGAATTATGGCTTGTTCTCTGGTGACAGATAAGATCACTTGCCTACTTTTATTACTGCTCAACAGTTATGATCTGCTGGTAACATCTAGATTTATGTATAATAAAGCAGGGCACTTTCACACAGGCAAGACTGACTTTAGCAAAAAACTCTTTTCCATGCAACAAGTCCTTATTATCCATCAGGGTGTACTTCAGGATCTGCCAGTGTATTTAGCCATAGTCTGTTGTTTGGGACAGTGGGGGATGAAAACACTATTTCAGGATAGTTGACACTTTGTCAATGTAACTGATGGCAGTAGATGGCTTTTTTCTGTATTTTTGGATAGACTTGGGATATAAATATTTGAAAAATGAACAACAAGAGATATTTGGTGAACTGGGAGTTGATACTGCAAAAAGAGCAGTGTCAGGAACTGGGTCCATAGCTTTCGGGGGACTCTGTGCCTTCTGCAATGAAATTTGGCTTGCCTCTTCCCTTGAACTTTTCATCTATATAGTGATAAGCTTGTGCTACTACATCCTGACACAAGGAGAAAGATTGTAGCTCTCTCCAGATGAGATGGCAATGCTGCACTAAATGACTGTCGGATGCTCTCATACAGGAGTAGCCTAGCAGAAAGCTTCCATCTGATTTTTCCTGCTAGAAAACACAGCAAATAATAACCCTATCTATTTTGCAGCTTTATCATTGCAAGCCGTGATTCTGTGAAATTCCCCAAG
Source organism: Pezoporus occidentalis (assembly GCF_034315485.1). NCBI lineage: Eukaryota > Metazoa > Chordata > Aves > Psittaciformes > Psittacidae > Pezoporus > Pezoporus occidentalis. Next base: position 3,175,103 of record NW_026915943.1, read on the forward strand.
AAGACAATGCCTAGTTTAACAAAGGATTTTTTAAGAAGAACAGGGATACTGTAGGGGATACATGAGAGCCAACCCTTTAGCTCACTCTGGGTAAGCAAGGAGCAGGAGGTGAAGTATGATCTGTCCTTCATGGTTCCTTCTGATGGAGATGATTTCAAACTGTAAACAGAGAGAAAAGAGGGTGGGAAACCAAAGAGTTGGCTCTTCCATTCTCTCACTGTGTGTAATAATATTCATTTAGTTGTCCCACTCGCACGCTACTTGTCGATTAGAGCTGGCCTACGTAAGTTCTCCCTGTACTAGGGAGAATACTAGGCAGGAGAATTTCTCATTCTGTCTCCAAACTCCCAGTGTAACAAGGCAGGATGTTGTCAAGACAGTTGCTAAGTTTCACCCGTAAGGTGACTGCACTACAGAGCATGGCACATTATACATTCGTAGCTGGCGATGTCTGTAAAACACGACAGGTTGCAGACGGGGTTGTACGGACGCAAGCTCACAGTCATCATATCCAGGGTACCAGTTCCCTGTCCTACTTAGCATTTGCCTGCTGATGGCTCCATGGGTTGTCATTTAAAAAAGAAATGAAGGACCCTCATCAAACTATTCCTCTACTTCCATCTATCCAGAGGCATCGGGAAAAATCCAGATCTGCAGAGAGCAATTTAAGCCTGTTTTTCTGATATTAAACTAACAGCTCTGTATTACACGCAGTCATTTAGTCTGGGGAGGTGAATGTGTGGTCAAGTAATGCTGAATAATTCCTGCTTGATTTATATAAGAAAGTTATTTTGTTAATTCCTCTGTTTAATCCTGACTCTTTCCCTGCAAATGACAACACTATTATTAATGCTAATTACTCTAGGCCAAGTAATATGATCATCCTAGAAGGAATGGCTTTGATGTATGCTAGTGACATCCAATGTGTGGTGCAAAATTGCTCTGTTACTACTCAATAAAATTATATTTGTGATGATTAAACACAGAAACTGGAACTCCAGTCCCATTAAGTTAATGGCAAAACTCCCAGTAACTAGAATGGGATGAGGATTGTTCAGTTTTACATAAATCCACTGATTTCACTATTTTTCACATCTGAGTAAGCATGAGAAAATGAGGTTGTGCCACTGCCACTGCCAAAGAGGCTTTTATCCCTTTTTATCCCTGTCTTCTCTGACCTTAGTTTTAAAAGTCATACCTCTGTCTTTTTCACCCCATCATTGAGCCACAGTGCTCAAGACATGAGGACATGCATGTACCACATTACTTAAGTGACAAAAAAACTCTGCTTCAGGTTCTTATGCTGGGTCAGAACTTACTCCTGCTTGTTTGACTTTATACTGTTCTTAAATATCATAAATAGATTAAGCCAACTCTGAGCCAGAACAGGAGCATCCACACTCCTTTTACATTGCTTTAAAGAAATATGTGCATCTTAACCTCAAAAATTTAGGGGCACACATTAACCAATTTTTTTTTTAACAGACATAATTTGAAGACTTGTTTATTTGGCATTCAAAGTATCCACTATTGAGACTGGAAAAAGAGGTTTAATGAGAAAAAAATGGTTCAATAAAATCAGTTCCATGGGTCCCTTTGGTTGGATAAAATCACCTCCATTTCTACTCAAGCCATTCTATCACTATAAAATATCTGGAAATCCCAACTGAATCATAGAATCATAGAATAGTTAGGGTTGGAAAGGACTTTAAGATCATCCAGTTCCATGCCCCCTGCCATGGGCAGGAACAGCACACGCTAAACCATGTTACCTAAGACTCCATCCAACTTGGCCTTGAACACTGCCAGGGATGGAGCATTCACAACTTCTTTGGGCAACCCATTCCAGTGCCTCATCACTCTCACAGCAGAGAACTTTTTCCTTATATCCAACCTGTTTAAGTTTGAACCTGTAAACTAGTGTCTCTGCACTAGTGCAGGTCAACTCTTTGGTCAACGCACAAGGAATGTAACTCAGCTGGGATGCCCTTATCATTCCTTATGTACCTTGAATAACCCCTCATGTGTTAACAGTAAGTCTAATGCATGCAGTAGGTATCACACTTACTGGACAAATCTAAATATCAAGAGCTCAGTGTTTCCAGATACTTCAGTCCTATGATACATGGACTTCCCATAAACACCAGGTATGACCAGTAAGCATGAAATGGGTGGGTTGAGTTTCCACACTGTGTGCAGGCCATCTGTATAGACTAAAAATACCCTAGAGAGGAAGTTTAGCCTTGAGCAAACTTTCACATTAACCAGCACAGCTCTAAACACAGCCACCTCTTTGCTCTGCCTATAAAGTTTGCCTGACACTTTCTGTTGCACAGTGTATAAGTAATGTCGTGCTTCTATTCCCTGTCCGCATTGATCCACACTGACCTTTACAACTTCATCTTGGATGACCCTGCAGTTGAAGGTAAGACCTGTCTGCAGAAGAGCTAAGGAGCCAGAGCATAAAGCAATGTTTTATTATGTTGTGACTACCACCGTAACCTGCCTGGGTGCTTTCATTGAGTTATTCACAGCTCAGGTAGGGTTTTCTTACCTGAGAGGTCACAACAGAACTGGAATCACTTCAAACAGTATTCTCTTTATCTTCCTTCCTACATCAATTCCTCCAAATCCTTTATCCTCTCTGAAAGGAGATTATTGGGTGCTTCATCTAGTTTATTTTAATTACCATAACATTTAAAGAAGATACATGATTCCTTTAATCCAAAAGGCTAATGAATCATTTTTAATCATACAAAAATGCCATGTCCTGTAGCAGTAAACAGCCTAAAGAAAATAGTAGGAGTTGGAACGCATATGCTTTCTTGCTCTTTCTGTAGCATGAAGTAAATGCATCAGCCTGCTGCTGGCTCCTGACTGCATGTGCCTTTCTTAACTTCAGAGAAGCAAACGCTTTCTCCTCCACTCCTTCTCTCTTTGTCCTTTGATTGCACATTCCAGATGGGTTCGGTAGCCAGTAATTACTTTTATAACTAGAACTCACTTGCAGTGCATCAGGTTAATGTTAATGGCATTCTGTACAGGCACTCATAATCTTCTCTCTGTTTTCTAACTTCTCTCCTGTCCCAATGTAATCATATTTTCTTAATGCTAACCAAACAGTGATCTCTTATCTTCCTTCTGGTTTTGACAGCGGTATGTGGGGAGGAACAATTTACATTTTTCCAGCCTCTCTCCCCCTCCTTCGCTCTGTTTATTAAATCTGTATCTGTTATTTTTATGTCTTAATGCCAATGGATTTTCCTTTTAATTACAGCAATCTGATTTCAGTTTATTTAAATGCTGATTTATGTTTATGCTATCCCCTGGTATCAATTTCATTCCAACAAGATCCCAGTGTAACTTAATTACTTGTAGTCTTGTCATTCCAAGCTAATGCTAATTAAAACAGTTTTATTACTGCAAGGTATTAAAGATTAACCCCTCCACTGGTCTATAGGAAATGAAGTAATAAAGTCAAGGTGAGGAAAGAGAAGGCTTACAAAACCAGAGAAAAGAGTACACAAAAATGGCCACTGCATCTGCTTCTTTCTATCATTCAATGGGATGCAATTGTCCAAGGTTCACAGCGTGGCTGCATTGTAATGTAGGCATTGAGATGCCTACATTCCAGTGTAGGCATTGAGATGTGCTTATCACCCATTATATCCATCTCCCCTTTTTCAACCCTCTCTGTGGTCAAGAGATGCAAAAGTTGGAGATGATGTTAATCATATGATTATGTGTTTCTGTGTACATCTACCAGCCTCTCCTCTCCATGTCCCCCTGTGTCCCTCTTCCTCTTCCTCTGTCTTTACCTCTCCATGCCTACTCTTAGTTGCCTCTCTCCTGCTTTCAAACTCTTCTTCATCACACATCCCACTCTGCCATTCTCTGAAAGCACACACTTACCCACAATCAAATAAAAACACTGGTTTCATCCAGTCGTCTTCCTTCTGTGCCTAGAGTGGATGGGGATCTTTGTCCACACCTTGCCCACTCCTGCCTCTTGTTTCCAGGAGAGACGGAGCTGCAGGACTAATCAGCCTAAGCTTTTCATAGCAAGTGCTTTGCGACCAAAGAGATGAATCCTAGACCATATGTACCAAGCAATAACAGAATGTATTGCTGTGAGTCTTCAAGCAAACTAGAGAAGTTAGTAGAACTGTAAAGCACCATCTGAGTGCAATTATGTCCTGTGCGATGCTTGTAAACTTTACTTGTCACTACAGCACTCCCTGTAAATCCCTCTGACTGCAGTGCTGTCAATGCACAGGCTGTGCCTCCCCAAAATCCCATCCCATCTCACACACAGCTTTATTTCCTTACTACCTTACTGCAAAGTTCACATTTGCAGAAATGGCAATAAACTAACCCAATTATTTGAAGAGATTCCCTGAATCCTTATTCTTTGATATTAAAATAACTCATACATCTCTCCAGGTATATATATCTATGCACATGCATGCAAATGGGTACAGTATTGTACTCGGGTGTTTGGTTTTCCAGCACAGTTTTTCGGTTGGTTGCCAAGTAACTGGAACACTTTCGATACCTATGTGCGGAAGACATACTTAATTGTTTTTCACGTGCACCCAAATTAGGAGACAGTGAAGGCTAGTGCAGGCTTTTTTCCCTGCTGATGAGTAAGTGACATCTGTGGGAACACAGAAAGCTACAGAGTGTGTCTGTCTGGGCTAATTGATTTATACAACGTGCCGACAGACAGATGTGAGCAAACACTCCCGACAAACAACATGATTATAAATTAGCTTCTTTTTATAGGAGGTAGGCTAAAAAACACACAGCGAGGATAAGTAATGGGTGCAGGAGACGTGTTATTTGTTTTCTGCACCCAGTGAAGCACAGCAATTGTTCTCCTGTTCTGTGGGCTGGTTTTCCATCAGGGGCTAGGAGTAAGCGAGAAGAAGCTGGAGAATGAGGATGGTTTCTAACAAAGCAGAAAGCATATTGCAGTATTCCAGGGAAAGCAAGCTGCTAGGCAAGATGTAAATATGACCTCTCTTGAGCTCTCTTTTTGAACTTGTGTTTTTTAGCTGAAGGAAGTGGATAGGTTGTGCTGTTATTGAGGAATTTCAGTGCTGTCTTGCTTAACAAAATTCCCTCCTACGCAGCCTGAGAAACTCAATTGCAGAATATGTGCTTTAGAGGAGAAAGGGAGTGTGAATTTCATCACATTTCTTTGATAAGTGAATAAAGTTGTGCAATTCCTCTGAATTGTCTTTTAAGTCAATGGACTCTTCTGGTTTCCCCATGAGAAGAAAAGAGAGTGTGAAGCGGGGGTGAGACCATGAGACAACCAAGGTTCTGTATGTGCTTATGTGGATGCTGAGAGCACTCTTCAAATGAACCAAGGCTTTCTGCAGTGCCCCCCAAAAAATTAAACCAGAAAACCTCTCTAGACCTATGCTATTTCTGAAAATCAGTTCCACATACTACTGTCTAAATGAGAATTTAACTTCATTTCCCCATATATAAGCAGGAGGAAATAAGAAATAGAATTGAAATTAACTGGGTTCAAAGCAATGGGTGAAATAAAATAAAATGAAGAAAAATAAACCTGGCAACAGACGACAGAAATTCCAAACTTTTCCTGTACTATCTGTAATCATTGGTAAAGCAAGTGGAGAAATTAAAAATGAAGGTAAGGAAAAATCTTCTTATCATCCCTCAAACTCCCACTATCCCCATCCGCACCCCACCTGGGTTCTGCTGGTCGTATTGACGAGCACGTGGCAGCAGCAGCAACAGGGAACAGTAGAGAGGAGTATGCTGTGCATGCATGCATTTTATACAGAGGGAGGGCTCGCTGTCCATCATCCCAGCTCCAGAGGGAGATGCAGCCCTAAATCTTTCCTCTCTGATGCTTTCCACTACAATGCAGAGAAATCTCAGACAGAGAGAGAGAGAGTGCTAAGTGCACAGGCACAAGCACAGAAACAGGGGGGATAAATCATTACTTGTCAGTATTAAGATTTACAGCCATCAAGGTCTGCTGTGAGGGTGGGAGCTGAGCACAGGCAGCAGATGATGCTGCTTCTTAGCTAAGGCACAGCCTTCCTTGATTACCTGGCCCTGAACAGGCAGACGATAGGGAGAAGGACAAGGAATGCTCCTGCTACTCATCTCTTGGGGTGCTGCCCTTGTTCATAGCTATGTGCAAGGAAGTTCGAGCAGCAGCACTTGGCCCCTGAGCTGGGTAAGGCAGTGACCAGCCAGCAGAATCTGGGGGGGTCAGTGAGGGATTTTCACGACAAGAGAGCTGAATGCAATCAAGAAGAGGTATCTGAAGCACTCCCCACTGCTGTGGTTTCTGGGAGCAGAAGGTGGTAGATACAGAGACAGACCCTTGCATGCAGAGACAGGGGCTCCTAGGGTTTACCCTGCTGAAGTCAGTGGTGCAATGAGGTTTAGAACTGGGGGTCCTGCTACCCTTAGTGGCATTCAGCCACAATCAGGAGGAGCAAATGCAAGCAAATTCTTCCTCCAGGTCCCAAAGCTCATGTGGATGCAGATGCTTGAAGTCCTGGCAGACACAACATGTCAGTGGGGCACAGAACACCAAGCAGTCCCTGGAAGATGATGCTAATTATTCTTGTCATTAAGAGCAGCAGGAAATGAGTCTTTGAGAGCAGCCTGTCTCACATACACACATGCACGCATGCACTCATGCACAAGGCAAGGCAGGCTTTAGGATACAAGGCTGTTGCTCAGCGTAAAGGAAACTAAGTCAATATTATCTTTTAATAACAAATCCGAAAGGAGGCAAGCTGTCCCAAAGAATGAGCCAACAGAAAACATGATTCACAGGAATATGACAGATCAAGGGGCCTCAGCTGAAAAATTAGCATGTGCAAATATTTGGGCTGATGAGATTTAAATTGGAGAGACCATATTAGCAAGTGACATCCCAAACTTGAGTTATATAAAAAAGAACCTCCCCCAGCGCAGGACTTGTTTCCCCTGCCTTGTTTTCTTGCACTTAAAGGAGAACGTTTTTTCCTTCATGCTATGAGAAACAACCCTTTTTTTCCCCATCCACATGCTTGCTTCTCACTTTTCTGGTGACTGCTCCGAGTTTAATAAGGTGCTGTCAGACATGTGCAGTCAAAGCTCAGGGTTGTGTTGCTGTTTTCCCTTGTACTTGCACAGCGCAATTCCAGTGGTGTCACTCCTGCAAGGCATGATGCAACCCCTCACAGGAACGATGTAAGACAAAAGCAAGGTGTTTATGGAGCGCTGAAGCATCCCTCCCCTGCTGTGGGACATATGTGAGAGGAGAACAAAGATCTCATGTAGTCCCTCTTCATCTTAAACTCACCTGGGTTCTTCCAAAGTGCTTCCTGAATAAACAGGATAGGAAGGACTATGTCCTATACACGTGGAAAGTGCACAATTTATCCCTTATTTTTACCTTTCTTGATTTTCATTTTCCATGCTTTTGCATGTATAATGGAATAAGTGCTAGGATCATCTGAATGGAAGCCAAAGCAGGAAATGCAACACAGTGAGAGAAATAAATTGTTTACTTTGTTCTGCTTTGATTTGGTTCTTGATCCCAAGGAGGGAGAAGATGAAGCACAAGCCAAGTTCTTATGTGGCCACCTTGATTTTGTCTTTTTCCCTTTAATGCCACCAGAGCAGGGAATGGAGAGAAGCAAAGCTGGTAATTCCTGTGCTCCCGTGTAGGGTTACTGCATGATTTCTGAACTAAAAATCATGTCATTAGCCTGCTACATGAGTAGCATGACATGAGTTAGAGGAAGGCACTTGCTTTTGTATTTATTATGCTTATCTCAATTGCTATTCACAGTCTTTAAGCCTTCTCCGGCTGCCATTTTGTGCTGATCACTGTGCTAGACAGAAGAAAAGCTTATGAGCATATGGAAGCATTTGGCTGCTCACCCATTCTCAGGGTTTCACCCACTTCTCATTGACTTTCAATGGCATCTGGACAACTAAAGGCCACAGGCATCATTCAGAGCCTCAGCTGGGTTACCCCAAAGTATGAAGGCTACTTTACAGTCTAACCACACAAAACTGAAGGTTCCCTGCCTCCAGACACTCACACCCACCGTTAAATGCATATCCTGAAGTATGGCAAAAAGTCAAGCAAGGCAGAGAAGTTATGACAAGTCTAAGGCTTGCTGTGATGCTTTGGGAAGAGCTGGGCTAGTACCAGGAACATCTATCATCCCTCTTGCAGTGACCATCACCAGACATAGCAGCAAAGGTGCTGAGCAGCCTGTGCTTTGAGATGCAGGAATTATTTCATGCTCTGCCACTGATGTCCAGCAGAGCTTGTAATGTCACTTAATCTCTGCACCATTTTCCTCTCTTAGCTCACAAAGTACTGGGAACAGCAAACGGCTCCAGTTACCCACGTGCAACAGGAGCTCATCTTTGAGGCACTGTTTGGAATCAGAACTGGAACAAGGCTATGAGAAATAACAGCAGCAAAGTATTTCTGTGCCCTGGGAAGGACTCATTTACACTCTGTAAGCTGACAGTACCCACTTAACTGACCTGTGGAAGTGGCTGGCCTTGATTTTGGCAAGCTTGTTTCCTTCATAGCCCCATGGTTTCTGCACAGCAGAGGAAATGCTTTTTGAACAAGATGATCCAGAACACAGGAAAGCAGCATGTTGCATAAACAACTTTCTGAAACAGGATAGAAACCTCTCTCCTCTATCCCAAAAAGCAGCAAGACCACTGCAGAGGTCGGAATAGCCAGGGCTGTAAGAGGCTTCTAAAAATCTATGTGCTGCTGTTGAATTGCTTTGCCCTTGTCTCCTGAGCTTCCCAGGGAATAGTATTCAATCTTGAGTTTTATGAAGATGAGCCCAATGAAGCTTTGGTCTGCAGCATTTCTGCCCATAGTCTGAAACGCTGCTCAGGATGTCTTTAAAGATTTAAAAGGAATTCAGCTTTAGCCTTGCTTGTGTGTGATTCTGCTTTTTCGAAACCACAGAACTGCTGAGAGGTTTTAATACCATTTCTGTTTTCTCCCGTCAAAGATTACGGATAGACTCATCACCTAATTATTTTGTCTCCATCTTGCAAACAAGATCTGGAGAATAAGATAGCAAAGGACATATCTCTGCTTGCATCTTGCAACATGCGTCCACTGACAAAAACATTGTACATAACAAAATTCCATTTCAATTTCCTGTAACAGGGCACCCAGTGAAAGGGGAAAGGGAAAAGAGGAGACACTGTTAGACATAGGCTGTACTGTGCTGTGAATGTCTGTAAAATGGAAACATTCTGCTTACGTTTGAAATAGAATCATAGAATCACAGAATGGTTTGGGTTGGAAGGGACCTTAAGATCATGTAGTTCCAAACCCCCGCCATGGGCAGGGATGCCTCACACTAGACCATGTTGCCCAAGGTTCCATCCAACCTGGCCTTGAACACTGCCAGGCATGGAGCATTTACTACTTCTTGAGGCAACCTGTGCCAGTGCCTCATCACCCTCAATACAAACAGAACAAAAGTTCCCACTAAAATATCCACAGAAGTTATTTAATCTTTCCCTGTAATACACAAAAGCCAGATTTTTTAATTCTAAAAATCTGATGAATAAGTTGACTACAAAGCAGTAAGAAAAGGTTCTTCGGATGATTTTGTTTATTACATCTTTCTTTTCCAAGTTCAATCAAACCCAAAGAAACTAAACATGAAAACGGGCACATTGTGTTAAGTTTTAATAACCATCTGGTTACTTTTAAAGAAAGTTAAGAAAAATACTTGCTTAGCGTATCATTTTAGTTGTCTGTGCTCCTTCAAGAGCAGCTGCAATAATAATGTACCTGCTTCATGGTCAGAAAATAACCCTCTGCAAACCTGATGCAATGTATTTTTTCCCTTCATTTCATAGGCTGGAAACCATCAGCTTGTGAGAACCTCTATGAAGATCACAGGTTTAAGGCAGATATTTATCTTTTAGGTAAATTAACCTTTTTTTATATATTTATTTTTAAATTAGTTTATTTTTTTAGGCTTTTCAGGTACGTGGTTCCTGGACTGTCTAAAGAGATCAATGATAACACCCTGTGGCTGGCAGCAGAAAGATGGGAAATATTCTAAATGGAACAAAATGCTTCCCCTATTCAAATGTTAAATAAGGCAATTACCATATTGAAAGTTAGATTTTCTACTACTGCAGGTTGCATATATATGGAAAAGTGGGGCAAAATATAAAATCACTCTTATTAGACATGCAGCTTGAGGACAAGACTGTTTTAAGAAACATCATGAGGTCCTGGAGGTCTACAAAACCAGATAATGCATGAGGAACCCAAATCACAGGCACTTTAGAGTCTACTTAATAGTTTGGTTTTCCTATATAGTAAATACTCTCCCTTAAATGTATGGCTTCTAATAGAAAAGCACAAATGGCCTCCTTTGATTTTGCAGCTTTAAGACTTGGAAACAAGAAAGCATCTGAACCTTGATGCGGGAAGACACAAGCAGTCATACTGATTTCAAAGGAAATCTCTCAATGTTAGGGCATCCTTAAGGCCTTAAAGACATCAGTGGGATTTCAGCACACATTTAAAGATAATCATGTGTTTATGCATCCTTTCTGAAGTGGGCCCAACAGCCCAATTGAGTCTTTCAGCAAGTCTTCAATCCGTACAGACCTCAGGATGTGGTTTCCTATTTTATTCATTCCTCAACATCTTTCCTTGAGATTTAGGCAGCAATGTGTGTGTTACTATTCAATCAGAGCAGGATGAGAGATCACCCACTTTGGAAAAACCATGAGTTCCTGGTGCCTGGCTGTGTTGGGACCTGGGGCTTTCTGCTATCCTGGATATCCCTCTATAAAGAGGATGTAGAGGCATTGGAGCAGCCTGTCTGATGCTCTCTGTGAGCATCTCCAGCTGCATGGACCTCAAATCTGTGCAACAACCAATCACTTTTGCCTTTTCTTTATATAAAGTCTATACAATGAAAAGGGTTTCTGAGTCAATGGTGTTCCTGTAGCTTTTCCTCAAACTATTTTTTTTGGTTCTGCTTATATATTTTAAGTTTGAATGCAATTTCATTAAATGTACAGGTGAGCTGCCACAGTCTAATGAGGGAAATACCTTTCCATGCTTTTACTCACCATTTCACCTGAAGATGATACCTTTCAAGGCTGAAATGCATCAAAGGAAAAGGTGATGGGGAAGCCAGCTGCTTCCACTGCTTGCTGTCAAACCAGCAAGAAGTGAAATGAGCTGTCAGGGCACAAAGGAAATGCAAGAGGGAGGGATGCAGCTCCATGCCTACAGTTCCTAGTGCTTGTTCTCCCCTGAGCCTCAGGAAGGTGTTATGATGGTGCAATACGTGGCAGTAATGATAACGATGAACTCTCTGGTGCTCTGAACGCAACACCAAAAGGCAAAGCTTTACCTTTAGTGGTGACAATACAAAACCTCATCTGTGCACAAGAGAACCAACCCCCCTGGATCTGTCTTACTAGTGCTGGGTCATCTCCTGTCCCGTGGTGGGATTGAGTGCAGTACAGCACCTTCATGGACAATAAGACCAGCTGCAGGTTTAATTAATAGTGATATACTTGACACAAAGGCCACCAACCTTTGCCCACCCAGCTCCCAAGGCCACAATTAATATTGTCCTTGCTGCTCTGGGGACTCCCTCTTCAGCTTAGAAGACAGATCCCTTCTCAAGACAAGCTTCCTTGCTTGCTTAATATCCCTTGTTCACCAGCAAAGCGCTTCAGTGCTAAAGTAAAATTGATAGTAGAAGCATTAACAGTAAATCTGATCATCTGTAAATGTACTAAAGGAGCGGTTTAAAGCAAGGTGCATGTCACTCCCAAAGATGCAAGGAAGCGTGCATTCCTGCTTTAAAATCAAGGGAAATAAGGAGAGAAGGTTAAAATGAAAAATAAAGCTAAAAGGAATGAGTTCTAATTATTTTTTCTCCCCAGGAAATCACTACCTGGAAATCTCAGGGACAACGCAGCCACTTGAGTAATGAATAACGTAGACTGGTTTAAATGCACTGGAATTGCTCTCTCCTCAGCTTTCTTTTAATCTTTTGTGGCACTACAAGGGGCCTTACAAGAGGTGGCCCTGTGACATGCTAATCTACCAGTCCTCCAGCAGCTAAGCTTAATCAGTCAGTACGAGCTGAAGCCACTATTTGCAGCAGATTTTCAAACAGGAACCTCCAATTCCCTTTCTGATGGCTAAACACTTGTTTTTACATCTGTTGAATTAACCATAAGGGGGAAAAAGCACCACCCAACAAACAACACTCACCACAAACAACTTAAATGACTAAATCCACATTGCTAATAATTCCCTAATTGCTAACCTACAAGTCCATAACAGTCCTGATTGCCGACTGTCACTCAGGTTGTTTCATAAATGCATGTTGATTTTGAAATTGTAATGATGCTGAATTAGTAAATGGATGGGGCAGAATGGTTTTGCGAGTCAGGGGCCCTACATTATGAATGAAAAGGTTTCCCATCTGTGTAGCTTCTGGGATCTCTAAACATTTAAACAAAAAGTAATTCACCGTCACTCAGAACGCTCTGGGAAGTAATCAGACATTTGCATTGCGCTGAAGTTAAAACCACAGCATTAACACAAACCTGATGGCTTGCCTCCTGCCACCAGGTCCACTGCAGCACGAGGCAGCATTAAGGCCGGAAAGCTGATTTCAATAGAAACTGATAGAAACCCATTTTTCTATAGGGCTGTGTCTCTGTAATTAATTACCAGTGTGTCTAGAAAGGTGCAGACTCCAGCTGGAGGCACAGTTTCAGCTCTCCTGAGGTTACACTCTGCTGTGTTGCAAGTGGTGAGCTATTACTAAGCCCCTCTTGCTTAGGTTGTCCATAGGGTCACCTTCACCTCAGGACCTGAACAATCTGTGGGACTGCTCTCTGACTGAGAAGAGAAGCGGCAGCAAGGGCACAGAGAAAAAGAGAAACATAATGCATATAAGAAGAGCAGTGGGATCACATTAACCTTATTTTGAAGAAATTAACCTAAAAATAAGCTTTGTGTTCTATTTGTGCATGTCACAAATCTTGGCATTTTCCATTTTTTTCTATTTTCTAATAGTGCAACCAGTCTGCAAGCCGGGAAGTGTGGCCTTTGCCAATGGACACCTGTGATTGGGAAAGTGTCACTGATTAGACTTCACTGCAGCAACAGGGATTTAATGTATTTCTCCCTTGCTGTAGAGAGCTTTCAAGAGAACTGGAAAAAAAAAGCTTTAAACACTTTCAATTTCTTTAATCAAATGATACTAAAGAAACCAGGACAAAGTGTGCACAGTCTAAAATTGATTTTCCTTTAATGAATAAAAAAATAAGCCAGTGGAGAGCACACCTTCAAGGAACCAGCTTGACATTACCTAAAATGATATTACAGAGAGGACAACTGAATTCTGGCTTTAGTTTGCTTATCTATACATCGACCATTTGATCATCTTCACATCTCACAGAGGTGAAGGAACTCCAGTGGGACAAAATCAAGTTATATGCACCAGCAATGCATCCAAGCAGTCATGTTATTATTTAACCATCTGGGTTTAGAGATCATTGTCCCAATGTCCAGGTGTTATAGATGGGAAAATGGATTTCCATATGTAAAGGGTTGACCTGAAGCTCCTCAGTAGAAGATATTTATGGGGTTAAAAGTCTCCTTGTCAGGAGAAGCTAACAGCTGATGAATATATTAGCTCAACTCCATGCCAGCTCCCTCCTGACTATGCAAAGAGGATACCCAAGATGGGAATCAATTACCCCTCGTTCATGTGCTGCTAAATATTCAGATCCCGTTGGTGCATCTCCTACTGTTTGGCTCCAGTTCCCTTGCAGGTTAGCAAGGAAATCAGATGCAAATCACATAGGTGATTCCTCTGCGGGAGGACGGAGCTGTGGCTGCCAAGGAGGAGGCAGGCTGCCTTTGTGTTTTTCAGAGTCACATAGCACTTAGCCACACGGTTCCCATTGACTTTCAAATGGGGAATATGTAGATGTGAGTCAGAGTTATGGAAATGTAGCCTTTCACTGTATCATTAGGTTTTTGTTTCCACATGACAGAAACTCATGATTTATTTTGAATATTTAAAGTGTGTCAGTGCAGCTTTCTTCTGGGGGGGGGTTGTTTTGGCGACTGACATAAGCAATCACTACAGTATTGGCAGTGAGGCACTAAGAAGCTAACACAGATGAAGAACATTGTAGAGGGGCCTATTTTGCATCTCCCCTAATCTAATTGCAACATATGTAGTGTCCTTATAATTGTAGGGCAGGAATATGGAGGTGGTCACCTGGGTTGTGTTCCTCCCTGCTGAGCAAATCAATTAGTCTGCATGCTACATCTGTACAGCAGAAATAATACCTTAATCACATGGATGTTTTAAGCCTTTGTCAAGGCCTTAATAGAGCTCTGATATTTTGGGGTTCATTACAACATACTATCTAAGCCATATACAGATATCAGCAAGCTTGCGACTATTAAAGTTTCACTGCTCACACCATCCCACCAAGTATCTTTTACTGGTATCCTGGCTGCCACGTATGTCTGTGGTTCAAGACTGGGCTATGTGGGACACAGTCTGCAGGGTTTTCTGTCTTCCTGTTAACACTAATAAAACTAGAAATTAACTCCACTGAAAGCAAGGCTACAGCCAGCTTCAAACTGAGCCGCAGAGATGGAGGCTGCTGCAATATCTCTTATTTTTTATCTACTCAAAGTCTTATGCAATCCTGAACATTTAGATTTAGCAGAATCCCTCACCTGATGGTTTGATTTATCTTGCTCGAGCCTGCAAAGCAGTTGAGCTACTTAGCAGCTCAGCTGAGATTACTCCTGAAAAGCACAGGCGGGTGTGCCTCACTGAATCACGGCCTTACTACAAGAACTACAGGGGCCACCACATGATCTGGCCCATGAACTAAGAGAGATGATTTCTCTTAACTAAGTTTTTCTCAAAGGGAAATTAATATTTGTGTATTTTACCAGTTGTATTAGACTTTGATTCGTTGAAGACACAATGATATCTACCTATAAATGACCTACTCACAAGTACCTATCTATATGCTATTTTACTATTCAGGACACTTCATGGGAGCCTTTGTGCGGAACAAGAAATTCCTGGCCTCGTCCTTCTCTCAATTAAGTAAACATAAATCATGAACAGCTTCACTGAAACCAGTGGAATTCCAGTGATGCAAAACTGATGGGGACAGGCAAGAAGGCCCTTGAATTTCATAGCTCTGTCTTTAACGCGCTCAGTGCAGGAGCCTTCAGCACACAGCCCCTCCCTGCTACATTCCAACAGGAGTCTGAATTTCCATTTACAAAACATAGGGTTAAAAGAGCTAAAAGAAAGTTTTTTTTTCTTGGAGCAGTGCTAAATACTCATAACTACAGCACATAACACACTCTTCCCAGCATGCATCTATTAAACAGAGACCAAAGGATGATCTGCTGCTACATGGCCAGGACAGCTTGAAAACAAAGAAGTGTGCCCAATAATTTACTCCACATCTTGTCCAAGTTTACAGAAGCACTCGAGTTGGGACAGATATTTTTGGCAGTAACTCAGTAGTGCTAAACTCTGGAAAAGCAGCTGAGTGAAATGGTTTGCAGAGAAAACAGGCAGGTTTTTCCCAATCTGAGTTATTACCTGATCCATCTGGTCAAAAGGCTTGGGACAGGCTATGAAAAGAGAGTGAGATTACAGAAGAGGGGTGAAATTAATACAGTCTGCTTGTCAGGAGGATCCCCCTTCCTCCCTGAAGCCTTTGCAAAAGCAACAATTTGTGATGACATTGAGCTGCCTTTTTGGAGGATCTTGTATTTCTTGGCTTCACAGGTTCCCAGATGCTTTTGTCTGGCATTAATATCTGTGATGACTGAGTCTCTTGCCCTAATAAGATATCATGGAAGTGGAAAAGAATTTCTGTCACTGCTGCAAGAAGCAAGCTTTATGTTCAGATCCTGGAAATTCAGCTCTCTCTTATCCTCCTGCAGCAATAGGGGAAGATTGAATATGTGCATGCAGGAGGCTGGAAGGTAGAGAGAAAGGGGGCCTGGAAGAAGTGGATGCACAGCCCCTGTTCCCACATGTGCCTGAGCCTCGAGCTGTTTATTATCACTACTATCACTAAAAAGGCTTTTCCAAACATGTTTTCACCAGGTTTTTTTTCACTTCTCTCTCTTCATATTTTGTAATTTCTGCTAATTCCTCTCCTAAGGATACAACAGGGAAGTTCTCATAGGCAATCCTTTCGGAAAAAGTAAAATATGGGCATGTTGGCAGCAGTTTTGGTCATTGAGAACCAAAGGTGCTGAAACAGAAGGAAGGAAAGGGGAGAACCAGTTTTCAGGCTTGGAAATGCTAGAAACATAATCAAAGGGTTTGCAGGCACATAACCCAACTCCGTCATTGTGTATGTGTTTTGTTATCCCAAACTGGAGAGGAAGATGAACCCAGTGTTTGCAATCTGGCCTTGCAGGTGCAGTCTGAAAGTTTCATCCCTGTGATTGCCAATTGCTTTTCATCCCCTCTTTCAGGCTTTATCCTCCCCTTTCCCTGGAGATGACAAATGGGGGCACAAAGAAATAGGGAAGAACAGAGTGAAGTGCTTCTCTCTAGCAGCCACTCGAACTTCGAGCAGAACACTAAAAGAAGCAGTGCGAAAGAACAGAGGCTTTTTTTTTTCCCCCCACTTGCTCCTTGTTAAGCTTCACAGCTCAACAAGTGCCCTACTTTGACAGAGAAAAAGGAACAAAAATAACCACTCACTTCTCCAACTCACTAATTAACCTTTTTTTACCCCTTTCTTTCCCTGTCTACATTTCCCTTTAGTGTTCTCTTTCCCTTTTCTGCCTTTTGTGAGACAAAATGGTGGAAGATGAGACAAAATGGCAGAGGGATAAACTGCCCGTAATTGGCAACGTTTCCAAGAACAGCATGTCCAGAGTATATGCAAAGGTGCTGCCTCTTTACTTAGATCATCCCCTTGACAGCAGGACAGGATAGACAAAATCAAACCAATGTTCAGAGATTTTCAGCTGCAGATCTCGAGTTTTGGCAAGCTTCTTTATTCTTTCTGAGGGGATATTTTTCCAAATGGGAAAGCAAAGGGACAGGGAATTTGAGAACATATGGTGATAGAATAATAAACTGATAAACAGACTCCTTGCAGGCTGTGTCCTTTGTTGAACCCAAAAAAGAAATTAACAGTAATAGATTCACTATGATAATGATAGATATAGGGCATGGTTTCAGAGAGCCAAAGAGCCACTGGAAGCGCCCTCAGCCTCCTTCTGTCAGAGCTGATGTACAATAGTAAAGTTCACTTAAGACACATAAATCAAAATGCAGCACTGAGATTTGTCATTTTGCTGCCCGGTTTGTTCCCACTGACTCCTGTTGAGCTAAGCTTCTGGAGATCCAACAAATCATGGAAAAGACAGGTCAAAACTCAGTTTTACCACCAAAATATGTCCCTTCTCTGCAGATGTTCCTTTCAGTTCTAAATATGAATCTATAAAGATGATAACAAATACCAGAAGCTCCTTGTTTACTGAGATATTCTGACCCTGAGGCCATCATCATAGCCATGTTAACCTAAACTTTGGAAATATATTACATGTTAAATTTAGCTAAGAACAAAATAATGAGCACTATCCCAGCAAGTATTTGGTTACCTCCTCATCTGTATACCATGAGGGGACACATGGAAGAAGATCTGTGGCTGAACAAGTTACTTTCTTTTATTACACCAGTTGCCAGCACCCCTGAAGTTCAGAAAAATTAAAAAATGGGAAAAGTAATTAAAGCATGCTAGGCCTAATTACTTTCCTGCCTGTTTCAGCACTGTTTTCTGGGAGAGAAATCATAGTACTTCAAACCCCCATGTCTGCTTAGGAGCTGCAATCCCCAAGCCTTCTGCTGAGTAGAAAGCTGGAATCATCTCTTGTCAACTGGACAGCCTCGTGCTTTCATCAAGAAACTTGACATTTTCCATAGCCAGCTCCACATGGAACTCCTTCCACAAGATACCATTGAGACCCAGGGATTTGAAGAGGAAAATCAAAATGAGTATTTATGTTCTCGACATATTGAGGATGTTGCGAGTTGGATGCTGGTTGCTGAAGGATGCTGAGAATATTTAAACTTAGAGGGTATATAGTCAGAAATAAACAAGATTGTTGGAAGGCAGAGGGTGGCTCATGCTTTAACAGTTCCTGTAACTACTCTGGTTAGTTTAGAGGTATATGGGTTGATATAGAAAGGATCTGGAATCATAGGTGAGGTGGGTGAATCTAGTGTGGTGAGGCACTGGAATGGGTTTGCCCAATGAAGTTGTGAATGCTCCATCCCTGGCAGTGTTCAAGGCCAAGTTGGATGGAGTCTTAGGTGACATGGCTTAGCATGTGGTGTCCCTGCCCATGGCAGGGGGGTTGGAACAAGATAATCTTAAGGTCCTTTCCAACCCAAACCATTCTATGAGTCTATGATTCTATAAGAAAACACAGGAAAAAAAGATCTGACAAGCAGTGAGGAAAAGGGAAAATCCAAAAGAAAAGAAAAACAGTGGCAAAAAAAAAAACAAACAGAGAAAATGAGTGTAAAATGTCAATAAGGTAAAGAACAGCAAACATGCAGAGTAGAAGAAACGCCTACTGGATTGGGGGTTTGGAGGGTTTTGGTTTGGTTTTGTTTGGTTTGAGGTTTTTTGTTGTTTTGGGTTTGTGTTGTTTTTTTTGTTCCTGAAACAAAAAGAGATTTGAAGCCAAGAAAAGAAAAGAAAAAGAGTGATTGGAATAAGGGAAAATGAATGTTTCAGAAGTACTTTTTTTCCCATTACTCAGTGCTCATCCAGCCACATCTGGAATAGTGCATCCAGCTGGGCCCCTAACAAAAGAAGGCTGTTGACAAACTTCAGGGAGTCCAGCATAGGCCACCAAGGTGGTCAGGAGGTTGGAACACATGATGTACAAGAAAAGGCTGAGAGAGCTGCGTTTGTTCAGCCTGGTTACTCAGCAGGGACTTCATAGCAGCCTTACAACACCTCCGAGCAAGTTATTAAGAAGATGGAGCCAAGCAGAGGTACATGACATGGAAGGATCCATCTGTATAAAAGGAAAAAAAGAAAATCTGGAATGAGATATTCAAGCCCAGATAAATAGTGGGACTTCCATCCTTTGGGATTTTGATGGCCCAACTTGGAGAAAGCCCTCAGCAATCTGGTCTGAATTTAATGCTGACCCATCTGTGAACAGGAGGTTGGGCTAGAGACCTCTTGAGGTCCCTTCCAACCTACATGACCCTCCGATTCTATGATAACTTCAGCAAAGACATTTTAGATTGAGTAGTCTGGGAGATGGAATAAAAAATGGAGATGGAGAGAAAAGCTGTAGCTACTGAAATATAGGAGAATCGGAGCACAGGCCAAAATATTTTAGCACTAAAATAAATAAATGGAAAAGAAAGAAAAGATTTTGAAGACTATAAAGGATGGAGAAGGATATTGGACTAGTCAGAATTATAATCAGCGATTCTGTTCTTTTTGGAGTAAAGAATAAAGTGTTAGGTCAAAAGTTGGCAAGGTCATACACATGTTTTCCTTTGCTTTTACCTTTTAAATGACCACGGAGGGATAGAATCCCCAGGAAGTAATTCTTTCTTGTGCCCCCCTTTCTACCTTACCCAAATAATTTGGGTGCATATTTGGGTTTGAAACAAGTTAGCATACTTTGCATATAGATTTTAATGGGAGTAGTTTATATAGATGAAATCTTTTTTGTTGTCATCCTTCTCATAGAGCACATATATTACATTGATGAGTGGTGGTCTCTTGTGTCTTCAGGCCTGCCATTGGTCTTTGTTATATGTGAAATAGGTAATAAAAGAAGCTGCAAGACATAGTTGAAATGTTTGGATGGGTTGTAACCAAAGTTTGGGCAATACCTGCTTAGCACAGGCCAGACATGTTAAAGGTGTTACGACAATACTATAAGCATTGGTTTGATAACAGGCAATAGTTATAGTCCTTTTTGCATTGAGGTCACATTCTGATTTCTTTATCAATCTCTGCACTTGAGTCCTCATCAAGTCTCACTGCTCCACAGGGAACATTTGTAGATCAAGGTTCTGGATAAGAAAAACTTAAAATCCCTGAAGGCAAAGGGAGATCCACCTATGCCAGCAAATAATAGTGTGTTTGACATTTAAAGAGAAAGTATGGCTCGCACATATTACAAGATGGTAGCAGCTCTGCAAAACAAAATCGCTGTGATACTTCATTTTGCATCGCCTACTCTGTGTGTCCAATGGGTTAGTGAAGTCCTGGAGTTTCATTCCTTGGGGCAAAAAACTCAATCACTAAATTTGATGCTGTGGCTGCTTTGCAAGACTTTCTATTACAGTTACTTTGCTGTACAACTAAGAAATGAAATCAGGGACAAAAGATGGTACTTCCCACTCTCTGCTGGACCTCCTCAGACCACTCCATGCATCCTGCTTCATCTTAGCCCTTCTTTCCTCTGCCATCGGTTAGTTACAATGAACCTATTAACAAGATTGCGCTCACACAGAGAGCTTGTGAACCTTTAACGGGACCCATTGACTAGCTTGAATAAAACATCCATAAATTTGGATTCCTGAGTTCTCTGCAGCCGATTTGATCTTTTCAAGATCCACAATGCCCTGAAAACGATTTTGAGGCATATTCCTGGCTGAAGAATCATGGTGTCATACTTGTAAGCATAATATGCAATGATATATTGTAATTCTAATGATAAAGAGCTAATGGCCTTCCCCAATACGTCTTAATTTTGTACAGCCTTAGAGAAGCTCAAATATTCTTCCCAAGAAAATAAAGGCATCCTCCTATACATGCTAAAGAAAATCCCACGCATTCACTGACAAGCTCCCAATGATGTACTGATTATGAGCAAATGGGAGCACAGGGAACTATGGAGAGGCATCCACAGCCCTATTACCAGTCTGCAAGTCTTTATCTAATTTGCTTTGCTGAAATGAAGAGTCTAAGCTAAATGATGTGCTTTCCACTGTATTTAAGTCCATACTCCCAAGTCATGATAGAAGGAGTTGCCACTGTTTCCTCAAGGGCAAGTGATCAGAGGCTGAAGATATCAGTAAATATGTGTACAATTGAGTAGCCTCACACTGCTTTGACAGGAGATGCCCTAAGAAGAACTTGTCACACTAAAACATAGATCCGCCATATTTCTGATGCCTTTAAATTCAAGATCTCTCTAAGAGGTAGGACCTAGAGGCCATCTGCATTTTTGGAGACTTTCCCATGTAAAGTTATTTCTAGGGATGCAAAGAACCTGGAAAGGAACACAGAGCCTTTAGTGCAGAGAAAACCTTTTCCTGGGATTGCCTCCACTTACACTTTATAGTAGGTAGCTATTATAGAGATTTAGTTATCCTACAGGCTCCAAATCTTACCCAAATGTGGACAGTGCTGACAGTTTGCCAGAAGCCAGATAGTGACAGAAAAATCAGGACAGGGTATTCTGTGCTTCTAAAAGATACAGGGGTGATTTGCTGGAGACACTCCATTTCAGTACCCCTTCTGACAGCCGCCTTCATCTTTAACTTGTGAAGCTGAATAAAGAGGAAATGTTGCCTCCTGGGGTACATAGTCTACATGACTTGCTCAAACACCACTGAAAGCTCCAGGGCCCAAAATGTCTCATGACGGGCTGGGGAGCGCATGCAGCCACAACTGCTGTTCTGTTCCACACCTTACAGCAGGAAACATTTGCTGTTCCAGAATGAAAACCAGCCACAGTTAAAAAAAGAAAAACCTCACAAGCAAAGGACACAGGGAATTAAAATTAACTCAGCTGCTTCATTTGGCATGTGAGATTCCAAGGGATCAAGAGGAATTATATGAGAAAAATGCACAGGAGACATACTGTGGATTGCCGTTCATTATCAAATTAGCACCTTTTATATCATGTTTCAATCTCCTCTCAGGCTTTGCCTTGTAATGCATGTGATTAGAAGTGAATTAATAATAGCAATAATGTGCCAGAGAGTCCATTTTTAGTGACTCCTTAAAAACAAAAATGGAAAAGGCATTTTTACAATGTCTTTAAAGAATACTTCAGTTAAGTGGAGGGAGGTATACTAGAGACACAAAACTCCATGCCCATGCAAACACAGTGCAAGCACACAATTTCCACGCCTCTGCCTTTAATTGCATCTGAAAGTCATTGTTCCCCAAACAAAAGAAGTCGTGGGGCGAGCGTTTCATGTTCCATTGTGTCTTTATCAGCTTCCATCACTCAATATGAAGGAGGCATCCAAGTCAGTGGTGCCAAAAGATTTGCTAGTTTCCTACTGGTCTAGCTTCTAAGGTATTCTTTTTCCCAACTAATTTTAGCCATTCATTAATATTCCCCTGCCTCACAATATGATGCATTCACATGGTGCTTTTTCTCTGATGACCTTAAATTCTTTAAGCAGTTTATTTTACATCACTGTGTTGCAGAGGAGATGCTCTGCAGAAGACACAGAGTCAGACAAGTGGATTGCTCGAAGTTTGAAGTAAATATCTGAGCCAGTAATAATAATAATTATTATTATTATTAATTATTATTATTATTGTTATTGGAAGGTATAACTGTGTGCATTTTATTTCTATCCTTCATTGTGCAGAAACACGAGATAAATGGATAGCATAACATTTGAAAGAACTATCCTCATCCCTAAGAAAGTTCTGGGTTGTTTTTCTGTTTTACCAAAATGAGTCAGACAAAAAGCCTTCTAGAATGTAGACTAGCAAGGAAAAGCAATGCTTATCATCTCATTGCTGTTGTTTGAAATGTATTGGGCACTATAGGGAATAGTGCTTCTTCCTATAAATGAGAAAACAGAAGATATCAGACAGAACAAAGTTATGTATGAATAAATCATACATGCATGTGTGATTTGATTTCCACCATGGCTTCAGTTGAAGGAAAATATTCATTTTCCTTTTCTTTTCAAGTTCTGTCTTCAGCCCTCATTTTTTAAGATATAAAGAGAAAGAAAGAAGAGAAATAAGTTTATGATGTCCTCCCCACACGTGTGGATACTGAGCTCAGAAAGGAAGGTGACAAAATGAGCTACACCGATACCCTTTCACATAGCTAAGTGTTTCAAAGTTTAGTAGATCTCTGGATTTAGCAGAGCTTGGTGATGGATAGAATAATTAGGATTTATGATAAACACAAAATGCACACAAAACAGTCCCAGTTAAATCCCATCTGTCCCCTTCAGCCATGCAGATGACACATTTTGTTTTCAAGCAGGCTGGTGACACTGCCCAGTATTGCCCCTCTGCCCCAGTACCTCCCCCTTGTCTTTCAGCATCAGTCCCCATGGGAAATCTAAGCAGAGAGTGAAAAGAGCTAATCAGGAGCAAGAGGAAGGGACATCAGATATTCTGTGATGTGCACCAAAAAGGATTACTTTCCTTCCTTTGTTTCACAGAAATAGGAATTATAACTGTTAATGATATATAATTTTAACTGTTTTATATATATATTATAAATATATATAACTATATATAAAAATAATAGATATAAAAGTTATATAAATAACTTTATATATATTATAAATGATAATAATTATAACTGTTAATGATATTATAACTGACTATAACTGATAGACCAACCTTTTTCGCTTTTGGTTCTCTTATTTGCTTTTCGATTGAAAACTTCTAGGACATTGCTGTGGAGCACAAATACATGACACTGCTAGGATTATCCTTCAACTTTCTAGGAAAGGTCAGTCAGAAAGAGAGGTCCTGGGACAGGCAAATTGGACCTTTGAAACATCTAATTAAGGCTACATTTGCATATTGATGTCAAGGTTGACTACCTTTACCCATTGACTCAGTATGGACCATATGTAAGCAGCAGCAGGATATTAAATGTGTTCTCACCCTATGTAGACCTGTTGTACTTGTTCCTTTTCCTAGAACATCTTCTATTCAGAGAGTTGAGGCATTATCATTAGAAACAATGCCTTTCAGTTGCTCTTTTGCTGTATGAAGACAACCTACATTCAGAAAGTAAAGAGCCATATAGGATTAAAGATGGGTTTGTGCTGGTTTTTCTCCCTGCTTAGCACAGCACTTACTGCCTTTCAGAAGAAGATCTCTTTCCTTCATCATCCCCAGAAATAAAGTGAAGGTGCTTTTCATTTGGCCCTTCTCACTTTCCAGGCTTCTCATTGCTTGAACTAATGTTCTCCTCCCCAGTCCTCGCATTTTAAAGAGTTGGAATGTCACATAAGAACTTTGAGAAACATTCTGGTTTGAACAGAAATCCTCCTCCCTCTATTGCTGTGAACATTCACAAACAAGAAAAAAAAAAACTCTTTCTCCCTTTGCTTTGTTTTTTCTTTTCCAAGCTTCACTGCTTATTCTTTAATCACGCATACAGTGAACACAATTGTCAATTCCAGACTAGAGAGGACAGCTTAACACAGATTTTTTCTACATGATAGTGCTTTCGTTTCCTGAAGTCTCCTAAGTGCAAGTCTATTAAATTTGCCATTTTAAACGCTATTCTTCATATGTGCAAATAGAAAAAGAAAGTACGCACATACTAAATGAAAGTGCGTCCATACTAAATGTGCAAATGCAAACCAGATGATTGCTACCATAAGCATGACATGTACATAAATAAAACTGCATCTTGAAAATACATTTAAAAATAAAACAACAACTAAAAAGCATTTCCATTTAAAAAGGAACTGAGCCAAGAATAGACATAAGGAAACAACAATATTGCACTGAAACCTGCTCTAACACTGCTCTGAATCCCAATACTTTCCTGCTTTATGGGATCACCTCCATACATAGAAATGAAAGAGAAAAAAAGAATCTCTTTACTTGTTCATTTTCCTTCCTAAGCGTCTTCCCCAGAGCTGTGAAAAGGAGAGGCGAGGCAATATGTAACAAACTACAGTTCTGCTTTCCACACACGCCTTGCCAGAGCGTGGTGTTGGGTCCATAAACAATTCTGTGTTCAAGCACTTAACTAACAAAACCACAGTGATGGGTGGGCATTCACTCCTGGCTCTACAGGCTTTCACGTGCTGGGAATGGGGGAGAAGGATGCTGTCTCAGGGTACCACAGTACCACCACACCACTGGTACCCAATCTGGCATTGTTCCCACTGAAAAACTGCTTTGCCTTCTAGAGAGAGAAAGGCCAAAGATTTTGGTCCCTTCCCAGTGGGACAAATTGAGTCTTGGAGCTTCTTCATTCTTGTTTAGGTCTCCAGACCTGAGGCGCACATGAAAGTTTGCCAAAGGAACAGACCAAGGGTAAGTGAAACTTTAATGTCTCCAAAAACACCCTGGTTTTTATCCTTCTTCTATACAGACAAGCAGACTAATAAAAAGATAAAGACTTTCCAGGCATTACGGACATTGTGGCTCATACTTATCAGTTTGTTCCTCGCTGCCTGTGCACCTCAGCAGCTCTGGCCCATGTGTGTAGGGTCCTATGATTCTTGTCTTTTATGTACAAATTCTATTGTACAAATGCAATGAGATTCCCCAGGTGGCTCATTTTAAAGAATTACTGCATTTTTCAAGCAGTTAAGTCACTTGGTCTTCAAGGTCTAAAGCTGTGCCTTGTGACACACCGTGTAAAGCCTCTCAGTAAAAGCTGGAAACAGTACCATGCCCTAGCACTTCCATGATGGGGAATGGAACCTTTGAAGTTCCTTTGCCAACCGGCTTTCATAGAAATGCAATCTTCAGTCCCTTCGCACTAGTTTTGGATCCCTACCATTCTTCTCAGCCATCTTTATGTCTCCTCTTCCCTGTGTGCTAAGCATTTTCCCCACTGTCTCCAGAAACCTTCCTCTTTCTCCTCTTTCACTCACCATCTTACCACTTCTTCCCAAGCTTATGCTGCTAATAAGGGAACAATCTTCCCAAGCTGAAGATGTCCCAGTTTATTCCCCATTTATGGAGACACCTCTCCTACCTTCTTTTCTTTGGTCCTGTTTCCTATTTTTCTATATCTTCTCTCTTTCCTTTCCCCAATACATACATATTAATTAACCCCTCTTATTCCCACCCTTTCAAAACCCTTTCAGAATTCATGCTGGGAATCTGATAAGCGCTTATTTATTGCCAAGCCTGCAGACAAAGTGGAAGTGGCCTGAATGAACAGACACTGGGCAAGTCCTTGATGGCAAGCCATGGGATAACTGTGCGACTCATTTAGGAAAATCACTGGGGATGCTTCCTAATGAGACGAGATATATTTTATCCTGGTATAAAAATATATCCTTATAATTTCTTTGAGAAGATAGCCGAGGATCTGCCACTCCAGGATCTATCTGTCCCTGAGAAAAAAATGCTGAATATAACTAAAAAATTCACCATCATCCCACAGATTTTCAAAACGCCCTGGTTTGCATTTTGCATCTTTAATGTAGATGTAAAGAGGACTAAATTCTGTACACTTTAGTACCAGCGAATTAAACACTCAATTCAGAGTTTTATCTTCTTCTTTCTTTCTTCTTTTATTTTTTTCCCCCTAAAGATGATATGCAGCACTTAAACCTTCTTGTGAGATAATCAGACTTTTTGGTATTATTATTATTTATGTATAACTGTTATCTGAAATTAGGAAGCAAACAGGAGCTGCTCTGCTGGCTCAGCAAGCTGAGGGGCTGCCGTTATAGATTGGTTTGCACTCCAGGGACTGGAGTCTGATCTCCTTCCCACATAACCTATTTGGGTAGAAAAATCACAACCACTATAATGAGTAGCATCTTTATCTCCATGTGTCAGCTCAGAGGGTGCTCTTCTGGGAGAAAATTAAATGTGACCTTCCACTGTTGATGTGACACAAACACACATACATTGCACAAGCTTCTGGATCAATGGCTGTTGCTTGCAGCTCTCTGATGTGAAGTGCTCCTTAAGAAGGATACAAGCACCAGGACTTTGCTTTGCATATCCAACATTGTATTTGAGAGATTTTTGGAAGTGAACTGAATATGGCAAACATTTTTGGATATATTCTGCTCAGCACAAACTGGGTGAAACTCTGCTAACTTCAGTGTTGCCTCTGGGCTTAAGATGTGATGATGATAGCAGCATTTAGTTCCCATTTTCTATGGTAATAAAGCGGTTTGTTAACTACAACGTCATGTGCTGCTCTACTCCTAGAACTACCATATAACTGAAGTTCACAGATGTCCCAGCAACCACACTGTGCAAGATAACAGTATTCATTATGTGGATATAAATCAGACAATTCTTCTGAAGTCAACAAAAATTTGCAGAAGCATGAAAGAGACCTTGGTCCAAACCACTGGAGATCCAGCCCCCACCTCTGCCTCTGTTCCCCT
This sequence comes from Pezoporus occidentalis, assembly GCF_034315485.1. Lineage (NCBI taxonomy): Eukaryota > Metazoa > Chordata > Aves > Psittaciformes > Psittacidae > Pezoporus > Pezoporus occidentalis. The sequence goes on from NW_026915943.1 coordinate 3,202,528, forward strand.
CTCTTCTCATTTCACCCCGGGTTTGTTTACTGGTTTTGGCTGGGAGAAAGCCAATTTTCTTCATAATAGTTTGTTTCAGATTTGTGACCAAAACAGTGTTGATAAACAGTGTTTACTTACTGCTGAGCAGCGCTTGCACAGAGCCAAGGCCTCTTCTGGTCCTAGTACCACCCCACCAACGAGTGGGCTGGGGATGCACAAGGAGTCAGGACAGCTGACCCCAGATGACCTGAAGGATATTCCATGTACTGTATGATGTCATGCTCAGTATATAGAGCTGGGGGAAGAGGAAGGAAGGGAGGTTGTTGGGAGTGATGGTGTTTGTCTTCCCAAGTCCCCATTACATGTGATGGGGCTGTCCTGGAGAGGGCTGAACACCTGCCTGACCATAGGAAGTGACAAATGAATCCCTTGTTTCGCTTTGTTGGCATGCACAGCTTGTGCTTTACCTGCTAAATTGTCTTTGTCTCAACCCATGGGATTTCTCACTTTTACCCTTCCAGTTCTCTCCCCCATCCCATTCATGGGGGGATTAAGCTGTGGGGGCATTAGCTGTCTACTGGGATTAAACTACAACAGCTTGATAGATAGAATTATTTTTCCTGCGTAAGAAGGTCCTATAGACCTACCATACATTACAAACCTTTTCTTTGTAACCTTAACCCTTATGGCCATTATAGTACAAACACTGAACCATCCTAAGGACTTCCTTTAACCAAAGGTAAATACCTGGTCCACTATATGGCCTTCTACCTGCATGAGGCAGAGCCACCCTGTGAAGAAATGGTGGCATTTCTGTTTCTCACAAATCTGCCCACAAACAGGGGACAGAGACAAAACAGAACAGCGATGGTCATTGACTTGATAGCATGTCCTCAATAAAACTCTCTTTTCCCTCATCTTTAAGAGAAGAGCACCTCTGACTCTGAAGCCTGTTTCTCATTTGCTATAGCAGACTCATAACTGCATGAGAGACTGTATTGCATTGTTTATCATGGATGGGTCTGTATGGATCAAAACTAAATTTCCAGGGTATAGGAATTTGCCACTTGATAATACTGCTGAGAGTGAACATATAATTCCTGTGATGTCAGCGGAGTCATACTAGCCTACGACTGGACTAATGGGAGTGAAAACCCATCCCATGGGTAAAGATAAAAAGATATATAGCATTAAATAAAAATAGAATAGCTACTTCAGCCTTGGGCAATATGTTGGGTAATAGCCTTTACTATTAGTTTTACTCATGAGAAATTTTACACAAGGAGGAAAGGCTAAATTTCATGTGGAAGTATCAATTCCTGGGACAAAGGAAAATGACAAAGATAGAGGCAATGACAAATATGGCTGAAGGTATCACAGAGAAACAATTGCTTTTCACATTAACCACCCCCTTTTGAAATTGCCAGTGACATTCTGTTACAGAAAAAACGGGTGTTTCTAAAATCAACGCATGAGGCATTTTGGGTCCAAATTTGTGAGAGTCCCTTAGAAAGGGAGGAAACTCTTGTATCATTCTTCATTAATTCTTCACTTCCTTAAGTGCTTTGGGAATTATCTGTTAAAACAAGAATGCAGTGAAGGAAAACTAAAAGAATGTGTGTAAATACATAAAGTTGGCCCTGCATCAACGCAGCCTGGAGTGTGATAAGGAAAGCTTTGTGCAAGGAACAGGTATTTTATGATGTCACAATTACTGGTTCGATAGTCAATTGTCAGGGGTTTCAAGCTGCAATGAAAGCTATTGCTTGCCAACCCAAACACTAAGAAATAAGGCCTTGAAGACTGCTGCATCCATGAGTTACCATTACCTGTATCTCATGTAGCTCATGAACCAATGATCTGCTAAATGTTGCAGAGCCCAACAGTTTTCTGGAAGTGAATAAATAACGTGGTCTCATAACACTGAGTTTGCAGCTGCCACCTCAGCTCCCCAAAAGCCCATCCATTCCCATAAAGCCAAAGCCCTTGTCTCACTCTCTCCCTGCCAGAAAATGAAACGTTGCTTATCTCTGCCTTAATTGGGAGGACTGAAATGGGAACAGATGGGAATACAAATTGGGCAGGACTGGTGCTAGGAGCAGATCAGAGGCTCAGCTTCCATTTCAGTAACAATAAAGAGAAAAGCTAACATGGCTTTCCTTCTTCCTTACTTCTTCCTTTGTTTGGTCATATGGATTTGTTGCCTTCTTCTTCTTCAAACAAAAGACATCTCTGTTTGATGTGAAGGCTGGGCCAAGTCAGAAAACTAAGAGAGCACTTGAGGCTGAAAGAAACAAATCTGGTGCATAATAGGACCCAAGTGTTTGTAATGAGATTTCTCCAGATTAGCAATGGATCACAAGATTCAGATTAAATAAATGTTATGTGCTCATATCTGTGCCTTCTTCACGCCAAAACACACAAAACCATGAAAGAACCATCTTTTTATTTCCAGAGTTAGCCATTTTTAGCAGACTTACTTCACTTTTGTATCTATTCATAAATTTCAGTTCAACCTAGATACAGTAGCAGGCACATTAATCTCTGCTGCTTTGCATTCTCTATCATCTCTCTTCACATACGGAGTATATAGGGATGTAATGTGCTATCAAATTATAAGAGATTTGTATTCATGTTGTACAGACACAGATTAATATGGAATATTTAAAATGCCAAACAATGCAGATGATTCTAAGAAAACTTGCTTTTTCACATGTTCAGTTTCATTAGACTCATATTTAGGGCATGTGAGTACCTGTGATCGAGTTCTTGATAAGCAAAAATAAACCCCTCCAAAAACCCAAACAAACCCCAAAACTGCAATGGCTCTGGCAATCAAAGCTCTGCTCAGGGAATGTGGTTGTCACTGTATCTAAAATGTGCACAGGATAAAGAACACCTCTATCCGCATGGGAGATTGTAAGAATGAGGTGCTGAATATCAAAATACATATATGTTATAGATGCAGAAGTTATGCAAATAAGAGGGACCACTAGCCAGACCTTTCATGTAATACACAATGGAGTATGTAGCTGAGTTAATTCCAGCTTGAACAAAAGCATATACTAAAACACAACAAAGCACAGCGTATTCCATGTCTAGAGAACCATTCTACTCCTCCTCAAGTTGTCCCCTTCATAGTAAATAATATGTAGCTTGCCTACTTTGCCTAGCTTCAGCTTCCTGACATTTCTTACTGATGCATCTTTGCTGCATATATGCAGAAGAGCCCTCTCCCAGTGAATTTCTGTTGCTCTGCAAGTAGTCAAAATGATTATACCAGTCCTTAACTTGCACTGTAAGGAGCTAAACAACTGGAGTTTTTCCTGTTGTTCACTGTATGATCTGTTACCAAGCATTTAGTCATTCTTTTATCTGTTCTCTGAATTTTCTCTAGCTTATCAACATCCTTTCTCTATCCCTGGTTCCAAACTAAAGAAGTATCTCAACAGCAGTTAACCCATGCCAAATACTGAGATGGGTTCACTATGCTTACATGAGACTCCCCTGTTCATGCACACAAATAACAGTTCCCATTACACTGAAAGCTCCTTTTTTACCTAATTATCAATCATGCCAGACAAGTGTTTTGCAGTCTCTGAGTGCCTGGATAGAGTATCCCCAATGACAAGCATGCCTTGCTTTCTCTTTTCTTTGATATATGAGTTTATGTTTCACTACATTAAAGAAGAGATTGCTTTCCTGTATGTAGCTTACCAAGATACTTAGATCTCCGTCAGCATCTCTTACTCTTTTATTACCAACTCCCCCAACTTTTAGATCACCTGCAAACTGTTGGTAATGGCAGTATTTTTTATCCTGGGTCACTGAAAAACACGGGTAGCAATGTAAATCATAATCCTGTAAGAAGTCAGCTGGAAAGACACATAAGGAAGTAAAAATACCCATAATAACTTATGGAGAGAGACTTCACACTGTACTGGAACAATTCCATTTATGAATAAAACTTTAGTCAGAAATAGCACTTCTTATACAGATAGGGATTGGATGTCGTTGCATCCAGTATACTTTATGAAGGATAAAAACCATATTGACTTAATGTGTTGGGGTTATTAAGAGTCAGCTGATGCCTGCAGATAACTAAAGACAAGTAACAGGAATACTGAAACCATTATACACTTACTCATCTCACAGAGGGGTTTTTAACCTCCTAGTTTTCTTCTTACATAGTTTGATTACTAAAGCAGTTTTCCCATTACCATAAATCCTTGGCAATACTGGATACTGTGGCGATTCTGAAACTACACCCTTTCCTGTAAAACATTTTTGCAGACTCTTTTTTTCTTGGTTGAAATATACTCAATGTCCTCCTGCAAAATACTACTTGGCAGTGCCTCTGTCTTTGTCTCTGACATTCAGTCACTGTTTCTCAAGTGGGAAATAATATGCCTTGGAGTTATTAATAATCGTATGGAACTTTTTCAGAGAGTAGTTGGGGTGTGAAGAATATGTACCAAGGACATCCACGTCATTCTGATGCCTTCCTATCTAGATGTTATCTACCTTATCAGTTATAAAGTATTTCTAATTATGACTATCAGGATACAGAGCCAATAACAAGAAATGACAAGCAGCTACAAGAGACTTTGAGCACCTAGAATTTGACAGGGGTTTCCTTACAAAGCGTGTGTCTGCTTTATTTTGCATATAAGAAAAACTACAGTGTGTGGTCCCACCTGCCTGTCCTACATTAATGTTGAGAATATAAACTGACCTGAATTACTGGCAAGAACCTGATTAGCATGGCTACAGTGTGAGCAGTGCTTCCAACGTGATAATTTATTAGCTAGAAATCCCTGGGCCTTGGCCAATGCAAGCTTCCAGCCAAGGAGACCTGAAGAAGAAAGGAAGTTAACTCACAGGATGTTCTGACTCTTAGCACGATGAGTTTTGACAGGGAACCTTCCTTCACCCTATTACCTGTAAGTTGAATAGGAGGAGGAGAAAAGAGATTTGATACCTGTAGGGCTGCAGTGGTTATTTTGATTTCTATTAGTAAGCATCTCCCTGGTGGCCACAAGGTAATAGTCCCATCAAGAGCTCCTGCTCTGTCCTTTATCAAAGACAAAAGTGGCATCTACTTTTGGATAGGTTCACTAAATTTTGACATGTTTGCCTCAGGGGGATTTTCTAATCTATCTTCATCATATCTCCCAGAGCAGCTTGTAAGAAAAGATGGAGGTTTCTTATGTTAGCCTTTTCTAAATATATTTCCCTACTCTTTTCCTCTTCTCCGGATGGTTCCCCAAAAGGATGCCTAAACTAACAGTAATAGTTATGAGCAAGGTTTGAAAATATATAGGCTTTATCAATTTATTTGGGGATCATCCCATCCCTATACTTCCCTCTGTTTCAGTTTGAAGAAATGCTCTTCTTTTCACATGGATGAATCTGAGTCATCCCACATGGACCTTTTAAGTGTTATGTGACTTGTGTGGCTTTAGTACATCAGTTGTGGAAACCAATCTGAAGTTAAAGGAAACTTTTAGACTTGAGAAGTCTTTCTTCACCTCACTGAACCTACTTCTCCCAACACCCTCACTCGGAAAGGCAGAAAGCAAAGTGATACTTCACTAAACATTTAAGATAACTCTACGTTTTGATATTGGTCTTCACATAGTCCTTTTGTAAAACCAATGAGGACAAATTAAGACAACAAAGGGGCTTGCTTTCACCTAGAAACTAAGGCATTTTCTCTATTTGCACTCCAATTAGTCTGCTTCATTTGGCATTTTCTGTCTCCATCCCAATTTTCATGTGTAGAAAACACCCAAGTCATTGCTGATAAAACAAGCTGGAAAGTTAACGGTATTGTTACCACCTATCAACATATAAGAGGACTATATCTAAACTGTCTTAATGCCGTAGATACATAACACTCTGCTAATGTTGGATCTGAGCTAATTTTGAAATATTATTTCTCTTTTAAGATAATACTTGAGATGAGAAAATGGAAAATTCAATAAGCAAGGGCAGTAACATAGGGTGATCTTGTACTCAGGTCTCTTTTGCCTTTTTTTACGCACTTACTGTCCTTTTTCCTCACTTCATATAATTTTTTCCCTTTCCTAAGACACAGAATTATAGAATCACAAAAGAATAAAACAGTTTGGTTTGGAAGGGACCTGAAAAGCTCATCCAGTTCCAAGCGCCTGCCATGGGCAGGGACACCTTCCACTAGAGCAGCTTGCTCCAAGCCCCTGTGTCCAACCTGGCCTTGAACACTGCCAGGGATGGGGCAGCCACAGATTCTCTGGGCACCCTGTGCCAGCACCTCAGCACCCTTATAGTAAATAATTTCTTCCTCATATTTGTCTAAATCTTTCGTCTTTTAGTTTAAAACCATTGCCCCTTGTCCTGTCGCTACAGGCCCTATGAAAAAAGTCTATCATCTCCATCTTTCTTATAAGCCCACTTTAAGCACTGAAAGGCCACCATCAGGTTTCCCTGGAAGGAATTTTTCCAGGCTGAACAACCCCAACCCTAAAATTATCAGTCTCTGATGCACGTAGGATCTGCAGACAGAAAATACACAAGTGTTGTCAGAATGTCCCAGGATTCAGCTCTTTTGGTGCAATATAGAATCCAGCTAGTTTTCAAATCTGACATTTGGAACAATGCGCTAAACACAGCACGTTATAGAAATGCTGGTTCCTCCGGGCTCTTAACAGATAAATGGCTAACCATTTCCAAGCGGAAGCAACAAATCACTATCTCATAGAGAACACTGGGTTTGTAATTGAGAAGATCTGGCAAATTCAGACAGCATTCTGTGCACGTGCTTGAAGAAACAGACACGTTTACAATCTGGCCTGCAATCGACTTCTAGGATAGCATTGAAAGGATCAAAGTAAACATACGTAGGAACCTAATAAAATTAAACGCCCAAAAGACAGGTCAACCAGTTTTCTACTTCCCAGCTTGACTGCAAATGTAATTTCCATTCAAACAATTTTGCATCAAGAATGATGCGCTGAATCTCTGTGCTGCCAGGACACTGCAGTGATTTATTAAAGGAAGAGAGGATGAGAGATGGAGTTGCCAGGACACCAAAATGATTTGGCAAAGAGGAAATAGCTAGGAAGTTATTAGAAAACTTTTTCTATGGGCAAATAAATTAAGATGAAAATGCAAGTGGCTTCTCCTGGGTCAGAAAACAGAGCTGCAAACAGATCCCCTCCTTTAACCTGCTTAATAAGGTCAAACTGTCTCTTGAACGACCACAGACAACGGTATGTGGTTTAATCAGCACAGTCAGAACTTCTTTATGTTTATCTTTCAAGTTTCAGGTGTAGCTGGTGCTGAAGCATAAGGAACTGGAAAAGGAAGGCTGCAAATCATGTCCTTTAATGATGCGGTGAGGAAGGGATGCCTACAACGACCAAGAAACAGTGACAGAAAAAGGATCAGCTAACTTGCCCCGTGGGACACAATCTGCAGGCTGGGGGTTGTTCAGTGCCCTCACAAGCTGTCTAGCACATATGCTGTAAAAACAAGTGTCAGCTAATGGAGCGTGCCCTTATGCTCAAAGAGAGAGCAAAGTGCATTGTGCTGCTTGTCCCTGTAGAATCAGGCTCTGTACAGTTGGAGACCAACAGCTCCAGACAGGCTGTGCTGAGTGTCCATCAGGTGTTAACTTTCAATATCAATCTGTCACTGCTCCTTTGTCTTCCCTCGAAGGTGGTCCTTCTGGTTGAGGGTTGTTATTCCAAAATGAAACTTTCTTGAGTGTTCTCACTTATTAAAGGATGAAGTCTATTCTTCTCTTGAGTAGCCTGTATCAAAATTGATCACAATCAAATTTCTCACTTATATGATAGGCAGAAGAAAGGCAACCTTGGAGGGAATGAATCAACTTGATAACAGATAACCTTACAAAGCATTCCTCCAAGAAATCAGCCTGAAATCTACACCATAGGCATAGGGTTAAAATCAGAGGTGAATTACATTAAACTCTCCTTGTTTGTCATCCCAGATGCAAGAATCATAAAATCAAAGAATCGTAGAGTGGTTAGGGTTGGAAAGGACCTTAAGATCATCCAGTTCCAACCCCTTGCCATGGGCAGGAACACCTCACACTAAACCATGCCACCCAAGGCTCTGTCCAACTTGGCCTTGAACACTGCCAGGGATGGGGCATTCACTACTTCTCTGGGCAACCCATTCCCATGCCTCACCACCCTCACAGTAAAGAACTTCCTCCTTATGTCTAACCTGAACTTTTCTTGTTTCAGTTTTAACCCACTTCACTTTCTCCTATCACCACAATCTTTTAGTGAGTTACTTAGTGAGACAGGAATAATGGAGCCTGGTCAAACTCCACCAAGCAAAGAAGTCTAACAAGCAAAAAACATCATTTGTGGCAATTTTCCTGAAGTTTCGGGATGACTCCCATGAAACCCCACAGGTGAAATGATCTAACAGAAATGACAAACTGCTTTGAAAATGAAAAGCCCCACATGTCGCACCAACCATGGCTAGAAAACAGGACCCAAAATGCCTCACCTCTTCCTGCTCTGGCAGAGAAGTGGTTAATTGCCATATTTGGGGAAAAATGTATTTAAAAGCATAAAATTGGAGGTTTAATTATATTTGGTATGTGCTTCTGGCAGGGCTTCATGAAATGATCAACAATTATCTTTCTCATCCATCAAGTGCTTAGGGATCACATAAGGACAGGGAAGTGGAATACGAAGTCTGTTGTGCCAAAAACACAAAATGTGTTGTTTCTCTTGTAGCTTTCTTCATTTTTTCCCCCATATTTTCCATGCACATCATTCAGATTAAAACATTTCTTTTCAGCATAGCTACTTTCCCACTTATCTGGAAGCAATCAACTCCACAAAACCTTTCCAACATCAAACTGGCTACAGGAAGGCGCAAGTTTGTTAGGACACAGTGGAGTTTCATTGTAAACCAAGAACAAATTAACGCGTTCCCATTTAACTTCAGCACTTGATTAACCCAAAATGAATAAAAGAATGCTGTTCATTGACATGCAAAACCATCTTTGTTATATTGTTACTCATAAAACTTCATATGCAATGGCACAACTGTGCCAAAACATTCAGACAACAAAAACCAGCTTAATTTCCGAGATTTACACATGTTCCTGAAAGGCTGAGATATTTCATGCCTACAACCAAACTTTAATTAGAGCTAAAATTACAATACAATGCATCCCATCAAAGCAGGCATGCTATTTATACTGCATATTTAACTCTTTGGTCGTCAGGTGCTCTGTACATAGAGATCAGTTACATCCTATTTAGCTAAGAAATTCATCGCTGGGTGCTTAGAACACAGCTGGAGGGAGAAGCACAATATGCCATGCTGTAAATGCCGCTGGAGAGATGTGTAGCTCATGAACGGTGCTTTCATGAATACAACTTGCACGCTTACCTATTTACATTCTGATTGTTTCTCTTTGAGATACTCTGCCTATTTGTGAAGGACAAACAGTAGAGAGGCTGTTGCTGCAAACGTGGATGCATTTAATGGGGAAAAAAACATTACTTTCAGGAAAGGCTGGGATTTCTGTGGGACTCTACACAAACCTGAGTATTTGGCACTTGTATAGAAGGCTCAGCAGAGCAGTTATTTGCTGGTTATTATGGGGCGATGTTTGGAGTCTTAGCTTGAGGACTAAGAGTTCTCTAAATTCCACCACATAACATGCACAGTTTTAGTTAACAACAGGGGATCACACCAGTTACAGCCTGACCATCACAACTGAAGCACAACTCTGCCTACTATCAGCATCCAAAACTGGACTTCCAAGAAAAGGGGCAACGTAATGGAAACGTTCCCTACCGCTACACATTGAGTGGTCCCAGCAAGCACAAAAAGAAAGTCAGTGCTTGCAAGCCACTTGGGAATTCATCTTTGTCCAAGTTTTACTGAAGACCCTCCTCAGATAGATGAAGCAGTGCTTGAAGTCTGTCTGCCGCCAATTACCCTCTTCCAAAGCAATTCATTCAGGTCCTTTATACTTAGTTGTGATGAAACTGTACACAAAGGCACGCAAAGAACGTTGCACACAATGTAGAGGTGATACAGAGCACTATAATGTGGAACCTATAGCAAATATTTTGACCTGAGGAGCCAGCTTTCACTAGCCATGTCAGATGTTATTACCACTGCTTAGGTTTAAGGATCTCAAGATTATGTCAGTTGGTACCACTCAGATAATAATGATGGGATGCTTTGAGAACAAACCTTTATCTTCTGTTTTTAAGGACGGAATAATCCAATGGCAATTCCAAAAAGTAAAAATTACATGACCTGACTGCCCCAAAGAGCTACTTTCAAAAGTCAGATGCATTGCTCATGGAAAGCTGGAATAACAGCAAGGAGAAAACTGTGAAATATCCAGTATCTCTGATGGAAAAACAAATATCGCTTTATAGACAACAGAGGCACGCGGCATGATCCTGATCTATAGGTTTCCTTTCAAAGCTGGATATCTACTTTCAGATATCCACTAAAAGCCCACACATTAATTACAAAAGGAAAAAGATAAGAGTTCTAATCATTTAATTCTTTTGTTCCAGGTATTTCATGGCTGTCAGTCTGAAATTCTGAAAGATGCCCACACTGAAGATATCCCTATAAACAGGATAACTTGGGATTTAGGGGAAAAAAAAAAAGAGGAAAAATAAAGAAAAAGTATATTTCCCCCACATATGGTTCTAACAGATGTGGTTTTAAATTACCGTTGGGACATAATAATGTTTTTTGAATAGACTGCATGTTAAATAGTTGGCTCCTCCTATGTGACAGACATTAGTGCTCAGTGGTTTAAGCAGAAAACTCCCCATTTGTGCCTTTAGCTGGCATGTACTTCATTTTCAGCCCACGCTGGTCAGTATGATTTAATACCTTGGCCTGATGTCCCTCTCACCAGCAAGAGAAAAGATAAAATAGGATTAAAAGAAATAAAACAAGACAAAACCAGGCAACATCTCCCCCCCTCAGCAGACAATGCCAGGCTGCCTGCATTGTTCCTTACACAACTCCTGCATCCCTGCAATGGCAACTCACTGGAGAGGACAGCTAAGGAAGGAAAACATTAAATTATTCAAAGCCACTAGCATCAAGTCTGATGTAGGTATAAAAATAGTTACAAAACACCACTCTGCATGTTTTCGTTAGAGGAACTTTGGCTTACTTGGAAACATCAAGAAAACCCCAAACCTATCAGCCTCCCAGCCTCGTATGCGCAATTAGTGTGGCAGTCGAGATGACATCCATTTCCAAACCAGCCTCCACATTCTTGGTTCTGCACTGGGACAAAGTTCTACAGCAGGAGTGAAAAAGTCTGATCCGGAGCCCATTAGAACCAACAGGAGCTTTTGAATTAACAGCAATGCTCCTTGGATCTGGCCCTGGTTTAGGTTAAAGTGTTGCGGTGATTTGGGGAGTGAAGCGAGATTTGATGTGACCGGCTTTTGTTGTCTCCAAAAACCTCTGTTGCTGGGAATGTCCACTTCCAAACACTCCGTCTGAGACAGCAGTGCCTATTTTAGAAGGAGGCCTTCATGAAATATGCAAGGAAACATGATGCGAGGTGAGGTACCATATAGCCTGAGTAAAGTAAACTCAAGGGATTTTCATTTGAACAGAGGGGAGGAGCGAGAAATAAGCAGGAGTATTCACAGGTGAAGAATATGTGTGTCCCACACGTACATATTTGATCAGCAGGTTTGCTGGGGTTGGGTACAGGGAAATCACATAATTTTTGGCCTTCCATGCTCTGAAAGAGGGAAAAAATATCCAAAGAAAAAGAAAAACAATGAAACCATCTTCACTGTACAGAGCACAACACAGCAGCAGCTGCAGCAATCCAGCTCTAGCACCGAAAGAGCTGGCACAGGTCCCTACGTTCCTGGTATTCCTCCATTTCCTCATGCCCAATGCTGCCTCTCCCACCTTTCTTCCCTTGTTTCTGTTTTTGCTATCCCCTTCTTTCCTGTTACCACCTTCTCAACTAGAAACTTGCTGTCTGATAATCTTAGAAGACCCAAAAAGCCAAAATAAGAAGGCAAAATAAATAAATGCATAGAATTCAACAAAACATTAATTATGCAGAAGGTATAAAATAATACAAAACTAAGTGGTGCAGGTGTACAATAACGTTGCTCTCCGGAGCCCATGATCAGCAGTGTTTGGCACAAAAAGCCACAAAACAGATGACATTTTAAAGCATGAGGGGCATGCAGGGATGTAAGCAATGGTTTGTAGCTCCTATATGAGTCATTTGTGCATCCTTTCAATCCCAAATAATATTGTGAGCAGCACCAGCAATAACAAGCTATTAAAACCCAAGCCCTGAAGCAACCTCTATTCAGGTAGACCTGAATGCCTGTCAATAAACAGGGCTTTTGGTGACAGACAGATGCCTTTGTCTGCTCACACCTTGCAAGATAAAAGCAAACCCAGGAGAGTATCAGAAGTTTCCAAATCCTAGACATCTTTGCAGGGCATCATGAACATGGAGTTTTGGATAGGAAGGAGTGAAATTTAGGAGATGGAGATGCAGGGAAACATGTCAGGCTTTTTGAAGATGGCCCTTAAGCTGTCCCTTGGTTCAGGTGCTCCAGCGTGGATGAAGCAAAGGGCATAATCTGCTGTTTGAGGGAAGAGAGAGTGCTCACTAGAAAGAAGCCTAAGAAAAAAGACTCAAATGCTGTCGATGAGAAGCAAGAACATTTGAGCCACAGGTAACTTCACAGTCAGATGTCACAAGAAAGGCAGGCTGGTTGTTCTTGCTTGATATTAAGTGTGTTTTGTTGCTTGTATTTTTGTTCAGATTATCCCCAGGACAAGAATAAAAGTCAAAGTGAGAGCCTTTTTCATTGCTGGGCTTTCTGATTCCCTCTCGAAGCCTCCAATCATTACACCACAACCTACTCTCCCAGTGATGAGTAACTAGCTGGGTGATAAAAACATCAGATGAAATTCAGTATCAATAAAAGCAAAGTAATGCATAAAAGGTAAAACCAATTCTAACAATGCATACACAATGTGGGCTCTAAATTAACTGTTACCACACAGGAAGGTGGCTGGGGAATCACGATGGAATGCCCTCTACAAATGATGGCTCTCTGCTCGTGCCAGTCAAATGTGAATGGAAAACCTTGGGATATGCTAGGAAAACAATAGACAATAAAAGAAGAAAAATATAACAGGATGATGGTATACAAGCTGATGCATCTTAATGCCACATGCATTTTTGGTCAACCCACCTCTAAAACATACAATAGAATTAACAGAGTCAGAGGGAAAAGGGTACAAAGATTACTGGGAACATGGAAAGACTTGCAGGGAAGATGAAGTACAATAGAGATTTTCAGCTTGGAAAAGAACAACAAAAAGAGGGAGGAACAGACCCCTATTAAATCATGATGCCTATAACTCACAAAGTAACAGTCACCTAATGAAATTACCAAACTGTGAGTTTAAAGCAGAAAAAAATGAAGGCTTTTCCATGCACTGTATAATTCTAAATCTTGAAACTTTTTGTTCTGGCCATCACAGCTACACACTGGGTTCAAAAAGAATCCAGCAAATTCTTAGAGGTCAATTGCTGCAGTGCCTGCTGAGCAGTTCAGGATGCTTCAAAAGACTGAAGATACAAGTATATAATGAAAAAGTGCACTTTGTATTTTAATATGAATAAAATTAGGCTTCATATAAGCACGATAAAACTGCTGTAAACACTTGGTAACCCAGGAAAACATCTCCTGGTTAACAAGACTAGCATAGAAACTCACCTTCCATAAAGTGGTTTGTGCCTCCTTCTTTCTCCCTTCTCCTTGGTATATGCTCCCACCACATTGACTCAATGTAAGTCAATAATTCAGCAGAAAAAAAACCCGAAAGAGAGAGCCAATTTTCTCCTCTGTTGATTAATTAAACCATCACACATGTCTGAAGGAGTAGAAGGACAGAAGCTGAGGACAGGGGACATTACAAAGGAATGAGAGGCAGAGCGCAAAACCCCTCTCCTTCTGTGGCAATGGGTCCTGAGGTTGGCTCTGACATGAAACTCCAGCCGTAGCAGCCAGTTGTGATGATGATAATAAAAGGAAAAGCTGATCAGATACAAAATGAACTCATCTGCTCATGCAGTTTAAGGGTTCTCCTCCTCCCTTGCCTTGTTTTTTTGGCTGTGATGCGCAACGACAGTTCATGTTACAACAGAACGTTGTTATACTAAACCAGAATCCTTCCATCAGAAGGACCATTAACCCAAAAGGTAGGAATTTGTGCGACTGCCCCGTCAAAGCAACATCTCCAGAGATCTCATTGGTTTTCATCCCATTCTACAAATCCTGCAGTGTTGTAGCACTTTGATGTGGCTGTGTGGGATTCTCATTAATTGTATTCCCTTTCGTTTCCAGGAAGCTGGAGATTTCATCATCTGCTAACATATGCTGAAACGCATGTGCCAGTTTTATAATAAATTCCCCAATATATAAAAATATCTCTAAAACACACAAACACCAAATTAGTTTGTAACAAAAATCTCCAGTTCTCTGTTTATTAGGGAAAGGCAGAGTCGGGAGCACTGTCAACGATGGGAAGAGCGAGGCAGCTTTAATAATACAACAGCATTTGCAGTTTCTCATAACTATACTAAGCAAATTGTTTGAGCTGAAAATTTCCATGCCAGCTGTCTGCCTCGGGCTGAAGTTTTTTGGAGAAAATCAGTCAAAACAGTTCAGCAGATTCTGAGAACAAGGCTAGGGAAAAAATATGTTGTTTTACCCATGTTCAGAACATGCCTTTAGCCTTCTCTCTAAAACCTCCTCTGGGATCTTTAGGAGAAGGACTTGAAATTTGCCTGGGAAAGAATTGGTTTTCGTTTCATGAATTGTGTGTGAATCTGTGTGAATTTGGCCAAGTTTAGAGATCTTTGATAAAAACACGGTTGCTACATGCTCCTGGGTGCATTTGTACACATTTGCCAGCTTCCATCACTTAAATTTCTACCTGTGTGGGACTAAACAAGATGCTTTGTGCTGTGGGGTGCGCTAGTCTGCATCGAGTGTCAGAACTGAAATCAGGGACACTCTTTAGAGCTCGGCATGATCTTCAGCCGGAAGGAGATGAATGTTGTTGGGATGCAAGACCTGAAGAGCACGGATTAGGAGAATGGGATAACAGAATAGAGCTGGAAGAAGCAGGAGATGAGGAGAGGACCAGATTAAGTGGGAAGGACCAGGACGGATCTATTTAGGGGAGCAGAGTACTCTATTAAACCAAGCAATGACACTTACAAACACCAAAATGATGCAATGAGAAAAAGCATTTGCAAGACTTAAAAGAAACCAATTCCAACAAAGATCAGACTAACAGACCAGTAATAAGATTTAAAAGTATATATCAGAGACCCAGAATTTGACAATGAATATTGTCTTCATCAAGTGCCCTGTCTGCCTTCATTACGATGGAGTCATTATTCAACAAATCCGTCTTTTATCCAAGCCAGCCTGGAGATGAAACAGTGAGAACAAGGAGTATAAAATGCGGTTTATGATCCCTGTCTCACTCATTGCAGAGCTGGAAGGTTTGTAGTGACTAAGCAGAGGGCTGAAGAATGAGAACAAATGTGCTTCAAATTAAGCAGCCAACCATGGCCCAGCACTGTGGGCAATGTTGGGCAAGCCACTTCGACCCAGCATTTCATAGCTGTGCCAAAGCTAAGTGTGTTGCAACCTCTGGATGATCGTCTTGATAGCTCAGAGTCTGATGTGTCAAACGCCCACAACTGCAATTAAAGGTTGTGTGAACTTCTCTTTGCTTCAGCACCGTAAGTAACCCCTGATCACAGCTCTGTCTGCAGGAATGCATCTTGATATCGGCTCTTGAGATTCTTCTCTGCTTTCTAACACAAAAATCTATGCCAGCACCAAAAAGCTGATCACACCTTAACCCCAGATGCACAAAGGGCAAGTTCCTAGAAATAGCAGCATTTGCTTGTTCCTGGCTGGCAGGATACGCCAAGCCCAACCAGCCACTACTGTGTGTATCAACAAGCAGGAAGCAAATTCCAGCGTATTTCATACTCCATCATTTTTTCCAACCACTTCTAACAGTTCCTTCTGAAGGCTTTTTGATTGACCAGACTTTCCCTTCCTATTCTTAATTACATTACATAGGTGGGGATAAAATGGTTTTCAGCATCCAAAGACTCAGAGGCAGATCAAAAGGATTTAGCAGAATATTGAAATCTATTCCATCATAAAATGTGGGTGTCCAGTTCATTTAGAACTTTGGGCTACTGAAGTCCAGGAAACCAGTGCAAGAAATGACTTGGTGGCCTCTAGGACTTTGTTTTCACATGGACAGATAGCATTTGACAGATAGCTCAGGAATTGAATCCTGTCTTCTCTTTCCCTCCATACAGCACAATAAAGAAGACCAAGACTGATTTTATGCACAGACCCAATATTCCCCAGAAAGCACAGCCCTAGACTGAAAGTTTTAGGCAATCTTAAGATTTTTCAATGCACTTACTGGAATTTCAGGAGGAGAGGACAAAACCTGTGAGTCCCTATTGCATACAGAACACAAGGTTGAATTAACACTGAAATAAGACTTAACCCTTCTGTTCTCTAATCTTTGATTTTTTAACTTATCAGCCTCCAAGATACTTTGAAGACACATGAGCAGGAGAAAGTTACAGGTTCTACTCAGTGTTTAAAGAGAAAACTGCAATGAATAATCACCTAAAACCTAAATCAACAGGCAGAGAGACATCTGCCTTTATGTTTGCGGTTGCTGCCTGGGTAACACATTTGCCACTGGTACCTTACCGGTAGGTATGATGTTGAAGCATGATTCTGGAATGCAGTGGTTTTTCTAGTCTGTTACAAATGCCACTTCACTGAAGCCTGAGGAGGTATGAGTGAAATCTAATTGAATCATCCCCATTTAAACGGACTGATAAATGCGGTTCAGCAAGCTCCTCTACCTAAATCGACCACCATCAACTTCTCTTTCCTTCTTCTTCTCTCCCCCCCCACCTCACTTTTTAAAGGAACAAGGATGTGTCACATTGTAGAAAGCAAGTCTTACTTGGAAATGGAAACTTAACTGCCAGCCCTGTTTCATTTCATAGTGCATTTTCCTCCTCCTGCCTGCCAACGCACTGGAAGGACATGGATTTCTGTGTCTGCTGCTTTCACGGACATCTTTACATTGAGAAGATCACCTCTGCTGATATCCAGGACAATATGCGACAAGTTTGAATCCCCGTACAGCACAAACAGCTTAGCTCACAGCAGTCTGGTATAAAGGCATAAGGGTTTTGGTGAGTAAGGCTCAAGCTTTCCAGAAACTTGAACTTTCTGTAAGAAGCGTTTGTCAATCCACACAGCCAAGGAAATGCGCCTTCCTATTCAGATTGCAACTCTGCCTTGAAAGATGCTCCAGGAAGAGTGATTCAGGACAGCTGGCAAAGAAAAGAACCCTCCAAAAACATGTTTCTAGGAAAATCATTTGACTGTCAGAGCAGCAACAGTGAAATGACATAGAGGAATGTAAATCATATACTTATCCCTGAGATAAAGGTAAGTCCTGTAGCCACACTACAGCACCACCCCTCTGTGCTGGTATAGTTAAGACATACAGTTTCTCCATCATTCTTTTTCCTTTTTAATCTACAGCAAAGAGGAAATACATGTTTATAATTTCAAAACTATGCAATTACAAGACTTTTTCTCTGAAACACATTGGTCAAGGGTCCATGGATGCCCAGCTCACTGGCAAGTGGTGCACGTTACTCTGCCAGAGTGCCCAGCAATGCAAATATCAGCTCAAAGTAGAAACAGAGTATTTTAGCTTTTAGTTACAATAAGGTATGCTGATAGACCTTGTAACAGGGAAGGTAACAGCCAGTCTTTAAATGTGAATTGACATTGATTTACAGAGTTTCATTTCTTTGAATCAAGCCCGAGAGTTTCAAGATGCTTCACTTTTTGATTTTACAATTACACATTTCTTACACAGAAAAGATTGCTTTATAAAAGAAAAAAATAAAGTCTCAAGTGCCTATGGAGATCAGATAAAAGGAGAAAGTGATGTTAAAGAAGATATCAAATGAGCAAGTTTTTGTCTCTTCATCTTAATAATTTCCCCCCCCCCCCCCCCCCCCAATGTTTAAAACTGCCTTGATTTGAAATCCTAATAAGAAATCACATATGCCATATAACTACACCATTTGTAACTTTTGATCTGGAAACATCAAGTTACGTAAGATCATGCTTCTGTTCCTTGCAAAGGATGTGATTCTGTCAGAGAATGAACCAGTGAAGCGGGAACTTGAACAGAACTGGAAATGACTTTCCCAGGGAAAAAAAAAAAGGTAGTTTTGCTTCAGCTTCTCAGCTATTTTGAAGTGCCAGAACTCAATGTTTTGTTCTGCTGAGCAGAGAAATGGTAAACTACCAGGTTAAAAATAATCAGAGCGCGCTCTTAATTGGAATAATGCACATGTTGTACAGGGAATGAAATAACATTTTAGTTATTGTGCACACCAGGAAACCAATCAAATGAAATAAAAGCAAAAAAGGATTCCTCACTTTGTAAAACAAAAGAGAACATTTTTCCCTTGCCAGTGTACTATCTGCTCACCCAAACAAAAGGAAAGCATCTCATTTAAATGAGTCAAGGAAAAGAATTAAGCTACAAGGTCTTAAAGAAAATACAGTCTTCCCAGTGCAAATCTCACTCCTTCCGCGGACCCACTGAAACCGGAGCCATGTCTCCCTTCTTCCATCCTTGTAGTAAAATAAAACACTGCGGGGGGTATCTCCCTCCCTCCCCAGCTAAAACCAGACAGAGCAGCTTTACCCTCTTCTCTCAGCAATTTTTCCCCTACCCTTTCAAATCAGGAAGGCAAATTCTCTCCAGAAAAGCCTTTCTAAGCCAGGACCCCTTGCTAACGAAAAAGGAAACTACAAAGTTAACTTGTGCACCTCCGTTGTCCTTTTCCCCCTTCCCTTGCCAAAGACCAGCCTATGACCCTCTTTCCACACCAAAGACCCTCTTTCTCCACCAAAGCATGGTATTTTTATTCTTCTGATCATAGACATAAATGACAGATAAATTGAAAATCCCTCCTTGTAAAGATGTGCACATGCAGACGCACGTATGTACAGGAAGGGAGGTGAAGCACAGAGGCAAGAGTCCCTGCAGGGATATAGCACATCTCAGTGCAGTGGCAGTAATCCCCAGTTTTGGTTATTTTTTGGGGGGGAAATAGGGGAAAAACTGAAGCAGATTGTCTGCAAAGGCACCTCCTGTCCTGTCCTTACCCCAGCTTGGGGGTACAGCCCCCTTCCTAGCATGGTCCAGTGCAGAGCATCTCAGGGGGGATGTACAACCAGGTGGCATTTTCCCATGCCCGAACACACACCATGACCTCATGCTCCCTTCCCCATCCCCAAACCTGCTGGAAACCTGCACAGACCCTAATTTTCCTTGCCCATGCCCTGACTCGAGAGTCACATTCGGAGGGGATCACGGCAGCAGGCAACCCTCATGGCCACAAACCAGCCTGCACCAGCAAGGACTGATCCAGCAGCATGGCATAAGCTGGGAGCTGGGAATATAGCAGGAAAGGGCAGCTCGCAATGGCCACAAAGCAGCAAATTCCTACAGCCTTGTCATACAGGCAGAGCCAAGCAAGCTGCTTTTGAAGGCTCGTCTCACTGCACACCAGTGCAAGAGATGCATCTTCCTGCCTTTATGGCTCCCACCGCACACACCCCCTGCTAAATATACATATATATATACACGCTCCTTGTTTTTTCCACCAAAGCCTATAAAAGTGCTACAGGCTGAGACACTAAGGGGGAGGCACCTGGCTCTGAAGAGGCCAATGAAACAAATTAAATACAAATCACTGGCTCAGCCCCAGCTTTCCCCAGCAAACCAGGGGATGCTGGGGTTTGTGATGGACGATACTCTGCCCAAGCTAGAACCAGAGTGTGGCTGGCATAGTCTATAGGCGGTAAACCTTGGGTAGTGCAGGCACATATGGTGCACATGTTGGGAGCAGAGCACTTTCCATAGGAGGGGAGGGGCCACTCTACTAGTAAACAGTTTTATTAGGGTCAGTGAAGCAGGGAGAAAAAGGGCTGGGATAGACTGGGAGCTGCTGTGCTCCCCTGCCCAACTCCCATGCCCTAGAGCAGGGAGCAGCACAGTGACAACCGACCAAGCTACAGCATAAGTTCACCTATAAGAAGTGCAGGGGCAACTTCCAACTTCAAAGCTTTGCTCTCATTTGAAGAGTCCCTCCCTTCAAAAAGGGCTTTTATGGGGAAAACAATTAAAAAGTAGAAGAAATGCTGCTATAAACTTGAGACTTCTCTTAAGAAAGTTAAGGAGGAAGATGGGGGGCAGATTATCTGATAGTTTGATGCAGGGTTTTGGTGTTTGGTGTTTTTTGTTTTAATTACATAGAACTGAACTTTCCTCTAAGAGCCATGAGTAAACGCATCCAAGAGGCAGAAAGGTCTTGTCTATCTACTCAGTACTGGTCTAGCTCTGTTTTGGCTGTATGAAAAATGCCTTTCAGACTGTGGATCCCATCAGACTGTGGCATAAATATGGTTTTGGGGGTGTTTTTTTTTTTTCCTATATCATGTGCTTACACGGTTGTAACCACTGCACATCTCTAAGCATGGCCATGGTAAGGAAGAGTAAATACACAGTGCCTCGTGAATACTTTAAAAAGGGGGTTTTAATTATTATATTTTAAAGATTTGGCATTCCTCAACTACTACTTATTTCAAAGCAAAATATTTCAGATATTCTAGACCAATTTTATATACCAATCTATTGCTCTAAATCAAAACAGCTACTAAGAAATAAATGCCCTTTGCTAGAGCTTTTTTTTTACTTTCAACAGCCCCAAATTTGTATTTGGAAATGCAAATTGCTGGGAACACAAGCAGAAGTCTGAACACTGCATTTCTCCCAGGCGCTCCAGCATCTTTCCTCCACTAATTTCCTACACTGTTTGGGGGAGAGCTTTTAACACGGGCAGGGCATGGCTGGAAGCAGGGCTTTAACATTTAATGCCTAAGAAACCCAATTGCCACTCAAGTTGCAGCCAAGCGCATTTTTGCTTATGTTTTCTTGGAGGCAAACCCACCCTTTCGTGTGGAAAATGGGAGACCCCTTCCCCACATCCCCGTCCCTATCGCAGATCCAAATGTAAACATACACACACACACTCCCACCACGCACCACCCTGCAGCAGGACATGGGGACGGGGCGGCGGGGGGGTCAGACAGAGCAAAAGGAGCCTTATGCGTATAAGGAATACTGAGGAGGCACTTTTTGGTTTATTATTATTTCTACCCCCCCCCCCCCCCCCCCCCCCCCCCGCTTTTACTATTACATAAATAACCCCGACTGATCTTAAAGCTGCATCCTTGCTCCAGTGCCACCGAATCTGCACCGCTGCCTTTCCCCTATGCACAGCCCCGGGTGCGGAGGGAAGGATTTGGATGGGAGAAGCCACCCCAAACATACCCCGGAGCAAGGTCTTGTCAGTCTGAAGGGTGCCTGGTCCCCACCGCCCCAGGCAGGAGCCTCCAGCAGCATCTTTGCCTCCTGCGGAATTGCTGCGAACTGTGTGGCGGAGGGAGCAGCAAGGGCTGGGATGCGAGGGGAGGAAAGCAAAGGGATGGTGGGGAGGGAAAAACCCAGGGATTCGGGGAGCTTCTCCCCAGCCCGTGTGCCCGTCTGTTTGGTGGGAAGAGGGAAAGGGGGGAAGGGAAAACTGGAGGGAGGCGATCGCACAAACGCACTTTTTCAGAGCAAAAAAGCAAAGCTTACCATGTCTGCAGGCTTCCCCGCACCGAAATGCCACTTATGTGTCCAGCGATCCCAAAGTGGGCAACTACAGGCAGGCAGCGGAGCTCATCTCAGCTCGGCGATGCGCCGCGGCCACCCCCAGCAATAAAAACCCCAATGAAATTAAAAATAATAATAATAATAGCAATAAAAAATTAAAAGGAGCGGGTCCAGCTTCTTTCCTGGCAGGAATCGTCCCTGGTAGGACTGCCCAAAATAAGCAGCTGCAATCCAAAGGCTTTATTTAAAGCTTTCCCCCCCTCCTCCTCCTCCTTCTCCTTGCCTCGCTCGCTCTCTCCCTCTCTCTGTTACACACAGAGAGAAAGAGAGACACACACAGGTTACATGAATGGGCGGCAGGAGCCGGCGCTCCCGGGCTGCGAATGACAGGCGCACATGCGGCCCCGCTGCTCCGCGCCGCCCCGCTCCGCACCGCACCGCACGGGGGTGGTCCGGGCAAGGGGATGGCGTGCGGAGGGGATGGGCATTGGGTGGGAGGGCGTATGGAATAGGGAATAGGGGCATGGGCACAGGAATGGGGCAGGGGAGGGCATAGGCATGGGTATGGCACGGGATGGGCATGGGCATGGGGATGGACACGGGCATAGCATAGGCATAGGACAGGAGAGGACAGGCAGGGGCATGGCATGAATATGAGCAGGAGATGGGCATGGGCATGGCACAGGGAAAGACATAGACACGTGAATGGCATGGATATGGGGCAGAGATGGGCATGGGGCAGGGGAGGACAGGCATGGACATGGCATGGATATGGGGAGGAGATGAGCATGGGCATGGGGCATGGGAGACCATAGGCAAGGGTCCCATGGACTTGG
The DNA here is from genome assembly GCF_034315485.1 of Pezoporus occidentalis. Lineage (NCBI taxonomy): Eukaryota > Metazoa > Chordata > Aves > Psittaciformes > Psittacidae > Pezoporus > Pezoporus occidentalis. Next base: position 3,225,246 of record NW_026915943.1, read on the forward strand.
GGAGGAGGTGGGCAGGGGTACAGGCATGGACATGGCAGAGGCATGGGGCAGGGAGGATGTAGACGTTGGCATTGCATGGACATGGGAGGGGGCGATGGGCATAGGCATGGGAGGACATTGACATGGGTATGACATAGACATGGGTATGATTAAAGCACAGGCATGGGACAGGAGGACAGGCATGAGCATTGCATAGCCATGGCATAGGCATGGGGCAGTGGAGGACATAGGCATGGGCATGACACAGATATGGGGAAGAGCAGGGTGTGGGCATGGTGTGGGCATGGCTTGGACATGGGGAGAGAATGGGCATAAGGAAAGCATAAGATCAATGTAGAGAAGGGAAGGTCATATGGAAGGGATGGGCATGGCCTAGGCATGGGGATGGGATGGACACAGGCATGGGCACGGGAATGGGCATGGGATGGAAAGGAAGTGGACATGGACTTGGTGTGGGGAGGGGATGGGCATGGGCGTGACATGGGCATATACATAGCTATGGGAATAGCGATGAGATAGGCTGGGTGTGGACATAAGCATTAGAAGGGAATAAGGAGTGAGGATACGCTTGGATATTCAATAGATATGGGTTGGGCTTGGGCATGAGTTGACCATAGGCATAGAATCTGCATGGGGATGAGATAGGTTGGACACTGGATTCAGCATTTGAATGGGATGGAGAGAAGGATGGAAATGACAATAGGATGGAGAGCTGCCTTGGGTGGTGCCTTCATATCCTGGCTTGGAGGAGCCTCTCCCTCTTCTTGGGGATATGTGATATGGAAGGGAAGGAAAACTCTGCTCCTCCCTTGCCCCTAGTTAGGCAACTTGCACAATGTGCTGCTCTTGGGGTTAGAAAGGATCAGGCACAGCAGTGACAGGAGGCATTATTATTATTATTATTATTATTATTATTATTATTAATGATTGTGTATTTGATAATAGTGTTGTTTGAGAACTAAAATCAAATCCACAGGAAGAAGGCCTGAAAGATTTCAGATGCATAATTTATCATTACTTCGTTTGGGAGCTAGATCAATGATACCAGTTGCAGCCTTTGAAATATTTGTGAGGCTTTGAGTTTGTTTTGCTTTAAACTGTAGTGACAGGAAACCAGAGCTATTTAATGCTGCTGTTCACCTTGGTCTGAAGTCAGAAAGGGTTACGGTGTTGCTAAGGATTAGGCCCTGCTCCTGCTTCATTGCCTGACCTTGGGCAAGTCCTGCATAGCTTATCATCTCTTGTTGCCATTTACACTTATTTTTTTCATTCCCCAAATAATTCCCCTTTTCTCTTTCAAGCCCCTCCTCATAATTTACTCTTACAAAACTTTCTAGCAACAGCCTCTCCACGGCTTCTGTTGGCTCCACAAATCTCAGAGCAATACTGGATAAGGTCCTAAAACTGCGCTGTAAGAAGAGTGCTGAGCATAACGGACTGCAGTACTTCATGCAGCACTTTGAGCTACATGGGAGTTGTCCTCTTCGTGCCATACTTTTAAATCAGCCAGGTGCAAGCTTGCTATGTTCTGCCTTTATTTCCCTCCCTAAAATTTCCATGCTTTCGGGAAAGCAAAAGGTAAGATTGTGTTTTATTCCAAACCCAGATATCAGGTTAAAAAGGCACACAGCAAATCAGAACATAATCTTAAACAGCAGAGCTCTCGACATAAAGGTCTGCTTTGCAAAATAGCTGCTGCTGTTCACTTGTTTTTTGCAGTCATACATATTAAAAATGAAATAAATTTGCATTGGCCTTATTGCTTCTGGAATATATTCCACATCAGGAATCTAAGACTCTAGACAAAGGTAATTTAGGTCTCTAGAAGGGCAAAGTTTAATTGAGAAATACATATATTGTTAGGAATAGACCTCATCCAAATTCAATGGTAATTGTATAAGCCTTTCGAAAATCGTACAGTATGCAAGCTTCCAAAATTTCTGAACAAGAAACATTTCCATTTAAATGCCAAGAAGCAATTTTCCCTCTCTTGTTCAATACTAAATCAGTCACATGAGCAGTTTGCATTTGATTTGAGAAAGGAAATGGAACATCTTCACTTCCAATTGCATATAACTTCTGCTTTTTCTTGTTCTTAGTGCTCTTACTTGTTTGCGGCACTTTCCTGCAGTTTGGAAATGCTTCCATTCAATCCGCCTGTTCACTTCAGCCATTTATGTACTTGTTTTTTAAACTCCAGCAACATTATTATAAGGAAATGAGCAAATCCAAAGTGTGGAGGAGAATGCTGTTTCTTTGAATTCCGGTTGGTAAACCTGAGCGTAACAGATCAGCACTGTTTGTGTAATTGGCCTTTCCCTGTTAACTGAACTAGACAATGATGCTCTTGGAATAAGGGAAAGAAAAAGAAGAACAATAGTAATTTAATGGCAAAAAAAAACCAACTTTGCTTAGGAAAATCCCCTTGCTTCAATTCACAGTGAATTACTACGGGTGCAGAAGCGTGCTGCATACCAATTCGGAGTACATATTATGAAGACGTACATTGTCAATGTTCAGCAGCCTGCCATATGATGCCTGTGTCCTGCACCACAGCAGCTTTGCATGGTTGAAATGCTCTTTGTGAACAGAGACTATTAAGTCAAACTCTCTTCCAAACAGTGTTTCTGCAGAATTTGTATAGAGGCTACATCTGTGGAACAAGCAGCTGATTGAAAAGACTAATGCATGAGCCTATTAGACCTTGTGCGCTAGGGAGAGCAAGGAGAGCAAGTCCTGGAGCTGCTGCTCAAATTAGGACTTAATAGTCCTGATGTCGGGTTGTGTTTCCATGCTGACATTTGCTCCAACAAACAATGAAAACACCTATGGTAAAGTCCCCATTCATCAAGCAAAAAAAAAAAAGTAGCAACATCTGCTGTGGTCAAAGGTTCCTTGCTGAAGAAGCTGAGCAGCAGAAGTGCCTTTGGTTGGTTAGGCAAGCCCTTTGCTAAGAGGTGCTGCAGTAGTTGACAGCCACTGCTAAAGAGATTCTTTTTTCCCCTACTTCCAGGAGAGAAATCCAGAGGGAAAAACTCATATATTTTAATCAATGGAAGTGAAACCATTTGCCTTTCAGAGACTATAAAATAATACACACCCCAGGGTTCAATGCTCTTTTCTACTCCTCCAGAACATTCTTAAGGGGAAATCACTCTTTTCTTGATGAATGTGCAATTCAAATGTGGAAATATGCCATTCTTCATGCTTTCTCCATAGGGAGCAAAATGATTTCTGTAATTAAACCCTTTTTGCCAGCATTTCCTGATGAGAATAGCTTTTTTTTTCTTTCATAGACAAGGGGAAAAGCCAGGTACAAAAGGGTTTGCAAAACCAGGTCTGGAGTGTTTGACCTTTAAGCCTCTATTTGAATTGGTCATTTTGGTTTAAAGGTGCATGAGGATGAGGCATGTGAGTAAGGGCTAAAAGCTTAAGATTTCAGTCAGGCACTGCTGAAAGGATATGGCTGCAGGACAAAGGAAGATTATGGGTACCAGTGTTAGTCTAGCTATTAGGGATGGTGTCAGCACTGAAAACACACAGCCCAGTCTTCAGCACAATTTTAGTAGACCCAAGTGTGTAGCCAGGGTCCCTGTTGGGCTCATACTGAAGTGTGTACCATGGTATCAGTGCTGCACTGGTTCCCATGGTAGCTAGATTGAATAAATCCAGCTCCTCTGATATATGTTAGGTTGTGATGGGCAGTGTAGACAAAACTGGAGTTAGAAAAGTTAAGCAGATGTGTGAACTTTTACAAGATTGGGATCTGAAGTCCATCACAAGTTCCTTGTTGCTCTAGAGTGGACCATGTAATACAAAGACATTATCTGTATGGGACAGAGCTTTTAGCCACCTGCATAGTAGAGGAGTGAAACCTCATTCCTGAATGATAGGTGGCAGGGCAAAGATAGACGCAGATCTGAATCCTGAAGTTTCCACTCTGAGTTATGCTCATGTCTTTCTGCCAAAGCTCTTGAGCAGGATGGTGGGGCAGAAATCACAGGAGCTCTCTATAAAGAACAGGATTTCCCTCCTCTTCCTCCCCTTTCCATGGATGCCTACAGATTAAATCAGCCTGCACTGACTCAGAGAGACATCTCCACTGCTGGTACCATCAGGTGGACTCCAGAGTGGGGACGGAAAAGCGTTACCATGTATAAGGGTCCTTCCTTTTTTAGCTGATTTTCAGCAGGATGCTAAAAGCTGGAGAGCATCCTTCTATTTTGACTGTGGCTTTCTTAGCATCTCAGTGGCTTTCAGGGCTTAAGGAGGACAGAGCTGAACACCTACCCACAGTACTGGCTCTTATACCCTCCCTTTCCTTGTTTGCAACGTACCAGTGCCTGTTGTCATACCTGAGAAAGCAGCAGAGGCATACAATGGAGCTGAATCTGCTCCTCCTGCTTACTCAGGAAAAGTTCCCATCAAGTGGATTGGACATTTGCCTGAGCGAGTGTTGCAGGATTCGGCCCATATGCTTCTCAGCTCTTCTATTTGCATAGTGCGGAATATGCTTACAGTACAGTGCCAGTAAAACAAAACTATATACAGTAAGCACAGAAAAATGAAGAGCACAGTTAAGACCATTTGCAAACAGCAGCTGAGCTCTGCAGCTGACATCCAGGCTTAGAGCCCTGTCAGAGACCATGCTCTGTGGTGGGTAATATGTACAAGATGATTATTTATAGGCAATTAAGTGGAAGGTCCTGTAAGTGCATAGGTCTCTATTCTCCTTTCCCTAAGCGTATTATTGTCTTTTTTTCCCTATGCATTATTTATATTTTAACTCTGGAAAGGTGTGCTTTTGTTTTTTTAAACTAAGGAAAGCATTCCAGGAGACTGCTTTCGTGGAAAACAGTTGTTCTTCAAGTGAGTGCTCTGGTATTGTGAAAATGTGCTGCTTACACCGTGCGCAGCCAACTTCAAATGAGGTATTGTTTCATTCATTCTAATGAAGTAGAATGACCCTTTTGTCCCAGGAAATTCCACTGATGTCTTATGAAGTAGGAAGGTCTTCCTCAAGAAGGTTCAGATCATATCCAGAAGAGTATAAATTGTTCAGAGGATCAGATTGCACCTTTTCATGGACAGATTTTCCCCTCTAAAAATCTAAAGCATTTGTTTTTTTTTTAATCCAGGAGATAGGATAGAACATTTCTTAATCCACAGTACATGATAAAACAGCCATGAACAACTGTAATATAATACATCTTCAATACAATTGACCATAAGCATATTAGAAGAACCTCCAACAAATAATTACCCCATTGCTACACAGTGACTTCACATCCAATTTTGCTCACCTCACCGTAAAAAATGGATGGAATAGATGACTTTTACACTTTTGTTGATAATGAAATGTTCAGGATTTGATATAGAAACCTGGCTACCAAGGTAATAGGCACATATAAGAACCTGTTTAGAATAGCTGTGTGAATGGGAATCGCTGTTAAAGTGCAATGACATGCTGTAGTGTATCAAACAATATTTGAAATCAACTAAAACTTGGAAGGCCAATCTGGACTCACATTCAAGCCATAATCTCATTGCGAAGGAGACCTTTTCTGATGAAATCTGCTGTTATAGACAACTGTGTAGTATTTCCTTATTCTCCGATAAGGCCACCTATCTTGGTTAAATGGCTTTAAATGACTCACTCTAGATTTATGCCAGTGCAATAGCAAAATTAACAGTCCCATTCCTGTGCTAGATGCTCTTGGGAAATGAAAAGCCAGTTGTCCCACTCATAGACAATCCTCGTCTTAGTAAAAGAACAGTTCTGAACTGGAGACATCTCTTTTCCCCTTTAAAGCGTGACCTCTGAGACAGCAGAATAAAGCCCCCACTTCCCCAACACCTTCACTTCAGGCATTTCTTTCCATGCTTTGAACCAACTGACCTTTGAGATGGCAAAGTAAGCACATTATTGTATGATTACAGAGGGAAAAGGTGAACTTGTGGTGCCACACAGCAAATCTGAGCACTATTACTGGCTCTGATGCACATTTTCATCCCTAGTTAATCTCCAGGGCTCAACCAATAGCCTATCCCTTACCAGACAAGCAAATAGCACCAACACTTCCTCTGTCCCCTCTCTGGGCTCCATCCATCAGCAGACATGCTGCCATCCAAGAACAGGGAGCAAGCAGGCTCTGCTTCTGCTTTCTGCTCTGTCCTCCAGATAAATTGTGTTAGTTTACTGGCAAAATCTAGTTTGTATTATTATTTGCACTTTAGAGTCAATATGGATATGGAAGAATGAGCTGAAATATATGCCTTGTGCATCATTAATAACAGCGTGGCCTCTCCGTAGCTACGTGACAATTCCCAAACACTTTATTTAAGAGTAAGCAATTTATCATGTCTGCTGTATCATGAACAAGTAGTTCAGTATCCCCAATTTACAAGGAGCGCTATTCTTTGTGCCTATTTGTATTGCTTAAATCAAGACAGACCAACAGTCTGAGTGCTAGCTTTCAACTCGGAAAACCCAGGTTCAGTTCCCTGGTGCAGCAAAAAATTATCTAGGCTTCGGTTTCCTCTATATAATATACAGATAAAAACACTTCCTCACTTTATCAGATGTTGTGAGGATAAATGCATTACAGACTGAGTCCCACCAGTATTACAATAGCCATAATTATCTCGAATAGATACATGTAGTGCAAGTACAGCGATATTTAATACATACCCTATGTATATAAACCATGAGTCAGGGCTGATACAAACACAAACTATGCTAAGGAGTTAAAAATGGTGCTTACTTGCATGTTCTTCCCTGGCTGATGCTCCATTAAAGTTTGTATATCAGAGGCCAGCTTCAGCTCTCAGTAGTGATGGAGCATGTCTGCTAAAGTCAGTGTTTTGATCCCAGTCTTATACTCCCGTGGGCAGGAGCCCATTGTCTGGGCTGAGACACTCAATCTGGAAGAGAAAGAACAAAAGGGCTCCAGTGTGTAAAGTCATTCATTACAATCTGGAATGAACAAGGAAATCATTGGGGTTGCTGGAGGTTAAGCAAGGGCAGAAACTGGTCTTTTATCATTAAAATGCCATAGGGAAAAAAAAAAGAAAAGAAATGAAAGCAACAGATTTAATCCTGCACATCTCTACTCACATCTCTTGCCTTTATTCATTGCAAGGGGTCACAAAGAAACAGGCATGTACATTTGCAGGACCAGATGCAAAATTCATTTATAACAGAATTTCATAAGCAAGCAACTTCTTTTTTTCCTAGGATGGAGCTCCAATGAGATTTTGATACGACCTTTATGTACTTTCAGACAAAAATAAGATTATTTGGATTGCTATCCTCCGTAAGTAAATTTTCTACAGTAACTCGGCACTCAGAGACATGAGAACATCCCTTAGAAGTCGGTGAGTATTTCTGAAGATTGGACCTGATGGGTTTTTTTTAAGAGGAACTTTTGCAGCGAAGGAAGAGAAAGAGGGAATGATTACAAAGCTTTCTGCACTGAAGGCACAAGGGATTACTGGAAAATGAGGAGTGAAAGTTGTTCTGAAGTGCTGCAGCAGTGCTTATTTTATACTATTGGAGGGAGACCTTAGCTGTGGTGACTTTCTGCATGGCATCAAAAGCATGAGATGTTTTCATAGATATCCTACAAGTCAAAATAAAACTGAATAACACCATTTCAGTCAAAAATGCAGGTAATAGCATTACTTTCTGTAACTTTTTTTACTTTCTCCATTTCAGGGTGCCCCACACTGCAGTCAGTGCCTACAGAGAAGCTTCCAGTCTACAGACAAAGGACAAGGGGTAACGGGTTCAAACTTGAACAGGGGAAGTTTAGATTGGATATAAGGAGGAAATTCTTTCCTGTTAGGGTGCTGAGGCACTGGAATAGTTTGCCAAGGGAGGTCGTGAACGCTCCACCCCTGGCAGTGTTCAAGACCAGGTTGGACGAGGCCTTAGGTGAGATGGTTTACTGTGAGGTGTCCCTGCTCATGGCAGGGGGGTTGGAACTGGATGATCTAAAGGTCCTTTCCAACCCTAACTATTCTATGATTCTATGAACACAGCTGTGAGGACAACTTGAAGTATTCCTGCTGATCAACACTTGCAGCAGGAATTTGGGCTCAACCAAAAGTTACACCTGCTTTCCTGGGAGAAATCTGATAACCACTAGAGGCAGGTTTTGCTCTCATATCAGCTCTGCACGTGATAATTATCCCAACTATGGTATTTCACCTTTCTCTTCCTTTGCACTCCCCACATGCCCTAGGATGCTGCAAAGGAGAGATGCCATAAAAGTGTCCCTGCCCATGGTAGGGGGATTGGAACTAGATGATCTTAAGATCCTTTCCAACTGTAACTACTCTATGATTCTGTAAAATATATCATCTGCATCTAAGAGGCTGTATAAGTGCTTGATCCTATAGACTTTGACTCAATCATGAGTCTAACAGGGACCAAACAGTCCAAAAACTACACCACTACTACTGAACTCCAGTGAGGGGTTGCAGAGGTTGGATTTTTGCTGTAGCACTTTTACATCTAGTGACTACAGCTTTAGAAAGTGATGTTTAATTGGTGGGTTCAAGATTCAGTAGTCAGTAGCTTTCAAAAAAGGTCTTTTCTCTTGTTTGAAATCCCCAGATATAGGCTACGTTGCCTGTTAGGCTTGATCATCCCTGATCCAGCCATTTTCAGAGTGCAACTGGGTCAGAGGACGGGCTCAGTCATTTGCAAGATGAGGGACTACAGTCTTAATATGCTATTTAATTTATCCTGTTGGGCTGGGTAAAGAAAACCATCAGAAAAAGCTTTCATGAGCCTATTGGGCTGGATTAAGAAAAGCCACAAGAATGCTTTTAAATGACAATACACAAAGGGGTAATGGAGCTAGTGACAAATCTGCCTTCTTTTCCCTTTCCCTCTTGAATGAGTAGCTAGCACAGTTTGCTGTGAATCTGCCAAAGACAGAACAGGACTGAAACTCACACCTTCAAAACAAAATGAGGCACTTCACTTACTTTTCCTCTACATCTCTTTGCAGAAGCACCTGACACATGACATCTGTTAATGAGGGTCATAATCCTCCCCACCCTATAACTCCATCCTAGTAGTGCTGAGACCCAACAGCCTCTTTTCCTGAGGAAATAAAGCTTTTATAGGAACGCTGTCTGTCCATCTGGCTCCCCATCTGTCAATCCTGCACCCAGCAATATACTCAGAACCTGGTGGCTAATTTCACCCTGTTCTCTAGAGGGGTGAAAGCTTAAAAGCTATAAATATCCCACATGTTTTATAGGAGTCAGTGGCGTGGGAGACGACGACAAAGCACAGCTCGGTTGAGTGAGAGGCGGTGGTGTAAGCTCGTTAGCTAATTGCATTGCTCGGGCTGCCAGCTGGCCAGTCAGCACATGCAAACTGGCCAGCTCAGCTACCTGTTAGGGACTTCTTGGATGTGCACACAATGCAGCTGACCAGGAGAGGAGAGGGAACCTTTCTAGAGGCAGTATTAAGGAGGTGATCCTGACCTTTTTACTCTGCCCTTGTGAGATTCTACTTGCAGCACTGTGTGCAGTTCTGGTGTCCTCAGCATAAGAAGGACATGGAGCTGTTGGAGCAAGTCCAGAGGAGGCCACGAGGATGATCAGGGGCTGGAGCACCTCCTGTATGAAGACAGGCTGAGAAAGTTGGGGCTGTTCAGCCTGGAGAAGAGAAGGCTGTGTGGAGACCTCATAGCAGCTTCCAGTGTGTGAAGAGGGCTACAAGGATGCTGGAGAGGGACCTTCATTCGGGACTGTAGTGACAGGACAAGGAGTGATGGGTTCAAACTGAAACAGGGGAAGTTCAGGTTAGATATAAGGAAGAAATTCTTTACTGTAAGGGTGGTGAGGCACTGGAATGGGTTGCCTACGGAAGTTGTGAATGCTCCATCCCTGGTGATGCTGAAGGCCAGGTTGGGCAGAGCCTTGGGTGACATGGTTTTGTGTGAGGTGTCCCTGCCCATGGCAGGGGGGTTGGAACTGGATGATCTTAAGGTCCTTTCCAACCCAAACCATTCTGTGATTCTATGATGTATGAGCAAGGGTAGACAAAAAAATGGAAATGAAAGACATGTTGAGGGCTGAGGTCAAACAGAATATTCTGTTACTGGAATGGAGAAGCAAAGGAAGGAAGGAGTGTACTATTTTGGTGGGGAGGGATCTGTGATTTAAATTGCTAATGGAGAGACTTAGTGGTTCTAACTCCTGGGTTGGAGTTAGCTTCTCTAATAAGGACTTTCCTTCTCTTTTATCTTCAGAGCCTAAGAACAATCAACCTGGTTAAATGTAAAAGTCCTCCTAATCCTATACTTTGTTTCTGATGCTTACCAATAGGGAAAGGTTAAGGAAAAGCAGAAAAGCAGGACACAGGCAGAGAGCAACCTACAGAAGGAGACTTATTATTCCCTCTCCAAATAAACAGAGGCACCAGAAGACAAACTGGGTTAGGTTTCAAAAGTTCAATTTGAAATCCTCTTAGTAAAGGCATGCAGTAAATTTGCCACAGTGTCAAAGTCAGAGCATTCAGTTTCCAAACCTCTTGTGTGGGAATTTCCCTGGGAAACTGGGATGCATAAGTGGGAGCGGAGCTGCTCTGCTTACCTCTGCATTCAGGAGTGAATTACTACCCACGAACCAACAGAGGGGAATGAAAACATACTTCTGCCTGGGTTCTACCTCTGGTTAAGCAGATCCGTTTACCACTCCTCTTTCAAACACATTTTGGCATTATTTAGTACCTTTCCGCTCCTAGAACACGTGGTTTCCCTCCATTTTCTCCCCTTCCTTACCCTTTACATGTCCTTCTGTATTTAATGCACACTCACACATAGCATAAAAGATAAAGTACAATCATTCAGGACAGACACCTAAAAAATCAGCTGAATTCAGGATTTCCAGTGTTAGACAATAAAGCGCCCGAGTTAACCTTCTGATAAAATATGTGGTAAGCAAACCCTATGATCTACAGAGATAGCTTAAGCTTCTGCAGTGCTAATTGCTATTACAACCTTAAGCTAATATTTGAGCCTTTCTTTTGAGCAAGGATGTGTAACAATTAGATTACAGGATTTGGGGCATTACAAAGATAGATAAAAGCAGCAGTTTCGTCATGCTATGTGGTATTTTGTTTACATAGAGATAATAGAAGTGTTAATAATAATAATATTAATAGTAACTATTCTATTTAGGTCCAAATTCTCATTTCAGGTGCATCAGAGCAGATCTGGAAAAACCTTTTGCCTGCAAGAGAACTATCCAGAATTTATTTGGGATGAAGCATGCAGATCTCTAGCCAGGGACTATTTTGCAGTTCCTTAAGAGCCCAGCATGGTGTACGATGAGCTCTAGCTACTCACAGTAGTAAATAGTGACCCAACACTTCCGAAGCAGGGCCCAAGCTTGGATATTTTACTGTACTTCTGTCCTGAGTATCAGTGAGAGCTCTGACAGCATCTACTGCATCCTGCTCTTGATGACTGCATGACAACTCCAGCAATGAAAGGGACCTCTGCTTTTTTGCTCTCTAAGATCTTTATGCTTTCCTCGTTCCCCCTACCAAACGTATGTGCATGTGTAAAAACACAATATGCTTGAATACAGTGATCATGCAGAGCATGGAGAAAATACAAACAACACTAGACTACAGAAACCACAGGAAAAAAACAGTTCACTATATAGTGTCATGCCAGATTTAATACATGTTTTGCTTTAGCATGCTTGGCTCAACATCTCTAAAACTTTCTGCAGTGTATTAAAGAGAAAAGGCATCTTCTGGTGCATATTTTTAGGGCATGTTTTTCTCTTTCACACAGTTTTTTGTTTCTTCTCCAAGGCACCCGAGGGGAAAAGAATCACTGCATGTCCATAACAACAGCCAGCTCTTCTGATGGACCACAGAATTCCTTGCCTCAGAGAAAATTCAACTTACACAAATGAGCATTTGGCCCCTGAAATTTTCTTGCTGCTAAGATCCTGGAAAATGAATTCCAAACACCCCCATTGCCAAAAAACAGATACTGAGATTTTGCTCTACTTTAGATGCTAAAATCAAAGTTCCTGACTAGAAGAGTTTTTCAAGTATATACCACTAATGTCCTGCAAGTCAGAACTGGTTACTCAAAGCAAAGCAAATAAGTGTATCCACTCAGGAATATTGAAAGTGCTATTACAGCATTAAAAATAAACATATCTACTAGTAGTGGGTTTAAAGCAACTCCCAGCAGCTGAAAATCTGGTCCCATCGTCACACACAGCAAGCAAGCAAAGCAACTTAATAGAAAAAGACAAGTTTCCTTGTATTAGCAAGCCCTCATTCCACTTTCAGTCTATCATAACTACATAGGAAACCTAAAAGCAGGCATGTAGACAGATGGAATGATGATTTTTCTTACCCACAGGCACCAAGGTCCTTTAAGAGAACTGCATCCTGCAGACTGCCGATAGTTGCTTGAAAACTTGAAAAGCAGGTTTTAAGCAAAAACTCTTTTGAGAATTAAATCCAGACTCAAAAGGCCCAAAGCATCACTCGACACAGCCCGTCTAGTTTATTCAACTAAAAGCCACACAGCTCAAGGACAGGTAAGTAGGTAAATAAGCCATCGCCAGCCCCTTCTTGGCATAGAAAGGTGCCGTGAAAAGCCTGCCTTGAAGTAGATCTCTGCGTAGGAAATGAGGAAGCCTCCGGTATAGACATTTGGTTTATTTTCTCTGAGCATGGCACAAGGGAGCATGCAGTGGCTCAACCTGTTGTAATCAAACATGCGGGTTGCTAGTTGTTGCGATGATGTTGCAGCAGCCTCTTCATTAAGGAGGCTGCGTCTTTAGCAGCCACAATTAATTTCCTACATATGAAATCAAGACGTTGCCAGTGCTTCTGTTGATCTCTGTTGTTGTTTTATCCCCCTTCACCATCTTTTTTCCCCTTTCTTTCTTGTAGTGAGCAGGAAGGGGTGCAGTGAAGGAAAGATAGGTACTTTAGGATAGCATTTCTGATTTACTGAGATCACAATCCTTTTGCTACTTGATTTCACTTTAATGGGATCTTCTTGTTACCCACCTATAAAGCTCAGCGTGGAAAATCCATGCATCCAAAAGGTTGAAAGCTGGAGGCAAAACTTGCCTCCCTGCAGCTCTAGATGGGGTGAGGGAGAGATAAAGTTATCTGGTTGTTTTGCAAACAGTATTAAGTAGTTCAGGGACGTGTAGGTTAAAGACATCTTCCAGCAGGCTTCTGCTCTTTCTAAAGGCAGAGAAGCTAAGGGAAGAGCCAAATATACTTAAAAGATGTATGACTGTCAAGGAGAAGTGGTCAAAGGATGTCTACCATGTGAGGTACGAGTGCATTTTTTGCATGGTTTGTGTAGGCATGTGTGTGTATTTGTGTACATCCAAAGGGGACCCTGTTGTGACAGAAAGATGTGAGTATGACAAGCAAAAGGAGAGTGAAAAACCTCACAACTATGTGTCTGGGCAGCCTTCAGCTCTGTGTTGGTGTGCACAAATACAAGTGTACATCCAGATGTGGATTTACTTGTAGGTAGGGCTGGGACCGCCTGTACAAGCCCAAGGCATTTCAGTGGTGTCCCTGTCATGTCTGGAGAGGAGTTTCAGGCAACCCCAGCTTAAAGTAGCCTCTGTAATATAATGGTAAAACCTTACACTTCAAAACAAAACTGCATTTGGAGCCCTGCTGCACCTGTGTTTCCAAGCACTTGCTCTGAGGCTTAAAATACAGTGTCTATATAAATCTTATTGCATGGGGGATGTATGCGAGGGTTAGCATGGTGACACCTCACTTCTTGCTCTGGCTAAGACCATTGTGGAGAGGAAGCAAAGGGGATTAAATCAGCCATTCGTGCTGGCAGGGGGAAATTGCAGCTCTGCAAACACAAGACCTGACATCTTTCCCGGCTGCTTTGCTCTGTGTGTGTGTACCACTTCCCTCTGCTGGAGGCAGCCCAGACTGTTACCTGTTTCCCTCCAGCCGAGGATATTTCTATAAGGTACCGCAAATGCTCCAACCCCTCTCATCCAGCACAGCAGCAATAATAAAGTGGCCATGAATCATTTCAGTAGCTTTCATTTTTATACAAATCTCAGTGCTAGCTGTGGGGTGGAACAGGACGGCTCTTACAGGACTAGAGCAAAGAGATGTGTGCTGCAGGGATTGTTTAAGCTGACACGTTTTAGAAGGAGCCAGAATTCCACAGCCGGGATATGTAACACTTCTTAAAAGAAGAATGAAGTGTCTGATTGCTCACGGCTTTGCCCAGCCACGCTCATCCCCCATGCCACCAACACTCTTCACAGCATCAGTCAGGCTTTTTTAATACACTGACATCCATATAACCATGCACTGATAAAGCTTGGTTGGAGGCTTGTGCAAGATCTCAGGTCAAGGCAGTGTGTGTGGGGCTGAATAAATTAGTGGAAGGAAAAAGAATCTGCAAGCCATCTTCCCCGCTCCCCTCTTGCATCATCTTCAGGCATTAAAATGCCTAGTGTGAAACTGTATAGCTATTAGGTTTCCCCATCTAATCCCTTACTTATAGATTGTAAACATCAGTGGTTTTATGACCAAGGTCAGCAGGAGGCTGGAGGAATTTATAGCCTAGATGGAAGTAAATTTTTTTTTTTTTCTATCTGAAGTATGTAGAATATTTCCTAATATTTAAGTGGTTGCATTTTCCCTTAGATAAATGTTCTTGACTTGCTCCACTATCCCTGCGGGATAACAAGGTCAGGTCTGATGGAACTTTGAGTAACCTGGTCAAGTGGAAGGTGAACCTGCCCATGTCAGAGGGCTGGAACTGAATGAGCTTTAAGGTCCCTTCCAACCCAAACCATTCTATGATTCACAGCAGTATACACAGTTGAAAAGCATTTGTTGCAAAGATATTATCTGTTAGAAAATACAGAAACAAAATCAGGTTTATGTTTTGTGCACAAACCTTTCTTGTTTAGCGACCAGCTTCCCCAAATATACTGATTTTTCTAAAGGATATGAACTATCCCTAGCTTTCCTGCAATCTTAATGGCATGGATGCTACCTCCTCAGTCATATCTACCCACACCACCTTGAAACAAGGTTGGGTCTGTGCTTCACATTGCAGCTTCAATTGTAAATCCAGCCTCAGTAAAACATGCCCCCTGTCCCCTATTTTGTATGGGAAACAGGGAGTGAAGGAATATGAAGAGATTGCCTAATTTCAGTGGTTATGTGTTTATTTTTAAGGGGAGAGGGAAGGCATTTGCCTCACAAACTGCATTATGATACCCACCTAAACCACCAGAGATGCTTGTTGCAAACAGGCTGCCCTGTATGAATGAAGCTATCCAGATTCTTTGTTAAATAAGCAGTCCAACAAAGCTGAAAGCAAAAAGGTAACAAGTTTTCTGTGCCTCATATGTATGCATCTACACTAGTGTTTTGCTTTGCATCAGGAAGGTGCTACTGCAGCAAATCTGTTGATGGTCCTCACTCACTGTGATTTGGTTTGCACCTCAGAGTTGCCTTGGAGCAAGCTGGATCCTTTTCACATAGAAGTGAAGGGAAAGATGGGCTTCAGACGTTCACCTAATGTGTTTCAGCCACTAATGGGCATTTACCCTACGGGACTAGAGTAGAGCTAGCTCAAAGCAGCACACCAAAATAGTTATAATGGGGGTGTCAGGTCTTCAGAATAAACTCCTTCAGTCTCTGAATCTACTCCTGTTGTGCTTTACTATGTTTAGCTGTAGCTCACAAGACCGGAATTCAAAGTGCTCCTCTTCACCCAAGTACAAATATCAAGGAAGCCATGTGATAAAAATCAAAGTGACAGCCTTAGGGACATACAAAAGGTGATCTAGGCAAGGTCAGCCCAAAGGCATCCCAGGTTGTGTCCACACGAACATTTCTACAGAGATTAGAGGGTTAAACTAGTCTGATAGATCTCGTTATGTTGATGGAAGATGACAGCTGAGAGGGACTATAGCTGTGGTATATCAAGATATTCCTATATGTCAAGGAAGGATTCCTCCTGAAGATCTATGACACAGACAAGAGGTTTCACAGAAAAGTTATCAAATGGAACTGGAAACATGAGGGAAAGGAGATGACGATCTGTGTAAAGCACTGTCCCTGCAGTTGCATGCTTTGCACTTGAATTTCAGGTGAGTTATTAGCTCACATTTGAAAATAATGACTAAATTTATCCCACGTACAGCTGCATGAAGTCAAATGAATTACAGAAATGAGGTTAGTCTGCAGTGGCCATTGGGAATAAGGAGAATTAGGCTTCCACTTATTGTGTCAAATTGATGACAACCTCCATAGGCATTTCTTTATTTGTATTAAAAAAGAAAAAAAAAATAAAGAAGAAAAAAAAAGGAAAAAACCAGAATAAAAAGAAGGAAAAGAAAAAGAGAAAAAGAGGGGAAAAACCTCCCAAACCCAGAGAAAAAGGTAGCCAGACTGTTAAGAGATAGATTAAACACACTGTTGCCTGAATGGGCCCTATAAGGATGCTGGGGAGGGACTCTTCATTAGGGACTGTAGGGATAGGACAAGGGGTGATGGGTTAAAACTGCAACAGGGGAAGTTTAGATTGGATATAAGGAAGAAGTTCTTTACTGTAAGGGTGGTGAGGCACTGGAATGGGTTGCCCAGGGAGGTTGTGAATGCTCCATCCCTGGCGGTGTTCAAGGCCAGGTTGGACAGAGCCTTGGGTGATATGGTTTAGTGTGAGGTGTCCCTGCCCATGGCAGGGGGGTTGGAACTGGCTGATCTTAAGGTCCTTTCCAACCCTAACTATTCCATGATTCTATGAATAGGAAACAACAGATTTTCTTCTTTCTTCATTTTTCCTGATAAAGAAATTCTGATTTTCTTACTTCAAGCAAGGAAAAAATAACTAAATGATAGAGCATACTGATAACAGTACAGACCCTTTATTTGCAATAGCATTTGGTCTATATCTAATATCCTGATCACCTCCCAGTGTATGCATTAATCTGGCAATGAATGTACTGGAAATGATACTGGCATTTAAATCTCTTTAACTAACTTTTCAAATGGTTTCCATCTGTTTTTCAAGCATTTGCTGTCATTACTGTTCTCCTTTGACCAGGAAAAAGTAACAGGCATATAAATAAAAGTAGAAAGGGAATACACTTCAATGGTGACTTCACAGAATGGTTTGTGTTGGAAGGGAGCTTAAAGCTTATCCAGTCCCAACCCCCTGCCACAGGCAGGGTCCCCTTTCACTCGAGCAGCTTGCTCCAAGCCCCTGTGTCCAACCTGGCCTTGAACACTGCCAGGGATGGGGCAGCCACAGCTTCTCTGGGCACCCTGTGCCAGCGCCTCAGCACCCTCACAGGGAAGAGCTTCTGCCTAAGAGCTCATCTCAGTCTCCCCTCTGTCAGGTTAAAGCCATTCCCCTTGCAAAGGGAATGAAAAATAAAATGCTATTCCCTGTCATTAGAGTGACTGCCTTCAATAGGCTGAGACTGAACAGGGACAATAGCTGAGAGAGACACCTAAGGCAAAGCAAGACCTGTACCAGGAGCTTCCTAGGGATTGGCACATTTGGCTGAGAACAGAGTTTGGCAGGGTTACAACCAGTCCATCATCCTGCTGGAGAAAGAATGAGGCCATGAGGCTGATTAGGGAGGAAACACTGACCTTAATTTTGTGTCCAAAGTTGCTGTTCCTTCCTTAAGTTGATTTGAAAGAAAAACAAAATTAAAAAAAAAAGCAATGAAAACCAAAACGTCTACATTTTGTATAAGTGTAATTACAAAATAATATAGCATATGTTTACCATATGCCAATATTGTATATGTCAATGCACAGTTTGAATGGTACTGTAGTCTACCCTACAATGAGTTACAATGCTCACAGTGGTCTGAACAGATGATGCTGCAGTGAAGCTTCATTCCTCAGACAAGGCACTTCTAAGCTTCTTTCTCTCATCCAGATAAGTTAGTTACACATATTTTCTGAACCTTTCACAGTTCTTCAACATCCTCTGCTAGAAAGAAGGTTAATTCTGCTGAAGTATTTAATACCAGAAGTTTTCTCATCCCTAGGAGAAAAGGGGTTTCACAAGACTGCAGCATTTGACCAACTGCTTTGTAAAGTTCTATCACACCTGCAAACTGTGGAGCTGAGCATGGACTTCATCATTCTTGTAGATTTTGGCTTTATATAGTAAAATACATAAAGGTCTCTCCAGAGGTGTCCCTGCTCAGGGCTAGGCTTTTCCTGAAGCTTTTTCCTATTCATCTGTGCCTTGTGCTTTGCTCTGTACAAATGTTTGCCATGATTTGTAAGCAATCTATGCAGAGGTAGGCCCAGCTGAGAATTATTATTACATTCAGACAGCTTTATGCATTGACAGAAGATAAAATACACACATCTCCTTAATGCTATATACACACTTTCTCTATGTATAGTATTAAAGCGTCCTTACTGACATTCTAACCATAGGATCAGTATCTTGCATTTATATTTATACCTTTTTTCCTTCTTTAGACCTACCACAGTAGTATTCAGAGTGAATCAAGGCAGCTTTGTTTAGTTTTGTTCCAGACTATATAGTTTCTAACGTTGCAGGGACACTGCAGTTCAGAGCATAATAACTCTTCAGACCAGGAGTTTGGACAACTGCTACTGAGTGCGATCAAGTCTTCTTAACTTCTTTGTAAACTAAGGGGAGCAGTGATTTGTAAAGCTGCCTTGAGATCTGTTGCAGGTAGATGCCAAGTGTGACTATAAATATAACTTGGACAGCTTAAGGGGCCAGAGCCAAGCTCTTTCAGAAGCACAACTTTAAACTAAGGATGCTGAAAATCTCAGGCTCCCTATCTAAGCTAGAATGCTTTCAAAGGTTGCCAGATCATTAGCATTGAATTCAGTGAGGTAATTCAAGAAGGAAGGGCCATGGCCAAGCTCTCTTTGGCCACTAAAATCAGGCAGATTGATATTAAGAATATAAAAACTGAGATTGTTAGAAGACTGCATTCTTCATCTAGTAGAATCATGGAATAGAATCATAGAATAGTTAGGTTTGGAAAGGACCTTAAGATCAGCCAGTTCCAACCCCCCTGCCATGGGCAGGGACACCTCACACAAAACCATCTCATCCAAGGCTTTGTCCAACCTTGTCTTGAACACTGCCAGGGATGGAGCATTCACAACCTCCCTGGGCAACCCATTCCAGTGCCTCACCACCCTAACAGGAAAGAATTTCCTGCTTATATCCAAGGATAGTAGAGACCTAGAGCTTCCACAAGGGTTTTGGGCCAATAATAATATAAAGAGTAAATATGTGCTTTTACACAAAGAAATAGTCCAGTTTGTTTTCTTTCTTTCCATCACCACTGATTTCTGATTGGAAAGCCCAGAATATGTGTTAGCTGACGCAGTTCTGCTAAAGCAAAGTCACTGCAGGCCATTGTGAGGCCCATACTTAGGGCTCAGTGACCGGTGGGTCAGTGCTGTTAATACGAATTTCCATGCTGATGCAGCCATAGTGTTAAATGACAAGGATGACAGTATTGCTAATTTATTAAGGCACTGAAAAGAGAACTAACCCATAATTTTGTTATGTTTTCAGGGCTTGACTTTTGTTCTAAATGTCAACAGGGTTTGCAAATGCCATGCAAGTCTCCCTTAGGACTTGGCTCAAGTTCACATGCAGATACTTCTGAGGATGCCTTGGATTCATGAACTGAAGAAACTCAGCTTAAATAGAGGAAGGGGAAAAGAGTCTTGATAGATTATGTGTAAACACTGTATAACTTCTATGTGTTTGTGCATATATGCACACATATGTGCACAAACACACACATACTTCTATACACATGCATACTATGCATGCTGGATCTCAGAATAAACTCATTGGTGAATTTAAACCAGCCATAAGTATAATTTTCTAATTTGCCTCCTTGGATTGTATTTCTGGCTGTTTTACTTGATTTTCCCCATTTCCTATTTAATTAACATTTAAAATGAATGGAGATGTTGAAAATTTATTGGAATGATAGCCATGGAAGCTGTCTCTTCAAAAGAAATACTATATAAGCACTGTGAGAGGAAAGTCCTATAGACTTTATATAGACTATATACTTATATACTATATAGTATGTATACTATAGACTATATATTTTATATAGACTAGTCTATATAAAAACCTCAGATTTTTCCTGTTGGGAAATACTCATACATGTGAAAGACCCAATGACACAAAAGTTCTTATGCAGATCCCTCTGAGGCATGGCAGTGCTGAATTGCTTGGCAGGGGGGAATGTAAAAATCTGTGGAAAGACCTGCCTTTGCACTTGCTCATGCAAACAGAGGGCCTGTGTAGACCCTCACTGTGTGAAGATCTGGAAGGCAAAAGATCTTGACAAAAATATAAGGTATTTTAGACATTAATAAATTCCTGAATGTGTGGATAATGTAGAAATGTTTGAAGAAGAGAGATGCTTGAAAGAGAACTTCTCTGAAGATCTCTTCTTTTGGTAGCATCCTCAGATAAATTTCCTTGACAGGGAGACCCTGATAAAATTTGAGTGAAAAGGTAAAAGAAGATGAGAAATAGCAGAAATAGTTTAAGAATCAAGCAAACATAGAGGTGAAGAGCATTAAATAGATGGGAAGGTCTGTGAACTTTGTAGGAGCAGTAGAAGCACGGTGCCTCTTATGGATCCACAGGGTCTTTGTTAGGCTGCCAAAAACAGAAAATGGTTTGGTGGAGGGCTGGAGCACCTTTCCTACAAATTGAGGCTGAGAGAGTTGAAGTTACTCAGCCTAGCGAGAAGGCTCTGGGGAGACCTTATTGTGGCCTTTCAGCTCTTGAAGGAGGCTTATAAGAAGGATGGAAGAAGACTTCTTACCAGGGCTTATAGCGATAGGATGAGGGGTAAAGGTTTTAAGCTAAAAGAAAGTTGGGTTAGACTGGACGTTAGGAGGAAATTCTTTACTATGAGGGTGGTGAGACACTGGCACAGGGTGCCCAGAGAAGCTGTGGCTGCCCCATTCCTGGCAGTGTTCAAGGCCAGGTTGGACACAGGGGCTTGGAGCAAGCTGCTCTAGTGGAAGGTGTCCCTGCCTGTGGCAGAGGATTGGAAATGGATGAGCTTTAAAGAGGTCCCTTCCAAACCAAACTATTTTATTATTTTATGATTCTATTATTTTATTATTTCTATCAAAGATTTAGGACACAAACTGAGCAGTAGCCATTCTTCCTTTGGAACGGAACACAGTAATTCTCTTCCAGGCTAAACTCTAGTTTCCCTTCGTTTCCATTATACCAAAACTTTGCATGTTGCCCAGATCTCCAATGTGTCAGAACATTCAATACATAAAAGCATTCCACCTATTCCTATTGAATTTGAATCATAAAACTAATTTTCCCTCATGCATAGACAATAGAGTGATTGTTTCTCTGCCATTTCTCTCCTGTTTCTTGACTCATCATTGGAAATGATATGGATCAGGAACCTTATTTCACAGAAAACAAGCAGGGTACCAATATTTAGGAATTTGCTAGTCTGCCTGTTTGACCGTGTAAAATAAATTGCACCTACACCCACCTCTTCACACAAGCAGTAAGTTGGTTGATTTACTTCATTAAGGAAAAGAAAAAAGAAGGAAATGTGTTTTGGCCAAACTGCAATTCCTAGTGCTAAGAGTGGCTTTATCGCAGAAATAAACATTTATGCACTGCATGAGGAGCAGTCAATGGCATGACATGAGGTTAAACAAGAACAAAATGCATATTTTGGAGGACAGTTTCCTTACATCTTCAAAGTGAAACCAAGGATGGACAGAGAATGTTTGTACCACTGTCTTTCTCCCTTCCCTTGCTCTTTACTTAGAAATGTATAAAAGATAAAGCTTGCACTTACACCTACATCTGAACTTAAAATAGAGATGTGCCTGAACAAAGCATGGGAGGCTCGGTTCTTCATAGAGGTTGAGACTATTAATGTTCAATTTAATCTGCAGTATCTGACCAACTTCCTAGTACCTCAGTTGGTTTGGCAGCTCTGCCTTGTCATCACCTCTCTGCCAGATCAGGTAAATGGCTGTTATACACATTAAGAAATCAATTATATGTTCTTGCATTAATAATGTTAAAAAGATTAATGTGACCACACACACACATAAAATCCTTCTCCAATTATGATATTGGAGATAAAACATCATTTATGTTCGTGAAAACTAAGCCTTACTATCCACCACCCACCACCACCCTCTAGCTTCATCTCTTCCACTGTTCAGTTTTCATGCCAAGCATTCCTTATCCCCTTATCATAAAGTAGTGAGCACGTAGACTTATTTGAAGCCGACATCAATGCTGGTCTTTTTTGGCACCATACTGAGGGTGGTATGGAGTTCAAAAGCTGCTGGCAATTACCTTTCCTTTCTGACTGAACATCACTTGAACATGTGATATGCGTTGCAGCACGCAGGACGTTTGACATCCCAAATCTTTCATTGTCAAAGCAGGATCATCAGTAGCTGATCCCACAGCTATGATGGCTTCATTCCTTGCAAACATGCTAGCAGCTATTGTGTTTTTCAGATTTATGCTGTTACAGGGTTTCAAGGTTGTCTTCTGAATGTCAGCATCAAAGATGAAGCTGATTTTTATTCCCATATTTTGGGCTTTTGAGTTAAATACCCATTTCTGAAATGTCTTTCGGAGGCTTCCCTCACTAATGAGTGTTTTCAGAAATAAATGTTGGCTGTCACCAAAACCAAAATTGTTTAGCATTCCTGTTTCATTTCCTGTCATTTTGTAAACTCTTTTGAAATCAGCCATTCAAAATAGTAAACAGATGTTCTAATAACAATTAACAAGGATTTCTGCAAGTAGGGGCACTAACAAAGCCTGCAAACCTACGGGGCTGTGCTCTACTCTATCTACAGGCTCTCTCCACTACAACAGCCCTATTTTTTTTCCTTCCTTCCTGATTTCCCTATGATCTCAGCTCTCACTTCCCAAGCCTGCAGATATCCTGTAGATAATCACTTCCCCTTGGTACCCTCCATGCCTCCAGGCTCTTTTCTAAGTCTAGCAATTACCAGCTGGCAAAAGGCACCACATGCTGTGGTTGGTTCCATAATATACATGTGATAACTGGCTGGTCAGTACGTATAGTGTCAGACCAAGCAGACAAAAAGTCCTATTGCAGCCTTTCTAAGCTGAGGGTTGCTCCCAGGTTTGGAGGGTATTAATTTCAGCCTTTTCCTCCTCCTCTCCTATTCATTTTTGTGAAACTTAGCAGTATCTCATTATATTTTCTTGGAGACCTTGTCCAACATGATTAATGCAACAATGATTTCAATTTTGAGTAAGGGGACTGATAAACAGATGCACAGACAACTGTAGAAGGCTTCAGAGTGAAAATTAGACTGTCATAAAGCTTATATTCTAACCAGCTCAGGAGACATGGTATTTGTTCATGAATTCTACTTCATGGCATCACCTCATCAGAGAGATAAATATTATTGTCCTTAGTTTATAAATGGGTCAATAGAGGCAAGAACTGGTTAGGAAAGTTCCCAAAGCTCTAGATCAAGTCTGTGGCAGGGACAAGACATTGTACTTAACTGGGTCTTTAGTAAAGGTGTGGCTTTGCCATGAAGTAGGACTAGGAATAAAGGTGCAAACCATGGAGAACCTTTTGGGACAGCTGGCATGTCCTGATGTATTGGATCCTTGGCCCATCCCTCTTATAGTCTGTAGGTACTGTCACCTAAGCTGCAGTCCCTGCATGGGGAGAGGCGCAGAAAGAGATAAAAGACCCAGATGACATTTGCAGGCTCACTAGGTTTCTGAAGGTTAAATTTTCTGCCCCCATCTCACCAGCTCTTGGCCCCTCACATTTGTCTTGTGTGCTCTCAGCAGCCCATCTTCAGATTCTGCCACTGGCTTGCAGCACAGTTCCTTTCTTTCCTCAGGGCCTCTCGTGCACTGATACTGGCTATGCCCAGCTTTCTCATATGACTACTGAGACTGCCTTTGCACCACCTCCTCTCAAGTTCAGATCCTCTCCATCAAGAGAGGATTAATCTCTGTTAACCCTTTCCTCTCTTGAAGCAGGTGACAGCTCCCTGCTGCAGGACTCCCCCAAGGGACATGAGACTTGGATGAAAATGGAATAATCCTCAGGAGCCCTAATATGAAATTCTGCTCCTCAGTGAAGTCAACAGCAAAATGTTATTCCTTGACTCTTTCCATCATCCCATGATTCCTGTTGCTGGGAAGGGAAAGGAAAAGCAAACGGGAAAGAGAAAGAGCAAGGGAAAGGGAAAGAGAAAGGGAAAAGGAAAGGGAAAGGGAAAAGGGGAGAAAAGGGGAGAAAAAGGGAAGGGAAGGGAAGGGAAGGGAAGGGAAGGGAAGGGAAGGGAAGGGAAGGGAAGGGAAGGGAAGGGAAGGGAAAGGAAAAAAGGGAAGGGAAGGGAAAGATAAAAAAGGAAAGGAAGGGAAAGGAAAAAGGGAAGGGAAGGGAAGGGAAAAGAAAAAGGGAACGGAAGGGAAGGGAAAGGAAAAAGAGAAGGGAGTTATTTATCTCTGCTTTTCTATCTAACTCAATGAGCTTTGCTGCTCATTGACGAATCAGAGATGAAAACAATAATAATCTTATAAGTTACCTACAGGAACCCGGATTCAGTTTCTTTCTATCATGATGACTTCTGTGTGACCCTGGGCTAGCTGTTTCCTCATCTTGAAAAGTAGTGCAGAAACATATTATTTCATTGTTGGCTGAAATAAATCATTAGCTCATCAGACAAGCCTTGTTTGTCACTATAGCCATGTATGCACATACGGTCCTGATCTCAACTGACATCTCTAGGTGCTAATGCAATGCAAAGACTGCAATCAAAACTTTGCAGTCAACTGTGCTAAGTCAATCATTTTGTGCAAAATAAAAGCTTTGAGAATCCCATGACAAGTAAATAAATAGATAAATAACCAGCAAACCCACCACATTTCAGATCATGTTTTGGACAGGAACAAGAATTCAGTAATGGTGTGAATAGCAGCTCTCAGTTCTCCCTTGAAATCACTGCCTTCCTGCACTTCGCTTTTTATGACTGAAGCACAGCAACAATGTACTAAAAATAAAATGTATTTTCACCCAAGCATCTTGCCACGGGAGGATTCGAGCCATTTATGAGATGTGATAATCTCCTAACTACTTTTCTCAATTAAAGAGCAAGCTTCCTACTCTTCTGTAAGGAGGATTTAGCTCACAGAGCTGGCTGAGGTTGAAGCAGGAGCCTGCCACATCCAATCCAGGTTTTTCTTGACCAGCAATTCTTAAGTGCCTCAGGGCAGCCTGATTTGGCTATCGGGAGCTTTGTATATGTTCACTGTACTTCCTGATAATCCACATTATAACACTTTGACAATGAAAACTCATGGTTGCCATGGATTTGCTGTGACCTGTTGCCAAATACAACTGCTGGCCGGCAATTTTTGATGAAATCTCATTTTCTGTCCTTCATGTGAGAATATGAATTTTTCAAATCTGGTGCCAGTCACAAAAAAAACACACCAGCCCCAGCCTAAACTTGTGTCAGAAAAGAAGCAATTGGCTGCTGCTATGTGGTTGTGAAGCAGAAAGCCATTCACCCCAGAAGACCCGGCTGCTTGATGACCAATGAGGTCCTCTTGCAGCTGTATAAATAATGGAATACTCAGTTGGCCAAGAAAGAGACAAGCTCTTTAGCTGCATGGTTAAAAACTAACTTGGGACGTAAGAAATCTGTACACTGAAATCCTGGCTCCAATAAGCATGTATTTATTCACACAAAGAGCTTGGACACTAAAGGGTGAGGGAGATACCTCTGGGAGACCCAGGAGGATCTTGATGTCCAGAGTGCCTTTTTTGAGCATCAAATCATAGAATCATAGAATAATAGTATCATAGAATGGTTTTGGTTGGAAAGGACTTTAAGATCAGCCAGTTCCAACCCCCCTGCCATGGGCAGGGACACCTCACACTAAACCATGTCACCCAAGGCTCTGTCCAGCCTGGCCTTGAACACTGCCAGGGATGGAGCATTCACAACTTCCCTAGGCAACCCATTCCAGTGCCTCACCACCCTTACAGTATGCACATGATCTTTTTCCTCCTCTTCTAAAGAGAGCTTGGTTTGACTTTGCTATGGATTTTTTGTGGGGACAGGAACACCGTTTCCAAACCCACCCAACGTTATGTGGCATCCACCACCACAGAAGCAGACACTCAAATGCAAATGGTGCCTGTAAAGCATAAACTGAACTTTGCTAAGCAAAATTAATCCAATTAATCATAGGCCAGAACTTTGTTAAAGAAAAAGGAAGCCTTACAGTGTGCTGTGAGAGCTGCCAGCTCCTGGGATTTGCAGTGGTCCCACAGGAGCAGTGTGTTACCCTGCTTCTGCAATAGCGATGTTGAACACAGAGCTTTAAACAGGACCAATAGTGCTGTCATTCAGAGGGTCATATTTGTCTCAGATATGTGTAAGTTAACTCAGACTCCTCAAGAGTTCTTTGCTTTGTGGAAGCCTTTTGGTAAAGCAGGGTTGAAATTCCCTGAGGATGGACTGTTTTGAAGTTTTCCAGGTCTTCCTGCCCCCAGTCTTCTATAGGAGATAGGTTTCATCATAGACATCTCTCACTCGCTCCACCTCCTTCAATCATGGTGAGAGCTGTCACACATGTACACATAAATATACAAATAAATGGTAGGTATACACATAATGAAATATTCTGACCTTCCCAGATGTAATTGCCTTTAAATGAACATCCCTTGACTTTCAACAGTTTATTCTTTTCCACTGACCATATTGAGAGCTTCAGTGGTTATTCTTGCAGGTATAAATATTCTACTTTAAACAGCCTTGGCTTTTTCAGACTGGACAGATGGATTGTGTATGGACCCAGAGAGGCAATGATCTTTCAACAATGCTATTTGCATAGGTGGTAGCAAGCCAGGTTGGCTTGAGGAAGGTGGAATTCACACTGTTGCTCTCCTGATAGGTATCACTGTGGATGCCTGCCTGTTAACATGCTGTGAATGGTTGCATATGTGCTTTCCGACAAAGAGGACTCCATGCCATAATACCTTTGCCAGGAGAGTCTCTTACTGCCTAGCTCAAATGATTCTGGATTTCAACCCAGCTTTGCTGCTGTGCAATGCAGAGGTATTCACATATATAATCCCTCCCTCAAACTCCCAACCTATACAGACACTTAGAGAGATAGGCAAACTTTATAAACAGAAAACAGATCAACTGATTTGGCTCAAGTCAGCAGAGTACACCAGGTAGTTAAAAAAAAAAGGGGTTAATTCTTCATTTGTGAACTTTTTGGCTTCTTCTCAGGTTTAGGACCAGGCCTGCCAAGTTTCTCATGAAGGATGGTTTGGACATTATTCAGGAATCCTCCTGAAACACCATATACCAAAACCCACATTCCACATCCTAGTCAGTTTTGCAGACTCAGGATGCCTTAGAAGAGCCTTTCCTCTCTGAGATAAATCCAGCAAGCAATTACTATGAGATATATTTTTATCCTGGCAGAAGCAGTGGTGACTTCAAGTACCTGAGGATTTAAGGGACTTGCATTTTGGGCCGGATTTTAAACCAGTTTTACTTGCTGGAGAGCATACTGCTTCGCTGCTCTGTCCATACCCAGTAATTCTTGTCTCTTTTGAAGAAGGCTTGGATATGAAAAAGTGAAAAATACAGTACAATATAGAATGTTTGTTTCCAGGGATGGGGCATTGAACACCTTGCTGGGCATCGTGTGCCAGTGTTTCACAACCCTGATTGTAAAAACTCTTGCTTATATCTATCCAAATCTACCCTCTTTTAGTCTAAAACCATTATCCCTTGTCCTATTGCAATGGGCCCCACTAAAAGCTGTCCCCACCTTTCTTATAAGCCCCTGTAAGTACTGAAAGGTCTCCCCTTCAGGAGCCTTCTCTTCTCCAGGCTGACGCAGCCCAGCTCTCTCAGCCTGGCTCCAGAGCAGAGCTGCTCCAGCCCTCGCAGCATCTCTATGGTCTTCTCTGGACTTGCTCCAACAGCTCCAAGTCCCTCTTGTGCTGTTGCCCCAGAGCTGGATCAGGACTGCAGGGGGGTCCCCCACAGCACAGCAGAGGGGCAGGCTCCACTCATGCTCTGGGGGTGAAGCCCAGTACACAGGGGGGTTCTGTGCTCAAGCGTACACTGAAGCCAGGTCATGGGGAGCTTTTCCCGCACCAATACCCCCAAGTTGTTCTCTTCTGGGCTGCTCTCAATCCCTTCATTCCCCAGCCTGTACTGATACTGGGGGCTGCCCTGACCCATGTGTAGGACCTTGCACTTGGCCTTGCTGACCTTCAGCCTGGAGAAGAGAAGCTGCGTGGAGACCTCATAGCAGCCTTCCAGTATCTGAAGGGGGCCTATAGGGATGCTGGGGAGGGGACTCTTCATTAGGGACTGTAGTGATAGGACAAGGGGTAACGGGTTAAAACTTAAACAGGGGAAGTTTAGATTGGATATAAGGAGGAAGTTCTTTACTGTGAGGGTGGTGAGGCACTGGAATGGGTTGCCCAGGGAGGCTGTGAATGCTCCATCCCTGGCAGTGTTCAAGGCCAGGCTGGACAGAGCCTTGTGTGACATGGTTTAGTGTGAGGTGTCCCTGCCCGTGGCAGGGGGGTTGGAACTGGATGATCTTAAGGTCCTTTCCAACCCTAACTATTGTATGATTCTATGAGGTTAGCACAGGTCCACTTCTCGACTTTACCCAGGTCCCTCTGGATCCCATCCCTTCCCTTCAACGTGTCAACCGCACCACACAGCTTTCTGTTATTGGCAAACTTGCTGAGGGTGTGCTTGATCCCACTGTCTGGTGGGGTGTAAACTTTCTTAATTCTTCTAATTCTATGTTGGGTTGAAAATCTGTTCTAAATACAGATTTCACTAATTATGGTTTGATGGAGCATTGAAGTGGGAGGGGCCAACCATAAGGTGCTATTTAATCCATCCCATGTCCAAGCCATGCCTCTGTGATTCCACAGATATGCTTTCTTAGCTCCCAGAATCACACTTTACCTCTTTAGGAAACTTTCCCATTGTTTATCTACACTTAGCTTATAAAGTTTTATTAAACCAGACCTTTTCACCTAGATATTTGTTTTGTTGTATTGTCCATAGCGATCATGGTCAGTACGGATTCAAGTCCTCATTGCAGCAATATTTTCATTAAGAAATTATAAGCCCTCACTTCTCTTGGCTGAACACATCCCACTTCTTCAACTTTCCTTCATGCACTTCTTTACTGCTCATGAAAATGTATGGTTTGCCCAGCTAGCCAAGTTATATCTACTAAGGTGATAATCAGGAGTAATTCATGCCCCTGACGTGCCCATCTGTCTGGATACACATCCCAATCTGAATTTTTTTCACTGTAGTATATTGTTGGAAATTTAAACCCAAACTTGCTACGATCTTCAGACACAGACAGGCAGAACTGTTCCCTGTAATAGTGCAGCCAATTTCTGCCCTGTGGGCTCTTCACACTTGCCCTTCTTATTTCAGAGTATGCAAGAAGATTAGTTTGAGTTCTACAAATCTATCACTTTTTCTACATGTTTGATAGATCTCTGTGCTTAGTGTGTACTAAGAAATACAGAAGCTTTCCTTCCAACACCTAAAGGGGCCAACAAGAAATCTGGAGAGGGACTTTTTGTAGGGACTGGAGGGATAGGACAAGGGGGAATGGCTTTAAACTAGATTTGATATTAGTAAGTTTTTCACTATGAGGGTGCTGAGGTGCTGGCACAGGGTGCCCAGAGAAGCTGTGGCTGCCCCATCCCTGGCAGTGTTCAAGGCCAGGTTGGACACAGGGGCTTGGAGCAAGCTGCTCTAGTGGAAGGCGTCCCTGCCTGTGACAGGCGAGTGGAACTGAATGAGCTTTGAAGGTCCCAAGACATAACCACTGCCAATCTTCATGTGGAAACTCTCACTAACAAAAAAATTCTTCTAGCACATCCACTCCTGTTGCAGTTTCATCTAAGCTTAGCTTTGTTAAAAGACTGATTTCTCAGAGCCTTTCAGAAGCCTTACTGAAGCTGAGGAAGATGGTTTACACTGGGAATTTATCATGGTCCCAGAATTATCGAAGATAACTATTAACAGAGCACTTCTGTTGATTTCTTAAATATTCCATGAGGAACTCTGGAAATCAGACTCTGCTGATTTCAAAACATCTAACTGTTCTAAAGAATTCTTTACCATTTCTTCCTTGTTTCGCTGTTTGTTCTCACTCTTTCAACCCTGGTATTAATTTTGTTAGTCATCCAATCACAGTTAATCTTTCTAGGGAAGACTAAGGCAAAAAGGCATTAAATGCTTCAGCCCCATCATCAGTTATTTTCTTTCTTTGTCCGTTGAGTAATGGCCCTGCACTTATATTTCTTTCAGTGACAGAATTGCTTTAGGCATCTCCCAGCCCCTCCTCCTCCTCCTTTTCCCTTGCCATCCCTCTTTCCCTTGCTTTGCCGCTCATTTGTGCCAGTACAACAGTTTGCAGAACCGCATGGTGAATAAATTAACTGATTCAAGTAAAAAATAAACATGTTTTGATGGGTTATTCCTTCATGCTCTGTACTTCCTTTTCTTATTATTACTAATGCACCTACCCAATATGCTTTTATACTGCTGTAAATCCTTTGCATAACGTCTGTCCTGTCGTTGTCCCAATGGGCTTGTGCTTATATTATTTCCCACTGATGTGACCTACCTTCCAGTTTCTCTGTCATTTTTCCCCTGAATTTCATATAATGGAGATGATCATACATCAAACAAGCTCTTACTAACCTCCCAATACTTTCAATATGATCATTCGAGCCCCAGAGTTGTCTCAGTCAGCTTTTGAGAACTCCTTCCCCCTAGATTAGCTTCCCATGAGTACCAGTTCACTGAATTGATTGATGTCTCCTATCTTCAATCCTCTTTGCTTTCACTTTCTGATTCTCTCTTATTCATCCCAGGAATCAGGCTATTCACCCTCTTTTCAGTGTCTTCCTATTTGATTTTCTCAACCAATTCACACCTAATGGTCAGAAGAGAACACACAAGAGCTTCTTCTCACTCTAATCCTCCCAACTTCTGGGAGCAAAAGGCAGCTCCCAGAGCAACCCAAGAATTTGCTGTTCTTGTGTTTCTGTCTTTGCTGACATTTGGTGTCAACATACCCCACTGACAATAGCCCCTGGCCTCTGAATTATTCCAATAGCTATTTAGGGCATTCTTCTCAGTTGTACTCCTCATCAGCCCACCCCACCACTCTGCTGCCTTCCCTTCTACATCAGCAAGATGGTTTCAGAAAGTCTATCCCACAGTGAATTCTTGCTCTCAAAGTGAATGGTATAGCCTTGACCCATAAGCCACATCTTCTCTTTCCCACTGCCTTCTCTGAACAAGCCATACCTTTTTACATCAATATTCCAGTCATGTGAATTAACCTAGCCAACCTCTGCTGAGCCAATTAAGACATTCTAATTATGTATCAAGATTCCCAGTTCCTCTGGCTTGTTCCCCGTACATCTTACCTTGGTGTATAACTATTTAAAATGTTCAGAAGCTTGACCCAGTGGTTTTTGTTTCATCACCCCTTTGTCCTTTTATGTTTACACTCTTTAATTCCTGACAAATTTAAGTTCACCCATATCACCTGCATTCATAATTGGCAAACAAATTATTGAGCCATACATATCACTATTGAAGTAAATAATACGCAAATATTGCACTATTAAAGCACTAAAACATTCTTAAGCACTTAAATTTTACAAAGGAAGGTATTTTCTGTGAAATAGCACTACAGCTACTGGATGTGTTAATAACGTTAAAACGAGAATGAGTGAGACAGATAAGTATTAGTCAGTGGAAACAAAATAATCCCCAAATAAAAATCAGACAGAGCTGGAATGAGTCATGCAGATGATTTCTCATTAACAGGGAAATTTTCCATATCATGTCAGGCCATCCCTACACCTTATCCTCACCCTAGGCTATCACACTGCTAGGCATTACTTTAATCAGGAATAGGTTTTTTTTTTGTCTTGGAGAATATATTTATAAATCATTCTGAGTAGCCAAATTCCACAGGACTTGTGACTGCTGACAAAGCAGCCTCTCCCTCTGTTTCCTACATTAAATATAAAAACTTCCATTGCTTTCTTTCATGCAAATCACTACCTGTACTTATGCACGTACATACTCAGGCACACAGATATGCAGCCAGCAGATCAGCTATAGCTCCCTGGAAGCTGCAACGAGGCAAAAGAAGGAAAAAGATGCCATGTTTAGCTATAAAAAATGGCCACATTACTTTGCAGCTGTAATAACAAATGATAATATTTTACTTAATATTTCCATAGCACTTTCCATCTATCATGGACTTATATGTTGGCAGCAACTTTCTGTGCCTCTATGTTTTTTCTTGCTGGCATTCTCCACTGCAGGAACCCACTATGCCTTTAATCCTAAACATCTTAAGTGTCCTTTGGTCTCCTGGAGCACGTGGTATCGGTCATTATAATAAATAAGTTTCTACTGAGTCCACTGCTATCCTACAGAAATGCTACTGATCTGAATCAGGCTATAAAATCTGGGTTAGAACAAATATATCAGTAATGCAGATTTCAGTTTTCCTGTGCTGCAGGTCTCCACTGAATTAGAGAGGATGTCACTATACTCATTTTACATATGCAAAACAGAGAGGAAATCCCAAAGAAATCAAGTCCCAGTGATCTCAGTTTGTGAGTATTCATTCTGTAAATCTTTGAGGCTGATGATCCTTACATTTCATTGAAAAGACCTCTTAATCTTAAACCATGCAGTCAAAAGGTAAAACATTGAAGACTGGAATTGCACAAATCACCTAGTTGTAAGGAACAGACTAACTGTGAGTGTAAAGGCTTTTTTTTTTTGTCAGGCAGTATAGACAGGCATATCCAATGGGAGACTGAGGTCTTAAGAATCCATCATCTACAGACAAGCCCTGAGCCTCTAAAATCAGGCTGCTTGGTGAAATACCTGGAGATAAGCAGGGTGGATCCATCCTTACATGACTCATGCAGACAGGGCAGCAAAGCCAGGTCTAGAAACTGCCTTTTGGCTCCTTGCCCACCATTGTAATGATCACACTGTGTTTCCAGCAGAACAAAGCCTGTGTGATGGACCTGCATGACAGGTATTCACAGCACCTCCCAAACTATTGCCAATCCCTAACACGATTTACTATGTACCACTCCTACCAATAAGCACCTTCCTTATAGTCCTAATTGCAAACATCATTTAAAAATGTGTTCAAATATACAGTAGAGAAATAAGCAGTCTCAGGGGGCGGCAGCCCTTAAATTATGATCCCCATCACGTGAAAGTGGATGGTTCATCTCCCATAGGAATAGTGAAGTATCACAGTATTAATAAAATAAGGCCTGCTCACAGCAGATGCAGGCAGATCTTTCAGCCCACTCTCTGTGATAATAGATGTAGTAACGTTTTGACTACCGCCTCGTGTTTACTGTGGGTGTTAGCTGAGACATTTCCATGTAAATAAAACATTTATCAAGCTCACAAAAAAATGTCTGCAGAGTAATTATTGCACAAGAATGGTGAGCACTGGAGAAGCAAGGCTCATTCGCCCATTCCAGGTACCTGCTTAGGCTTGTTGCAAAGAAGGATGCTGCATTCACAGATGTTGGAATCAGGTCAGGTCTCCTGTGTAGAAGCTGTGTGGGCCAAGGAATAAGGCTTGGCATCAGGAGACCTGGTTCCTATTTGCATAGCTTCTGCTGAGTTACTATGTGGCCTTGAGGAACTCACTTTGCTGCTCCATGATGCTGCTTCCCACCCATCTGTAAAATGGGGTTAATGATACTTACCAGCCTTTGCAAAGTACTTTTGTGATGAAGGGATGAAAATTACGGTGACTGCCAATTGTTTTCACTCTCTCTATGGAGAGAAGCTCCTTTCTTTCCAGGAGTATAAATCCAAGAACGTTTTCTGCTAGCTGTAGAGTTTAAGCTTTCATTTGCATTGATGGTAGCACCCTTTCCTATATTTTTTCATATATATGATGTGCAACATCTGAGATTGAGAATCTCTGGGGGTGGATACTATACAGCTTTATAGCAATAATGGGCAACAGAGCTTACAATACAGAGATATCAAAACAGAGTAGTACAAAACAAGTGCTCTCTACAGGAACTGAGGGCAATAAGAGGTTGAGTTGCCTCACCAAGGTCAGAAGAATATGTTTAAGAAGCTTTGATGAAGTTCACATCTCCCATCTCCAGGTTAGTGAATTAGCCACAAGCACTTCCTTCCTGTCTGCAATAACATCCCTTTGGATTAATAATAGACATTGCCAGGAGACTTTTCCTTGTGATTTAGTTTTCATTTTCAGAGTATTCACGCTCCCCAGATAACTCTTTTTCCTACAGAATGATCACTGACAACATGCAGTAGTGGGGTAAGTACCTGAAGTCTCTTAGTTACTGGAAAAGAAGGGCTTCAGAAACCTTACCTTATTAGCACATTAATTGCAGCTGTCACAGCCAGCAATTATTTGCTCAATTTTCCTCAAATTCATCATTTACTTAAAAAAACAAAACCAAACCCAAAACCGCAGTAATGAATATTCAGAGTATCCTGGCACTTGAAATCCTGTTCTCACTTCGTAGCTGGCTGTGGCTTCCTGCTGTCTGAATACCTTGTACACCTTTCAGGCATGTATGACTGACAGCTGTCCTGCACGCATAGCAAAATGAAGTTTAGTCCCCTGTATCACAGACAAATGCACTCTGGCAGCCTCTTCTGTTCCTCACACTACCCCAACAGTGAGTGGGCTGAGGATGCACAAGGGCTTGGGAGGGGACACAGATGGGACAGCTGACCCCAACTGACTCAAGGGATATTTCATACTACATGGCATCACGCTTAACATATAAAGCTGGGGGAAGAATGGAGGATTCCTTGTTTTACTTTGCTTGTGTGTGTGGCTTTTGTTACCTATTAAATTGCTTTTATCTCAAAACGAGGTTTTTCTCTTTTAGCCTTCTGATTCTCTCCCTTACCCCACTGGGGGAAGTGAGCACCTTCTGTATGGGGCTTCATTACTGGCTGGGGTTAAACCCCCACATTGCACAATGAAAATCAACTAAACTTTGGTCTTGCAGCAGTAGGAGGGGGAAATATTGCAAGCAATTCCTGTGAATATGACTTTCCTTTAGCAATATCAACTAAGAAAGGTCAGAAAACCATGTTCCTTAGCTTTGGTGTTTTGCTAACTGCAGCTTTAAAAGCTGCTTGCCCTCATATACTCCATCGAGGATGGAGAGTGCAGTCCAGGAGAACTACATCATCACTGGGAAACAGGTCATTCCTTCAGACCAAAGGGACCTCAGTTCTGAAAACCACTGTCAGAAGCCTAAAGGCAGCTCTTAACAAACTCCATAAGGCACCCTTGATGTATGTGTGTGCATACGCACGCACATATATATGAATGAGCAATATTACAGCCTTTACATTGAGAAACAATGAGTTCAGAAGTTGACGGATTAGGCTGTAAACACTGAAGGGAGGGATGAATGTGTGCTCATCACTGGGGTGCCGAGAAAGCCATGCTCTTTGTCCACTTGCGTCAGGACGTAAAAGAGCAGGCAATGTTAACTGAGCTGTTACAGCACACTCAAAAGCAATTTGCTATGATGGAATATTTAGTATTATTATTTAGATTAGTGCATTTTATCACTAGATGGTGCTTTTATGACTATCTAATGCACCCTTCTATGTGTCACCTGACAATTCTGTAGCGTCATACCTAAACAGCTAAGTATAACATATCTTTTAGAGAGACATCACATCTTGATTTAGAGCCTTCATGTCATGGAAAATCTAACATCTCCATTGTCAATTGTTCCCAAGATTCATTACTCTTGTTGCTAAAATTTGCACCTTATCTTTAGTTTGAATCTGTCTGGCTTTGACTTCCAGTCACTGGATCTTGTTATACCATTGTCTGAGAGATGAAAGAGCCACATCCTATTGAAAACAGTCTTCCTGTGTAGGTGCTTACACAGTGTCAGCAAGTCTCCTCTTAACCTTCTTTCCAACAAGCTAAGTACACTCAGTGTCAAATTATTCATTCTTTCTTGAGATGGGAAGATTGATGGTACCAAACTCAGGCAACTACCTGTGCCTACTTGCCTACTTGTTGAGCATCCCTCTGTAATCAGTGGAGGCTCCTCAGAAAGCAGTTTAAGTAACATCAAATGTGAATATGCCCTGAAGGTGTCTGTCTCTCTCTGGTATCTATTTCACCATTTTAGGGCCACTATGACCTTCCCTTGGATGCCTCATCGCAGTGACTGAAGTTTGGTGAAATTTCCAGCCTTTAAATCATCTTTTATCTCTTCCTGAAATCTTTTCTATTTTGCTCAACAATGTTTTGCAAGGATAGACATGAGAAGTGGAGACACATGTCAGCCCCAGCTCCCCTCAGTATCCTCATATATGTTTAGGGATGCCTCCATCGCCCTGTTCAACTTGCCTCCATTTGACCAAGAGCAAAATCAACCTTGTCTCTTAGCCATTAGCTCCGCATTCACAGTTCATATTCAGTACATTGTCTGCAATGACCTTTCAGGTTTTTTTCAGAGCTTCTGCTTTCTTGAATACAGTCCCACATCCCCTAAGGCTCAGAGATACAGAATTTTCAATTTGGGCTTATATTAAAATAGATTTGTAGTGTACTCAGAGCTGCCAATCAGGATCAAGGCCTCACCATGCAAACACACAGTGAGAGACAGTCCCTGCCCTGAAGAATTTACACTCTAAATTAGACAAGACAGATAGTAGTACTGCGGGGGGGGTGCTTAAATGGAGACACTGAAAAGTGAAGGCCACAAAGAGATTTGAGGTTTCCCAGACCTTCCTACCTGCACTAGCTTATCAAAGGAATGCATTAGACTCGTTTTGCTGATACCCATTGCACAACTCCATCTCCTCATCCTTCTTGCTGCAGCCCTGCATGGCTGTGTAGGGCTCCTATTACTTCACCAGCTCTGTCTGACAGACCCATATACAACAGGAGGTTAAACATATTTCACAGAAGCATGCATTGTATGGGCTGCAGAAAACCCAAGGGGCAAGAGTACAGCCAAGATGAAGCTTCCTGACAAGCCTTCTCCCAGGCACAGACAGTTCATGGTTGTGGCCAAGGCCAAACCAGGGCTCAGCAACCCCTAGTAACAATGTCCAGCTCTGCAGTGGCTTGTTTCACAGAATCATAACATGGTTTGGGTTGGAAGGGACCTTAAAAAATCAACTAATTCTGACCCCCTTGTCATAAGCACCTTCCCCTGGCCAGGAGGTTTTCTTTGCTGTTAGTGTTCAACAGAATCAGAAACCAGGTGAGGGTAAATTTATCTTTTGAGGAGCAAAGTAAATGTACATTATGAAGTTCCGCATGCTGGAGCTGGTGCACCTTCCTTCTCAAACTCTTCATGATGCCTTTATGTCCACACAAGTTTTCTACAGACTCATTCACTCCAACTCTTTGCAACAGAAAGAAGGACTTTGAAATGTATTCTAGAGACATAATTGAGCTTTTGGAATTAATCTATCTCTAAGCACAGGCTTTCAAGCTGCATAGTTTGCAGCCCTACAGTAAGAGGTGCAGACATCAGACAACCATTGGGAATGGAAGGGAGTCATGGGGGGCACTGGCTTTCATGAGTTTTTGAGCCATCTTGCTTTGAGCAGCTATGCAGCTTGTGGACGTATGAACAAGCTGGAGGTAGGATTTGCATGGTATAGTCTTCCATAGATCCATTCTGCTTCAGTTAAAGCCCATGTAATATTTTCTGCCTTTACCAATGGAAGGAAGATTTGACCTTTGTTTTAGTCTTCCATTTTTCTGTCATTGCCCAATTTTTATTCCTCTGTAGGTTAAGCTAGTAAGAAAACAAAATGAAGCGAAACAAAACAAAACTGGTTTGGCAATCAATTCCAGCCACTGAATGAGCAGTAAAGTACTTTCTTGGGAAGAAAATAATTTAATAAGGGTGTTAAAACACACTGTAAAATCATTTATAGAAAATAACATAGCATTTGGAAATGGATTCTCTATGGTGAGAGCCTGCAAGTCACTTCTCACACTTGTCTGTGAGAGCTGAAGACAATCAAAGCTTAATCCTGCATTAACCAAAGTCAAGAGCAGTAACCCAAAGCATTCAGCACATTCTAGCAGGTATTCAGCTCCAGCGCTGCTGGTCTCTGTGTATCACTCTAGTTTATAGCAAACCACGTCCTGCTCAAAGAATCGTGCTAAACATGTCCTTGCCTTTCACATGTCCTAGCACTGACTAGATTTTCAACATAACATTGGAATAAACTGGCTAAATATAAAAGTATAAAGTATAAAGATATATAGACTTTTAGTATAAAAGACTTGCTTTCCTTTGTAACAATTATTCTCAGTTGCTCCAGGTTGGGTTCAGGATCTATGTTGATCTTGTCCCTATGCCATCATCAAAACTGTAAGGTTGAGATGAAGAATGGGAAAAAGCCAAATCAGAAAGAAGCATAAAAGTGAAACAGGGATCTGATGGGGTTGGGACAACAGCAAATAGGGTCTGGCAAGGGTAGATAGGGTGAACATGGGCCATAAGACATGGCATTGCGGTTGGAGGCACCAGGCACTGGGTGGGAAAACGGCAGCTAACACCTTGACCTATCGAAGGATATAAATACCAGTTAATTAACTTTCCTCAAGGACAAAAGGACAAAACTGCTGAACACCTCAGAAAAGAACATAGGCAAATTAATTTCTTTGCTTCTAGTCAATAAGCCACAAAAAGATGAAAATTATATTTATGTGTATATTTTTGTTATAATTATTTATACATACAAATGAATCATAAGGATAAAAGAATCTGAGCACTCCCCACCTATTGCATGAAATCAGGAGTCAATAAATAAATCCCCTACCAATAAAACCTATGTGCTTAATGAATCCTAAATAAAAGAGACAATAAATGTCTCACAGGCAGCCTTCATGTTGGATTTTCTATGCTTTTCAGTGTTTGACTTTGAAGCATCGATAACATTGTGCCAGGTTGGATTGGGATGTATTCTGTTTTTTCTGGTAGCAATGTCATCTTTCTGAATAAAGTCCTGCTTTGCCCTGTGCTACTCTTGGGGAGAAAAAAGAGAAGAGAGATAAAACGAGATGTGCTGGGTCCTAATCTGATTGCTTAACATGTTTTTTGGAAGATGCTCTGATACTGTGATGATTCAAGCTAAATGAGAACTTGCATATAAGTGCAACTGAGCCTCAGTTTGTCAGTAATGAACTTCAATTAACTCACACTGGGTCTGAGCCCGGTAGCACTGGGCACTTTTACCTACCACAGAAGGCAACGATAAGACACGAGTATGCTGATCTCCCTGTGGATCCAAGATGTGGTACCACTTGCAGGGAAAATTACATTAGCTGCTCACTGTGCTTCGAATTTTAATGGTTCATAAGCAACGAGAAATTGCCACATTGTAAATTTGGAATACATGACAGAAATAAGACAGACTTACAGGGGATGCTCCCTGAGCTCTCAGCTGAGTTACACTTTATTAATATCCTGCTTTCTCTTTGTTTACAGCACCAATTGGTTTTATGAGTGGGTAAAATGCATTTGTTCATTTGTTTTGGTTTAGGAAATAGAAAGAAAGAAAATAAGGAAGCAAGGAAAAAAAAAAGGAAAAAAGGGAATCTCTCTACTGCTTTCCTCTTCTTCCTTCTCAGATCTCACACACATGCAACAGGAAGAGTTATATTAGTGACAATGCAAGTGTCACTAAACATAGTTGTTGCTAGAAAGGTCCTAACATTGTTTCCTTGGCGACGTGTCTAGGTACCATGGTGATGAGTGTGGTTGTGTCCTGAATGGGGACATCCACCCTTTGCTTTTTGCTTTGGATTTTCTCTTGCTGCTACCTATCTACGTACCTACCTGCTATAGGAGTTCTATAGCAGAGACAGGACTGCATAGAGGACCGCAGGCCATTTGGCTGATGGCACACACACACTCTCCTGTCCTCATTATACACACATGCTCTTAGGCAAAAAATTCCCTCTTAGCAGGGAGTTAGCCCTTGCTCCATGACCTCTCTGCAGTGAGTCTACCAGTTAGTGTAAAAGTGAACCTATGCTACCATTACAATGTGTGGATCCTTCTCTGGTGCCCTGCAGGTGATGAAAAGACTTCAAAACCTCCATGACGTGAACATCCCTTTATCATGCTGTGCTTGTAAGAGAGGTAAGTTGTACATATAAACTCTCAAGTAAGTTACTTGAGCTACCTAGGTGAGCAGTTGTTAAGTCTGATGAATATGGTTAATACATGGTGAAACTATGCTGGCTGTCTTAAATCACTTTCCTGTCGTTCACATGCCTTAGCCTAGCTTCAAGGAGGATCTGTTCCATGATCATCCCAGGCAGAGAAGTGAGGCTGGTAGGTTCATAGTTTTCAAGGTCTTTCTTTCTACCCTGTTTAGAAATGGGTGCTGTGTTTCCCTTTTCCCAGTCCCTGGGGACTTTACCTCACTGCCATCATTTTTCTTTAACACTGTAAAGAGGATTTGAGATTGTCCTCTGCATCCTGGGAACCCACATTCACACCACCTACACTAACATACATAGCCAGAAGTGCAGGCAAATGCTTACACACAACTGCTTCTCAAGTATACGCACCTCTAAATGAACGGGGTGAAAGTGTGATGCATTACATCCAGAGCAATACATTTCCCTCTGTCTTACTGCTGAGCTCCATGCTCAGAGACGTAGTAATATTATACACACAGCTTACGAGATGTGCACACTAATATTACAGCTGCCACTTCGAAGGGTAGTGAGGAGGGAGTAACAAATGCTGCATTGTCAGTCTGCAACAATAAAGAATCATTTTCATTCCTTGTGCACAAGAGCTCCAATTATAATCTAATTCAATTCAGATTAACTGTGCTTTGATGGCATTTCCATTACATAAAAAATAAATTTATTAGCCAAGTATAATGTGTTTTGACTATAGTTCTAATGCTAATAAGAAGGCTCTTTAACTGCTTTAATGCTGCATTTTAACTACAGTTATAAGCTATTTCTTCAAAATTTATAATCAGGGTGTGCAAATATTACACTGAAAACTCACAGAAAAGGAAATTATCAGGATTTACAGGTGAGCTGTTGCTAAATGCTTATAATCCCCTGGGTTTAAATCCCACCCGTTAAGAATTTCCATAACAGGCTTTCCTCAAATTCTCTTTCCAGGTGCTTTGTCCCGTGCTAATGGCATGGTCTAGTGAAAGGTGGAAAACGTGATAGGATCAAATGAATGTAGCTTTATCTAAGGATTGTTAATGACTCATTGCGGGTCTATCTAAACCACAGGCACCTAATCTAATTATAGCACTAGAGCTGTGTCTTTATGCTTTGTGAATGATCTCAATACCTTTTGTACTGCCAGCCTCTCCAGCAATCCTCATCTTCTCCCTGAGTTGCTAATAGGTTTGTCTTCTGCTCATTGGCCCTATTTTAATTTCTCTTCTTGGGTTTTAAGGACAAAGTGCTCACCATTGCCCTCTCTATGCAATGCACAGATGGAAGGAGGCTCATAACTAATTTGCTGTTCTGATGAGTGAAGCACATGAGTTTACACCCAGAGGTTTAGGTGATGTTTTTGAGCTATTACAAGTGGGAACACAAAGTAATCTTCCTTCCTTCCTAAAGAAATCAGGAAGTTGGATCAGCTCTGTGTCACTTAGCTGGTCTCCAAACCATCATTTGCCTCTTGGCAGACTGTGCACAGGATGCTGGCATGAAGTCATGGAGTCTTGTTTACCAAAATATGAGGGGCTCTATACAGCTAGAATAAACTGTGAAAATATATACTATAAGGGAACACGCCCAGTACACACTCACCCCATTTGCTGCAGGGAAGACCTACCCTGACCATCCATCTCAAGAGAAATGATAACTTTTGTATAGCTTGCAATGGAATTGAAATGGCCACTGCTTGGGCAGCTTGCTTTAGTGAAGAAACAGTTGTCTTGGAAGAAGCTAGTTCCCCCAGCTCTGGAAACACTCAGAAATGGATGAAGGAACAGATGGAAAATTCTAATTACTCCCAATTTATATCTATGGAAGCTCTATTTTAATTACATTCCACAGTGACAGAAAACCAGACCCCTGCTGTACTTATGAATTACTTTCTATTCAAATTTACTTCTCATTGATGCTATTAGTTTATGTGAACAGAAAGTAACGTTTGATTTCCTTTTCTCTTTTACAATTCTTTTCAGAACAAAACCACTTTCATTGGCAAATCATCATTGAATTAAATTATATGGGGGGGGGAATAACAAAAACCCCACTGAAGAAAAGCCGCCAGGTTTTGCAGTAATATTTTCCAAAAGGAGGGGGAAGACAAATGCCAAAGAAAATTTGGGACATTAGTCAGCCTTCTCCAATTATTTATGATGAGCAATTTATCCCCTCTTTTTAATACTCTTATGGGAAAAATGCATTTTCCACAAACAGATCAACAATTTAATATTTATTTTTTTCCCTCAGCTTAAATCTTCTTTTTATTGCTTAGCTCACATCTGTAGACAATATATCTAAGCTCCTGAATTTGTCATTTTCTTTGCAAGTGCAGTTGCTTACATGGGTAAAAGATTTATTATAGCAATCTGAAAGATCAAGAAACAACAAGATCTAATGACTGGACTTTAAAGCTGAATTAATTGACTCTGGATATGCTGTGTACTTTTTTTTCTTCTTTTTTGGTGCAGTAAGGGCTATTAGTCATTGGGATAACTTATCTAGAGATAAGACAGCCTGTCTATCACTGAAATCTCTGAGACATGACTTTCTAAAATACATATTTCAGTTAAATCAGAAGATGGGAGTTACCTCTCAAATTCCATGCCTTTCTTCTTGGAGAATGTGAGATTCTATGAGCTTAATGTTCCTTTTTGGTTTTAAAATTGACAAAGTATTTACTTCGGAGTTGATCTGTACTTGCCGCCTAGGCCAACCATTAGTGAAAAAGCAGACAAGCAGATGCAAGCATCACCATGGGGCAGAAAACTGCAGTCTTCATGTTAAGTACTTCAGCCAGAGCCTCAAAATGCTGACCAGAAAGCTGAGGGCAACCTGCAGTTCTAAAACAGCAGCTCGAGTGACAATTTGAAGGCCAACAACCAACACTGGGATGAAATATCACCACTCATAAGGAAGGTTACAGCTGGTGAAAATGTGCTCAAGTCATTTGCTCATTTCTAACCTGTAAATCAGACATAAATTTGCAATTGATACATAACAGGAAGGGAAAAGATCAAACAAAACCCCAACCCTAAAAAGAAACTATTAAAACTTTATTCCAGAGTGCATTAACGGAATCGCCACCATGCTTCTGTGTAAGGTGGTAACAACCTCCCCTTTGTGCCTACTGCTAGTGACACAACATCTGGAGAGGTGTTCAGTTGAAACACCTCATTATCAGAAAAAGCTGGAGGCACTTCAGAGGCATCCACTCAAACAATTAAAGAGGTAGGAGGACTGATCTGGGAGGAAACAGCCTCTGAATAACTTGGGAAAGTGATGACTAAGGTGCTGTGTTGGCTCTTTGTGACTTTTATGGGAGGTTTTGCAGAGGTTTCAGTGGGATCTTGATGAAGGACAAAGATATGCTAATCAATGGCAAATGTTCAAAGTGTGCGAAAAAGAGGAGGAAAAGGAATATTTAGACTATGCACAGGGTTGAAATGAGGTAGAATTAGAAGGTAAAAAATAGAAGCAAACTTTCTGAAAGCATCAGAATTTACAACAGATAAAAGGATGAAGACAAAATGGGTGGAACAATCCCACAGAGCAGAATATGCTTTTTGATGACTTTCAGCTAACTTCACTCCTGGAAAAAGTACTAGGAATTGACATGACGCAGAGTTCCAACCTGTTCAGTGGAAAAAGTGCCATGCCGGTTCTCACGTTTTGCCTCTTTATCACCCATTGTTTCAGTACTCCTATCCAAAATACTACAAATATTTAAATTATGAATAACGAGGAGTCATCATAAGGAAATCTATTCCAGTATTTCTTTCCATTGAGATTAATTATCCTTATTTTTCTCTCATTCTCTCTTATTTGTGTCTCTTTTTTTTCCCATTGGTTTGGCTTTTTGCTTGCTTATTTTGTTGGTTTTGTTTTTTTTTTTTTTGTCTGGAGGGTCAGCACTGCAAGAAAAATGACCAAGTCTAAAAAGAGGCAGTTGTTATCAGCTTAATGATCAGTGAGTAACTGAAACCTGTAAGGACCTAATGGCTCTTGGTTCAACAAGAGTCAATGACTACTGCAGGTACAAAGCCTTTCTCAGCACTGATCCTTATTTATACAATTCAGGAAAACCCTGCATGCAGGAGAAAGCATGTTAATGGAAATAAGGTATTTATGGTCTTGAGAGGCTGCTGTTCCATGGAAGACTGTAAGTAAAGCCTCAAGTTTTCTTCTGACTTTGCAGCTGCTGCAAATGATACAGAACATCGACATTGCATACAGAAATATTTTAATAGCTTTAATTATAATAGAGAAATATGTTGATCTCCTTTTATATGCATCTTCCCTCTTTCAGCACTTAGCCTTCCTTTCGTCCTTGGTGGAGGTGTTGGATAATGCATGTAATGTATTAAAGCGCTTCTTTCCAAAGAAAGACAAGGAGGAGAATGCATGCAGAAGGAAAGAGAAAAATGGTGAGGCATAGAAAAATAGTAAGAACTGAACAACAAATTACAAGAATCTTCTAAAATCATTTTATAGGACGTAAAAAAAGATAAAATTA
Source organism: Pezoporus occidentalis (assembly GCF_034315485.1). NCBI lineage: Eukaryota > Metazoa > Chordata > Aves > Psittaciformes > Psittacidae > Pezoporus > Pezoporus occidentalis. The sequence goes on from NW_026915943.1 coordinate 3,270,198, forward strand.
TTTTATAGGACAGATAGGACATAGTCATTTCCATACTGATATCAGAACAGTCCAACTGTATAGGTTTCATTAGCCCCTAAACAAGGAGTAATGATTAAGCAATTAGAGTCTGACAATGTAACAGCACCTATGCCAACTTAGCACAGCTGTGTGGACCTCTCTCTGTTTCATGTCAACCAAACAATACAGTCTTATGGGCACATTTATACAAATGATGCATCAGGCTCTCTACTCCAAACAAGTGTTGGTCTTCTCCATACGTGATTGTCTAAAACCAGCAAGCACCTAACCCCATTGTACACTTGCTATATGTCCTGCTGCATCTACATATCCTACAGCATATACGAGCTCTCCAATCCTACGCCTCCAAAAGGAATTCTGCCACACCATAAGCAAGAGAAGACTGTGTAAGTTATGAGCACCCATGGTCTTCTGGAAACTCTGGTGCATCATCGCAAGCACTTTCTTTTGTGCCATAGGCCAAGGACTCTTTGCAGAATGAGCAAAGACGGGCTTTTACTCTGAAAACACCAGCTGTGCAGAAACAGGATGCACTGAGGAGGAAAAAGAAAGACTTGCATCCCCCTAGACTCAGGTGCCAGCATGGGCTGTCACTTCATAGAGCAGGAAAGTACTTAGCACAGGGCCTGTGACAGGCTTTATATTGCCTGGAATGGGAGCTTACACAGCAGACCAATAGCATGAGAAATGGGCTGCGGAGAAACCAGAAGGAAGAACAGACTAGAGTGTGCTGAGCAAACAAAGAGAAAATCATGTAATCGGGGAGGAAAGGTATGGCCCTTGGCAAGACCTCTGGTAGTAAAATCTATGTTAACAATATCACCTTGTAAATTTGTTGAGTGCATGTAACTCTGCTTCCTCTGGATAATATTTTTTATGATGAAAAAAGCCTTCCTCACAAGATAAATATGTTTCAAGGGAAGTTGAGTGGAGTTTTAACAGATCACACTTACACTTCTATAAAAATAAAAGAAATGAAACATTCAAACATTGCTTGGGGTACAAATGAGAAATTTGTGGCCTGCTGCAAGTCTTTTTATTTTCTTTCCCAAATTAACAACAAGGAGGCCAGCTCTGTTTGCTTTCCTGACATTATAGCCAAGGAACATTTCTTTTCATGCAGGTTGGCTGTGGCTCGGAGGGATATTAAACCATTTGCATTAATAATAATCAAGGCTATCTACCATCAAAACAAGCCGTAGACTCGACAGTCTGATTACATCATTTGAGGGAGAGGAAATGAAGTTTAGCGTTAGTTTAAACATAGCAAAATGAATTTAAGAAGTTGCTAAAATAACATTAAAATTCATCTCCAACTCATTCAGTTTCATTATGGATAAGAATCAGCAGGCTAAGAGAGAGGCAAGGTCTTAGATACCCTGACCATTGTGAGTATTTTGTTAAGAGTGACTCATTTAATAAGAAGTGTATTTCAATTCAGACCAGTGCAAGGTCCTCCATCTAGGCACCAGGGATACAGACCATGCTTGAAAAGCAGGGATATGCTATGTTGAAAAATGACCTAAGGCTTCCTAGCCAACCAACCAGAAAACCAAACCCCAAATGTTAAAACCACGTGGTGCTGTAACAAAGAATGCAAAGTCTTTGGGTGCTGATGCATCAAGTTAGAATACAGACACGCTGATAGTGATAGGACTTTTGAGGATTTTTCCTGGACTGTTTAAAGCAATCACATTCCCAAAAAGATATTAATTAAGAAAGATTTTGGAAATTACCTGAAAAGGATAATCTGGGTTAGGGAAGTGCACTTTTATTGGGGAATCATAGTTTCACAATCTCTTTATCGCATTTGTAGACAACTGAGGGTTGACCTGGTTATAGTTTATATGCATTTAGAGAAGGAAGAGCTTTCTGCCTGTAAACTGATCTTTAATTTCATAGAATCATGCAATCATAGAATCATTTAGGTTGGAAAATACCTTTAAGATCATTGAGTCCAACCGCTAACTCAGCACTGCCAAGCCCGCCATTAAAGCATGTTCCTAAGTCCCATAACTACACAATGTACAATTAGACAGTGAATCAGGGATGGTCTTTGATCTATGGAACACTCAGGTTAGTTCTTTTCAGGAAATATGAGCACCACATCTATTCATCTTTTAAATGCTTCAGGGATGGTGACTCAATCACCTGGGCAGCCTGTTCCAGTGCTTGACAACCCTTTTGGGTAAGAATTTTTTCCTAATATCCAATCTAAACCTCCCCTGGTGCAACTTGGTGCATTTCCTCTTTCCTGTCACTTGTTACTTGGGAGAAGAGGCCAGCCCCCTGCTTGCTACAACTTCCTTTCAGGTAGTTGTAGAGAGGGATGAAGTCTCTCCTGAGCCTCCTTTAGACACCTGAGGTGAGACCTTATTTAGTAGAAATGAAAACAAAGTGGACCAGCCAGTGTTTGGAATATGAAACTAGATAAATTCAGACTAAACCATTAACTCAATAAGCTTCTCAAAGAGGAGCTCTCTAGATTTCATGCTACTTCTTCATCAGTTAAATTGTTTAAAGATTGAGCTGCAGTATACCTATTTGAAATGTAAAAGACTTGCAGCAGAGGCTGCAGAACTGACACAGAAATTACTAAATGCTGTGCTGCAGGACAACACAAAACTGAACATTTTGTTCAGATATATCTGAATATTAGATCCCCTATAGACAATTACATCACTGAAGGATGGACGGAGCAGGGAGGAACTGAGCGTATCCTTGCTTTGAAGCTCTGGCAGACCATTCATTCCCCCAGCACAAGACTGTGCCTGTTCCAGTGCCTTGCCTGGCGTCCTCCCGTGTCACACAAGGCTTAGGGAGGAGATGCTCAGCTCTTGCACTACCCACATGGTGGGTGACTGCCCTTTGTCTTCACATCCTGACTTTCCTTGTTGGAAAGTCAGAGCACAGGATCATACTGATCCTCATTCACGAGTTTTGCACTTTTAAAAGTTACAATTCCCCTGCTTTTTCATTTACTCAGATATGGACTGGTTTATACTTCATGATTCAGTCCAGACTAGAAAAACACATCTATTCAGAAAGCTACCCAATGTACTGATGCTCACTTTTTTCATCATCAAACATTTAGCACTGACAGGGATTAGTACATTTTGAAAACGTGTTGTTTAGCTATAGCAGATAACACATGCACAAATAATACAATTTTTCACCTTTAGTCTGTAAAAAGTGGTGATTAGAAATATGTTCATTATCTGCTGCACTCAGATGGTTTTTGTAGTCTAGAAGAAAGCCCATCTCAAGCTCCATTCACAGAATGAACTTTAGAGAAGCATAGAAATTATGCCAGAATTTACATCGTCATTATTCTTACATGCTGAGGTACCCAAACCAAATCCGGTTGTTGCTAAAATCTCTGACAAACACAGCTACTCTCAACAATTCTGGATGTTTGTGATTATGGAGTTTTCAGTATTATCAGAAATATTTCAAGTGTAAACCTTTTTTGTTTTTTTCTCCACTATTCGGAAAACAAAAAGGAAAATAAAGATTTGTCTTGCAGAATCATAGAATCACAGAATGGTTTGGGTTGGAAAGGACCTTAAGATCATGCAGTTCCAACACCCCTACCATGGGCAGGGATGCCTCACACTCGACCTTCTCACTGAGGACTCCATCCAGGCTGGCCTTGAACACTGCCAGGGATGGAGCATTTGCCACTTCTTTGAGCAACCGTTTCCAGTGCCTCACCACCCTCACAGTATGTATGTATGTGTGTGTGCATGTGCACGTGTATGAATATATATATGTACATGCATATAATTTCACTTTTTGCTTCTTATATTTCCTATAATGATATCTCTCCTATATAGATTTTTTTTCAGGTTTGTAACTGACTATTAGTAATGTTAAAATAATCCATTACTTCATTCATCCATTGTGACAAAAGCAAGTTTTACTGAGTAGTGATGTGTGATCTTTTATTCTTGCTGGATAGAAGAAAAATGCTCAGACAAAAGCTTAAACAACTCTCTAAGTATGAATAGATTATTTTGGTATGTCATAATAGGTGCATTATGCAACCAGAAGTGATTATGAACCAGCAAAAAGTTTTTATCCACTTCAGTTAATCCTCAGTGATTCATTTGATTAGATTTGAGTTTCCTTGTTTTGATTTGTTAAAACCAGATTCAACAGTGATGGGTATGTTTTAAAAACAGAATGGCAAAAGAAGGGTTGACGTTGTATATATAAAGAACCTGTAGCAGTTTCAAATACTACAAACAGGCTTTGAGGAGATCCATTGGAAATGCTTTTAAGAATGAACAAATATGTCAATGTTTTTTTGTTGCAGACATAAGCCACTGCATTCAAATGAAAGACTATTATTTTACAAGAAGAAAACAGCACAAAAGATTTTGACCTTCCAGGGGACACAGAATCACCCTGGGATTTCCAGGTCAGCTGCAACCTGACTCCCTCTCAGAGATTCAAGATGGTACAATCATCATCTTTACAAATTTTACCTACATCTGCACTTCAAAAAAGTGATGATCTATCAGCTTTCTGCTCAGTCACATAAACTGAATGGCTTTGCATTCTTTCACACTTGGCTCTGAATGGAAAAGCTGTTCTGCTTCTATACCTGCTGTATATTTTACAAGTAACTGCTGTTTTCCTTTTTGTTGAGTATGTATATACAGATGTGTTACAAGACTATGCGTGTATATATGTACACCATCAAAATTCATGTATTTTGTAGGTATTCAAAGGATTCTTCCGCCAGCTCTCTGAAAGGACCCTGCATAAATCAAAGAAGTCACTAAAAGAGGGTGGTGAAGGATTCCAGGTTGTAAACCACCCACTGTTCCTCACCAAGGGCATAAAACTTGTTAGAGCCAAGTGGAAAACTTCACTCTAGCAAATCTCCTGCATAAAAGAATTGTGTCAATAGAGGGGAATCTAAGATGAAATGGACAATATACCCAGGTGAATCTTTTGGGCATATTGTCCATTCTCAGGCATTACTAAGTAGCTACTGCTGCTGTGACTGAGCCTATGGGCATTGCCTGATGGGACTGAAAATGATAAAAACTGGGGTATTTTCTACTACCTGGTTCTCTTGTTGATTTCATTCACCACTTGTTCCTTAATTTCATGCACTGACATTGCTGCTTCCATAAATTATCACATTTTATGGTTATATTGCTAGCAAAATAAACTTTGATGACATATTTAAAAGATGTCAAGGCTATGAAAATGAGTTTGTGTTTGCAGAATATCTCTGAGCTGTAGTATTTGCAATAGATTGCAGCCAAAGGTGGGAAAAAAAAATCCCAAGTGTTTAAATAAAAGTGACACAGCAAAGGTTATTCTGGCCACATATACCCACAGACACATGCAAAAATGACCTTGAAACACATCCCATCTGTCAGGTCTCTCCATCTGACTGAAGCAGGGAGTTGCTTTGCAGCCAACCCATGCTAAATAGAATGAATTCAATAGAAAAAAAAAAAAACAGAACGTGGCAGGCAGCTTCTTGTCAGTCTAACTAATTAAAATAAAGCAAACAGATGGACAAGCAATGACTCTTATTTGGGCACTCGCAATGAGAAGGCACGGTTGTAATTGTCTTCGGATGTAAAAAGGAGTGCCCTTACAGATCAGTTTCCAGGTTCTAGATGTTAAGGCTTGACCTGTGTTTCTGTTTGTCCCCCTGCAAGACACACACACAAAACCACATGCATACATTGCTTTTATACTGAATTCTGCCTTGCAATGCATGAATAGGGGTCTAAGTGGCTCTTGGAGAAATGGGAGAGGAAAGGGTAAGAGAAACAAGAGCCCACAGGTCTGATTTAATCATGCTGCTGCTCTTAATCTTTTGTAATCCTCAGTTTACATATTCAGCTTTTGCACTACTGAATTATTACCACATCAACGGTGACTGAGGGAGGGCTGCAAAGAGGGAGGGTGATTGCTTCTCAGGACCAGTGAGCCTTAAAGTGGGAAAATGAAATAGGAGAGGGAGTTGCGATGCTTAAAGCTTGCTCTGAGACAAGAGTGAAACTGCATGCAACAGGCAGCACACATGAAACAACACGAGCTGAAATGAGATGCTACTGGGGAAGGCTCAGTGTGCTTCAAGTTGGTGCAACCAGATCCTGCAGCTGATTTTAAGGATGAAAAGAGAAGGGAGAAGGAAGGGGATAGTCTATACCAGGAAATGATGATGATTGCTTTACTTGCAGCAGCTTGGACAGAGTTAAGGGGGGCTAAGTGAAGTGGAAGTTACAGGAGCTGGAGTGGAAAGGTGGTAGTTGAGTGTTGACCATACAATGAAACCTGATTACTACTTTGTCATAGCAGGATGAGCCCTTATTCCACCGCATTGACATGAGAAGAATCAGACACAACCATGGATAGAAATATTCCACATAAGAAATAATAACTGAAATAATGGAAACAAATGCTTTACAGTGCATTTTTTTTTTTCAGTATTCTGTCCATATAAACATACAAATAAATTACCTTATTTGAACTTTTGGCATCTCAATTAAAGACTTTACAGTGCAAGACATCAGTTCTACAAAGAGTCACAAACATGTCATGGCATAATGTTTGTAGGGCTTTATTCAGTGCGCAGCAACAAGCATGTGTTTAAGCCTTTCCAGGGCAGGGAGCTAGCAATCCTAGCAACTCCAGAACTGATGAGCTGAACTGCCAAAGTCATGAGATTTGGCCTGGAAGTTATTAACATTTTCTGCATGAGCCTCCAATATTCTGCTTTTTGAACAGCCTTTTCTGACTTTGAGCATACGAGCCAACTCACAACAGTTCCTAGTGAACAAGGCCAGCTTTCTACTCTCTTTGGGAGCCCTCACTAGAAGAACCAGCTGGGACTAAATCACAGAAAGCTGCCAGATGGTGTAGCCACCTTCTCCACTCCAACTGAAATGCCCAATGAGAAATAATTATGTACTTCTGTAGCCTGCTATCTGCCAGCCCACTGATACTGCAGCAGCTCGCTATGCATCCTCCTTCCCTCCACCATTTCAGTTTCAGCCTTTATCATTCCCTATGTCAATTAATTTTCCATTCCTCACCTTCGCATATCCTGCGTTTCAAGCCTGATACCAGCAAGAATAAGGAGTTAAGTCTGGAAGGAGCTGGAAGATGAGAACCTCCAACTAAATAGGATTTGTCCTGGGCTCCTGGATACCTCCAGCTCATGCCTCGTTTTCTGTGCTAATACCATCACCTACTCTTTCTGCTTTACTCATCCCAAACCTTCCTGGTAGTCCTGGAAAGGGAAGGGGGAAGAGGCATCCTTCTCCTTACAACTGCTCTGCAAATACTTGCAGTATGGTTAACCCTGAGTATTCTAGAATAATTAATTACTCTGCTGAGAATAGATATTAAAAATAAATTAAAAGGGTCATATTTTCAAATATCCCTTTTATACATAACCAAAATTGCAGGTCTTCAGATGAAGTTGCAATTTCTGAAGGTGTAAATTTCAACAAAAATGGTGATCAAATAAAGCAGAAGATTTCAATAGAGTCATGACAGTTACAGTGAATCTCTTGCCTGTGAAATCTCGTACACAAGTATTAATTTAGGCAGATCAATGATTTTCAACACTGGTCCACAGACCACAAAGGGATCTGTAGACAAGTTCTAACAGATCTGCAAAAGGAAACTGAGAGAAAACAAGTGTAATGTAAATAGGTGACATCTCTTAGAGAGGAATATCTCCAACTGAAGAGGTTAATGATTCTTAACAAAAACAAACTTAAAAATCACTGGAATTGATTATTTTCTCCTTTACAGCCTCTCTGAATATATTTTATTCTTCTTAAAAAACAACAACACAAATCCCAGCAACCATATTTCAGGGGAAATCTGAAACCCAGATGTCCTGGTCCTGCTCCCAGATATTTGAGTGTTAAGATGAGAAACAACTTCATGAATGCCAATGCAGTTCCAATCAGCATCAGCACTCTCATCTGTGGAGAGCAGAGCATAACAGAATCAATATCTGCAAACCTTGGAGTCTTATCAGTTGTATCATTAGGAAATCCAAACTGTGAAATCCTTAGTCTGCTCCTCCTTCAGCAAAGTTCTTCCTGACTCGCATGGGACTTAAGGGCTGTGTTTGAACATCAAGGTTTGACCCATCCTTAGGGTCTCCCCAGAGCCCTTGAACAACTCTACCGATGGGCTTTTCAGGATTATAACAGTTCTGTGATTCATTCTGTAGATCACACCCTCCCATAGAGCCCTGGATCTGACTCAAAATCTGCCTTTTCCTCTAAAAGTCCACAGACAAATCGTCTATCTTTAGGAACTGATGAGTGCGTTAACAAACCTCCCCAGGACTACTACAGACCTCTCCATCTCTTTTTCAGATGTGACTCTGCTGCACTCTCTAACCTAAACAGAGAGCTAGCTGTGCATTAAATATACATATATATAAGGTGCACAAAACCCCCTTCCCAAACCTACTAAAACAAAACTGTCTCCTGCACATCAAACGCTCCCACTTTTCAAGGGGAGTGGTGATGGGAAAAGTGACAGGGAGAACAGATCTGGATGTGACAGATGTTAGTCATACTGCTTAATGCGCTACTGGAAAGCACTCAGATCGTGCAGTGATAAAGGCTGGGTATGCAGCAGAGCAGAACATAATTTGTTCTTTTCCCACCATGTTTTGGAGTCCACCTCCTTTGCTCTCTCTCAAGCATGATGATCAGCTTTTTCTCTCATTAGGTCCAAATGTGATTTGACAAACATTCACACTTACTGATTTCATTCATTCACTCAGCTGAATACACAGGGCTAGGGAAATCATCCTTGGTGGCCCAAATCAAACATTTACACTTCAGTTTGCATATATGAAAACCCTAAAAGCTCGCAATTCCCACTAGACTATAAATGCACTGAATAACAAAACAACCTCACCTCTACTTTCTGCTCTTTCTGCTCTCTTCCATGCTTTAGATGCGCGCTGTTCTTGATTATTTTACTAGTTATTCAGCACAGTCAAGGTACTCAGCTTAACAAGGCACAAATACAACTGCTAATCCTGAAAGAGCTTAGTAAAAACAAGGATTACACATTGCTACAGCTCTCCTGACTTATGACAGCTCCCTGCTTTTCTGTCTTGTGCCATGTCCTGAGCAATTAGTGAAGACAAGGTGCCACTTTCAACACTAATTGCATCATTACATGGTCTAACAAAGACTTTTTCACCAATGGAGCACATTTTACAGGGCTGACTATGTAATCACTGAGAGAAAAAAAAAACACCCCCAATAGTCTCAGTCAGACAAAACCATTTTTAATAAGGCTGAATTTTCAACTCGGTGATTTACATTTCTTTCACACCACATTTATTTCCTGACGGATTTGTTGTAAGGCGATCAATGGCAATATTTTTTGTTCTTTGAATGTCTTTAAATTAAAGTCGTATCCTCTGCTCCTATTACCCCTTTTTTATGAGTGCTTCTCATCACTAAATCTCCAAGTACTTCACAAAAAAAAATGTGTAAGAATCATTAGAGGTGTTTTATGGACAGGGAAGGTGAGGCAAAGGGTGTGAACCAAGTGAAACCTTGGATCATTGCACTACATGATCAGCCAGAAAAAATCAGCTATAGAAATAGCTCAAGTAATAATAAATACCATTATGCTATGATTAGTTTTGAATGAACTAACTCATCAGCTTACTCTCAAGTTACATTTCTGTCCCCTGGCAATAAAGGTAATGATTATACTCAGTGTTAGCATCACTTAAAGGAAGAAAATCTTTAGTTAATACCAGGCTTTATGTATAAATTCATGTTGAGCAAGTAAAATAACAAGGTATTCGTTTCAGTATCACTAATGGGACATGCTAATTTGAGATAAAAGGGTGGTAACTCCTGTTCCGAGCATTGTGCAGCAATAGTAGCTTGTTCTGGATTTATATTACTTTATTATTTTATTTATTTTATTCTATTTTATATCTCATTTTATGAATTTATTTTAATTTAGTTTTACTCTGGTTTGGTTTTTTTGTTGTTTTGTCCTTCTTTTAATTATTTTGGTGTGCTACTATATTTAAACTGCTTCACATGCACAGGGTTTTATTTAGCAAATGTAACACTGACATAATCATACCACAGGGCCATCTTTAAGACAAAACTGAGTTAAAAAAGAAGCCCAGTTCTCCTTTACCATTAGCTATCATGAATTTGTGTCTTAAAATAGCTCCGTGGATTTCAGCCTTCCCTTCAAACCCTGAAAACACACAATAGAATATACCCGCAGACAAACGAAAGGCAGATTCAACAAAGGCTGGGCAAAAAAGAGAGGTACCAGCATTGTAAATCTAACATGACATTTGAAAACATCCCTCGTTTCTGCTCATTTTTGCAGGAGCTCCTCCTGCCTCTTTTGCCCTTTATTTATTCAGCCTGCAAAGATCTTTTTTTTTCAGGTCAAGGGCCATGTTTTATTCTCATTGCTTAACATAAGAAGGACCCAATTCTAGGGATGTTTCTAGTGTAAAGGAAATGATAAACACTGCCTGTATTAAAAGGAGTGTATTTTCAGGAGGAAGTGCTGACAGTAACAGAGCTGCTCCATTATCTGTACTTCTGATTAAACCATCAGCAACTCGTTCTGCAGTGTGTGTGAATGCGCGACTTGAGAAACAGCATAGAAGGAACCAATTTGGAGTCCCAGGCAAAGAGGTTGCTGTATTTTGGCATAAGAGATAGAGCTCTAAACACCCAATTGAATTCCCATGTCTGCATCTCCTGTTAGCCAGCATGGACCAGCAGAAGAGGAGCCAGTGCCAACCCTGGGACACCCAACACCGCAATCTTGCTGTTGCACTGCGGTTGATGGTTTGTGTCACCCAATGCCTCACCTGGATCTGCCTTGGGAAGCTACATTAAGACACATACTGCAGCCTTACCACCTCACAGTTAAATGAAGAGGACAAAGCCCAAGACAGGAAGAGAAAATGAGACAACCTGGATTCTTCAGCAGCAAAAAAAGGCTGATGCAGCCTTTATCTGAGGCTTGAGCTGCTGAAAGCAAGAGCTGCCGCAGAAGGAAACAAGGACAAGCCACGTTTGGGATTGCTCCAGAAATTCTTATTAAAACCTGTGCAGCACAATGTGCAGGAAAGCAGAAAGCAGGAGGCAAGTCAGTCTCCTGTCATGGGTTAAAAAAAGAGTTGCAAAGGAAAGGAGAAACACTTTGGGATCAGAGGGAAAAGATACAGTGAGCAAATAGCAGACAACTTTATGTATATCAAGGGCTAAACTAAACTCTTCTTTTGCTTTATCTACTGATTTTAGTGGGGGGAGAGAATTCCTAAGTCTTTGTTTTGTTGTTCTTTCCACAGTGAAAAAGAAAAATTAGAGAAAGTGAGAGAAGCTTCTTGCTCAGGATTGAGTGTTCCAGAGCTTTATGATATATTTATATACTCCCTAGAGCGAGGCAAGCTCTCTCTCTCCCTCTTTCTGTTTTACTGTGTCATCTCCAGCCCAGCGCTTTTCACTCAAATACTACTAGACCCTATGTGGTATCAAAAGACATGGAGGTGCTGGGGGAAACGCTGGGGGGGCACACAGCTCCTGTTAGTGCTGCTCCTTCTAAGGGCTTCCTGAGACCTCCTTCAGACAGCTTTGTTCTCAGGCATTGAGCAACATAGCTTAAGAGGCATGCAGTCATTCCAAAGTCGAGTATTTAAACTTTCAGTTCACCTAGAAATAGGTTTTGCTGCCATAATTATTACCTTCTGCCACAGAATTTGATTATCTATGCATCTTTTCCACACAGTTTGCTTTTTCTTTTATCTTAACCCTCCTTCCCACTACAGTGTAAGAAGCAGAACTTGATTAAAATGTGCTTGAAGTTTGAAATGAGGGTAGCAGGAGGGTTTTGATTAATACCTGCCAGAGGAGAATTGATTTTATTAGATGTGAGTGCTGCTGCTGGACAGCTCACATGACCCAGAGGATGGTGCAGAGATTAGAGTCAATGGGCAAAAAGCGAGGAGTAGGGTCACAAGCTCTGATGTTTGCCACTGTTAATGAGCACTTTGGTGGTACGCTGCCACTTGAAAGCCCTAAGCAAACATTAATTAACACATTCATTAATGGTCCTCCACTTGCAGAGACAGGAAAAGAGATGAAGAAGGTGAAGTGTTGGCCCTGTTGACCTCAGTAATGGTTAAGATATTTTTGTGGAGCCAGAAATTCACCCCAGAGTGGTTTTCTATAGACTACACTGAAAACAGCTCATATGAAAAGCATCCTTATTTTTCCACCATTGTTATGCTGGTGATAGTGAATCCCCTGGTTTACATGGTCACTCAGTCAATTAGAACATCTAGAGATATGTCTATATAAATGCTCTAGATGTTCGATTTACCTCTGGAGCTTGGGATGGCAGTGGAAAAAATGAAGAAATACAATTTTGGGATGAAGATGCTGTGATCTGTTTCCTTGCTCTATGCTTGGTGCCGTGTACAAGAAATACCTTAACTCTTTTTCTTCATTCTTTGACAGGCTGATAAAGTTGAGGCTGTTCAGCCTGGAGAAGAGAAGCTGCGTGGAGGCCTCAGAGCAGCTTCCAGTATCTGAAGGGGGCCTCTGAAGATGCTCGGAGGGACTCTTCATTAGGGACTGTAGTGACAGGACAAGGGGGAACAGGGGAAGTTTAGCTTGGATATAAGGAAGAAGTTTTTCACTTTGAGGGTGGTGAGGCACTGGAATGGGTTGCTCAGGGAAGTTGTGAATGCTCCATCCCTGGCAGTGTTCAAGGCCAGGTTGGACGAGGCCTTGGGTGAGATGGTTTAGTGTGAGGTGTCCTTGCCCATGGCAGGGGGGTTGGAACTGGATGATCTTAAGGTCCTTTCCAACCCTAAGTATTCTATGATTCTATGATTCAAATTGGCATGAAAGCAGTGAAGAAATATCTCTGAGACATTGGGCTACAGGTCTTTGTTTGCAGTATTTCCCCTTGTCCAAAAATGTCCTGAATAACTGCATTTTACAAAATGGTGACATGCGGAGTTCACACTGTTTGTATGTGAAATCACTGCTGGTCCTTTAATATGGACACAAACTGTAGTGACAGTACAGGGATATGTTACAATCTATTGAACAAATGGCATGAATTTCAAAGTTAAATGATAAAGCATTTACACAAGGGATAACAGCTTTATTGATCCACCAAAACAAGCACAGTTTACAAGTTATTTAACTTTTGCATATAAAGGTAGGGAAGCTCTTGTACTCTGCTATCTAAAGAATATAGCTATGGCTATGGAGAAGGAATGTTATCTCAAACACAAACTTCTACAGTGTGTAGATGCCTTCACCTGAATTAGCCAACCTGGGCTTCTCTTGTACTTCTCTGACTTCATGTAGAGGAAATATATCTTCAGAAACAGAATCCCTTAATCTTAAAACAAACTTCTGAAACAAGTTAGATGAATCTTATCTTGTGTTTCTTGACTCGGTCTGGGGGAAGTCCAGTCAACCAGCTTACATACAGTCACCTACCTACACTGTAGATACCTAAAGTTAGTGGAGGCAAATCTTATTATGCCTCATAGCTTATGATACTTCCCCAGCAGCATCTCAAGTCAACAGACCTAATGTCTTTGGAAATACTTATCAGAGAAATAGTCTAATCCAAACTGGCCAATGCAGTGAGATAGCTTCATACAGACAACCACTCAGTCCAATCTTAGATACCATCCTATGGAGTTACATTTCTCTCTGACTAGATAAGATACTTAAATTTCGTGTGGCTAGAGACAGGGGAAAAAAATATCCCCCAAGGCTGAATGCCTTCCTGTGGTTCAGTGAACCAACAACTGTTTTCAGTTTATGTCTATCTCACAATGTGTGAGGCGTGTGGAACAGTTTAGCTTTATCCTTGCTACACCCTGCCTCTCTCACAAAGGAACCTGCACTACTTGAGGTTACGTTTTCCAAACACTGGTGAGCTGGGATGTCTCAGTTTTCAGGACTTGGATACCTGAAGAGGGCGAACCCCTCTTTGGTCCTGATAAAATGTACTGGTAGTTATAAAATGTTTTGGTCGGAGCACTCAAAATAACTAGTTGGTTTGGAAATGCTTACAGATACCTGGAACAACATTAAACCCCACAACTCCCTGTAAACATATCAACACTCCAGTTACATCTGTTGCATGTCAGCATTTTAAATTCATTCAGTTTTCAGACTCATGGCTGTATCCTGACTTAAAGACATGTTTCTTTCTAAGTGTGTTTAATGTCTACAGAAATATTCTCAGCACAGACAGGAGAGGGAAATATTTTCAGTTATCATAAAATCAGCATCAGAAGCCTGGTATCCCACATAGGAACAAATCCAGGGGAACGTGTGAGGTCAAATGGGGTAAAATAGGACCATGCTCCAAAAAGCACTCCTGAGAGGCCATCACTAGCTGTGATAAGGAGCATTAATCTTTATATTAATTTTGCAGCAGTGCTTCAAGAATTCCCTACTGCCCTCACACTTCCTTCTCAGCCTGCTTTCACCTTCTGCCAGCTGGATCTTGATGCAAGATTGAATTTAGAGCTTTGGTCTCTTAGTTTTGTCAGCCTCTGGTATTTCATTTGTCATCAGAAATCCCTTGCAAATCAAGCAAAGGAAGCTGCATTTGTCTTGCTGCAGGCAAGCAATGAAAAGCATTTTATAATGAACCAGCAGGTTGGTCCCCACTTGTGTCTATTAACCAGCTGGGATCAGGTTCAGACTCCACAGTACCATGCAACAGTGAATGTCCCTAACTCAGCTGTTACAACACACCAGATTAGCGCTGCACACTCCAATCCAGCTCAGAGCAAACCTTTACCATGTGTTCCTTTATATACCATACTCTTTCAAGGGCAATATCATGAAGATTCTGCTCATTCAAGTAAGAACAAACTTGCTGCTACTTCAGTTTAACTTCCAGGAGTCTGAATGTTTATGGTAGAGGACAAGACTGTAGTCAGCTACAGGTCACAACGGTAATCCCTTTTCATACTTTTCATATAGGAGGAGCACATCTATCTCCCATTCTGATCCAGCTTCAAAAGCAATGTAATGTCAGTATTTCATTCCTGATAATTGTTTTCTTAATCACTGGGTTTTGCTAAGATGACCTCCTGGAGCTTTGCTTTGTTTTTGTGTTTGCTCAGTCTCCAACAACACAGCTTGTCACCTAGCTGTATTTAGTCAGGCACGTCTCTAACTCCACTGTCAGCAGGCTTAATGGAAGTGACCCATTCTCCTTCCAATGATAATTCTGGAGTGGATCCAACTCATGGAAGGACCAGCTTCTGACTCTCTTTCTTTCCCCCCCTGGATAGATTCCTTTTCCCATCAGAATTCTACAGTTTTGTGTTTCATTCAGTACTTCAGCTCAGTGACTACTGGGACTAGAGTAAAAAAGTAATCAGCATAAGAAGAAACATCAAACCCTAAGTACCACAAATAAAGTGAGTTTTCTGAGAAGAATTAACAACTAACGGCACTGTTTTTTTCCGCTATTAGCTTTTCAAAGCTTCTATCTATCTTAAAAATACCTCAAACAATGCCAGGCAGAGTTCAACCCACAATAACACAATCCACAACTCTGAGGCAGAAGAGGCTTGCAGGAGCCAAAAAGAAAGACTGATGGAAGATTTCATATCCTGGCTCTTGGGCATGTCACGGCTAGCCTGAGCCAATATGAGGCTGAGATTTGGTGCCAAAACTGTCTCCAATGCTTTAATACCTCAGTTATTTCTTTGGCTGTAGACAAGTGGATCAGCAAGGGTGATGTCTAACTTCAGCCTGGTTCAGCAAGGGGGAAACTTGGGTTAAATGACCTTCTTAGCTTGTGGGAAACAGAAATCATACATCTGTGGAGTGACCTGAGTACAGACAAGTCTGTTGAAGGTGTAATATGTCTCCCTGCTGAAGGTAGACCAACAGGCTGGAAGGAAGCTAGTTTTGGATGGCCAGAGGTAAAGCACATCATTCAGTGACAGGAACACCTTGTGGGAGAGAGAAGCCCATATTTCCAGGTTTTTATCTGGTGTTATGAGTCACATTGATGCATTTCTGGCTGTACTACATGTATAAAATAGACTTATTACTGTGGGCGCAGCACAGTGCTGGAACAGAGAGAGAAACCTCAGATTTGGTGCAGTTTCCCAAGTCAGGTTTCCCTGTGTCACTCTCCTTTGTGCAGCGTAGACAGCTTGTCATTTGATTTGATTCCTGGATGACTTGAGGGGATGTCAGCACTAAAACTCAGTATAAGGTAGATATTAGGTGCCTGAATCTTTGCTGGATGTAATCCTCTAGGCTTCACCTCTGATCATCCAATGTATGATAATATACTGAAAGAGGAACTGAGTGAATTTCCCAGTGTCTAACAAGGAGGCTGCAGCAGGAAGAGATTTAGGTGTTGCTCATTGTTATTTTCATGAATAGGCTACGGAGCTCTACCTCTTCATGAAGCTGAATATGACACAATAACCACACAGGTTATGCAAAATGACACAAATTCAGAAAGAAAAAAGCACTGATTTTTGTTTCAAAACAAAAATTATAATACAGATATGCCCAGTGCACTACAAAATAGAAATGATTTGATTTTGTTCTCTTGCATAGATAAATATGGAGAAAGATTAACAAGATAATGTAAATATAAGGAATAGGTTAATATATTCAGATCCACTGCCCTGGTTTGTGGGTCCTTTGGATTTCAATCTAGGCTGATGGCTTTTTTATCATTCCAAAATTTTCACAGCTGAGATTTTTTTCCCAGTCACAGTGCTCCAAACATTATTTTAATCAGGAACGCTTGATTCCATCCTTCCAAAGTGGAAACAGCGGTGGAATTCAATACACACCATTGGCTCATGGAACTTATTATTCTTTGTCAGCAATTTTAAACTGATTGTTAGGGAAGGCTGAATACTATTTGTGCTGGGGTTCTGTGAATCAGGGTGACACAGCATTAACACTAACCATGCTGATACCAAGGGTCAGTCATCCCCTATTGCCAATGAAAGGCTTGTGTAAAGACCAAGAACAGAGTATTATCCAAAAAAAGCACAAATCTATCTTGTCAGTTACCCCAATTTTGGAAAGCACTTTCACCTTTACAATCACAGCTTTTCTATTCTTCATCTTTCTTTTTATGCCTTTCTTCTCCTTCTCTTTATCCATCTCCTCTTTTTTTGTACTTTCACGCTTCTTTATTACAGCAACTCCTAGTTTCCCATCTTGGGCTTTATCTTTACCCCATAAAAGATCAATTTCATATGAATGATTATATGAGAAAGTCTTAGACTCTAGAACAGCACCAAAAAGAAGAGAGGTGCCCATATCCCAAAGACATAAGTTTAGACTGCTGATTCAGTAAAAGAAACTCTGAGTTTTGGGAAGCTATTTAGGAAGCTCCGTGCATTTGGGAAGTTTCTCTTCCCAACTAAAGAATATACTTCAGGTATTTAAAACCCATAAGAAAATCATCTCTTAGATTCTGCCAAATCTGAATGTGCATAAACAGATGAAGCAGAATGGAATCAGCCCTCAGGAAGGATGTTTAACACCTCTGTTCTTCATATCATCTTGTCTCTCCTCAATCCAGGCAAACTGCAAAAACTCACTGCCAACCTTACAGGACTCTTATGCATCTGCGTTTATCCAAGCATCTTGCAGAAATGATCTTCACAACAGCTGGGTGCTGTAGGCACACAACTACTCCTTGTTTTACAACTGGGAAACTGAGTCATGGTGAAACTAAGTGACTTGGCCAGAAGTCACGCAGGGAAAACAGTGGCAGAGCCAAGTGTAAACCTGATGGTCTCAACTCTGTCTCTATCGTGAATCAATTGATTATGTTTTCTCTATCTCTGTCATTCTACAAGGACACTCTAAACATGTTGAATTATGTTTTGACACTTTTGAAACATGACTTTTTTTACTAAGTTCTTATATATTCAATTTATACCATCTGTAGAAATTCTCAAAGCTGCAGTTTAACTTGGCTTTTGTTGTATTGCACTGAAATAGAGAAGCTTTAATGAAACTCATATTCCATCCCCTTCATAGTGAAGAATGAATCTTATTTTACAGTACAACAATTAATATTGATTATATTACTTGAAAATGTAGGACACTGCACATATATATATTTATTTTCCATGAATCAGTGTTCTTAGCAAGGACTTCTATTTATTATAGTTGCTGATATGATCAAAGAAGTGAATCTTTAAAGTAAATAGCTCAAAGTATGAAATTAAATATCAAGATTCATTTTTCTTAGAGGAATGACACTTCTATCTATACAGCAGAGAGTGGAGAGAAAATCTTTGGTAAGAATAGCTCTCAGTGAAGGGTACAATTTGGAATATGGCATAAAAGATTTAATTCTTTGCTAAATGTGTGAGTCTGGGCAAATTACAGAGTCTCCCTGTTTCTCAATTAGCCAAATGCAAGTGATGTCTCACAGTACATCTTTACTTTAGAGGGAGGCAGTGCCAATTTACTCAAGAAATTTATGCTAAGTGTATGCAGCATACTCATTCTCACCCTGAGGAGGTTGCCTCTGGTGCAACAAGGGACAAGGCTGAAGGTTCTGGAAGATGCCAGGGAGTGCACAAACAGGAGTGAAGGGTCCTACAGGTGTCTGATGCTGATGAGTTGAGTCAGCCTCAGCCCATTTTCCATCTCAGCATCAACATTGAAAGGCACCTGCTCAGTTCACTTGTTGCTGTCACAGATTGTCTGTGCTACTTCTCCTCTCCCTCGAGTTTTTGTGCTACTTCTTTCCATATCACTCCATTTCCTTGACCTTGTCATCCTGCTGTATTGTGAACTGCACGTTTCAATAAAGCAGAACCAGCCATAGGGGCCTGTGTTAAGTGCATGAGCTTGGAAGAAGCTCAGAGTCCCTCAGAAGTCAGTGAAGCTCTACCAAATTACTGCCTGCAGGGATTTTGTGGCATGGATGTACATACAATGAGGTTGGTTTTCTTTTATTAGCTCTACAGTTTGACTGCATTTTGGTGGTGTCAACAATCCACTCCCAATTCATAATAACATAATGACTGCATTTCAGACTGCCAGTGGTGTTTGAGATAATGTGATTTAATTTCACGGTGCTTTCATATCATGCACTTACAGAATACAGACCAGTAAACAATTTTAATTGTGCTCCAAGGAAGCCATGATAGGTGATGTACTAATCTACAAAGATTAAATAATAAAACCTCAGATTTAATCATTGTTTTTCTTATGGCTAGAAAAAAGAACCAGCTTGGTGAAATTAATGAGGTACACATACAACTTGGTCCTCTAATAGCAGTGAAGCAAGCCACCATTGCATCAAAGCATAATGGGACTGGTGTAACAAAGGACAGGGCTTCTATCTGCTTCTAGGAAAACCATGCTTTTGACAGAGCCAAGTTGATGTTGCCACAATCAAGTAGATGATGCTACCAAAACAAGCAGTTTAGATACTGTCCGGAAGAGATCAGTATTGAATAGATGCTTGTCAATCAACAGAATCACCTTTCTGCTGGTAGAGGCAGACAGCATTTGCCAAGTGACGCAATAATCTAGACAGCTGAAACTCCAACACAATAGCCATGAAACCATCCCATTTCTCTGTAAATCGAGTAAGAGAGTGCTAGGAGACAGGTTTAAAAGAAAGGTGGGGGCAGGAGGGAGAGAGCATTCCTCCCAACAACTCAGATTTCATAGATCAGAGCCAAAAGAAGCAGGAGGTTTCTGGCTACGCTGCATTTAGATCAAAGACTCTGTTATAGCTTATATGATTAATGAAAGATGAACAGCATTCCAAAGATTAACACTTTTAATTCCTGAGAGAGTAGCAGTTATCTATGTGGGCAGACTGACCCCTAATCTGTGATTTAGTGCTGGACCGTGCCACTCTCATATTTCCTCTCTTTCCCTTCTCCACCACTACCTTCACGTCGGCAACTGAAAGATGACATTGAGTAGGTGGGTTCAGCCCGGGGAGATAAAAACAATGTGGAAAGATGGAGATTGGGAGCTTATCAGCCGAACAGGACACAGGATATAAAAAGTAATCAACTTAAAGCTCTTATCAAAATGTCTCCTGGGAACAGTTTTTCCTTAAAAAAAAAAATAATCTGTCATTGCTCTGGAAAAAATCTAGGATTATTTTAAAGCAATTTCATCTGATATACTCTGTGTGGGGGTGTGTGTGTTGCCTGAAGAACACACATGCTTTGTAATTTGAGGTGTTTTAAGCCAAGGGAATCAAGTTATCGCGTACAAAAGGAGTATATTTATAAGAGGAACCCAGACATGACATTTTCTGTCTTATTTAAAAAGTGAATGGGAAAGCAATGAAAAGGAACGCACGCGCTGCAATATGTTAAGAACTTAAAGAATTAACAAAATATTTAGACAAATTACATATAATTATGTGCTAAGACAAAATAGCTGCTTGTAAGATCCTCCCTACCAGGATTCTATAGGGCTTCATTTGCAGAAGTGCTGCTTTGAAAAGGTTTTGAAATCTTACAGAGAATCCCATAATCTGATTATAGCAAACAACTTCTAAAGTGGGATGTGTTTGGATTTGTGTGGTTGCTGGATTCAGCTTTCAGGATTAATAACTTTCAGTTGACATGCCTATTCTAGTATGCATCCAACCTCCTCTACAGCTAAAAAACCAAGCTTCCTAACCTATAAAATATCATCCCACTCATCTGAACAGTCTCCTTTTTATCAGGGGTGTGGGAATAAATGAAATAGGTGATATTATTTCATACATTTTTTTCCAGCTATCAAAGGAAATAAACACTTCTACATTAGCTTGGAGTTGTTGTTTTGTTTTTTTTTCTGTTTCTAAATTAAGAAGCTATGTTGTGAATGCTCCATCCCTGGCAGTGTTCAAGGCCAGGTCAGATGGAGTCTTGGGTGACATGGTCTAGTGTGTGCTGTCCTTGCCCATGGCAGGGGGGATTGAACTAGATGATCTTAAGGTCCTTTCTAACCCTAACTATTCTATGGTTCTATGCGTGTGCTAGTTTTAGCATGAAAGTAAAATACTTCTTAAGCAGATGGATAATACGTGAGCACTAAAATCATAGAATCATACACAAAAGAGTGATAATAAATCTAAAAGCATAGTAAAGAACCGCTATCACGGGGAAAATATTGCACTAAAGCCATAGAGATACTTTCAACAGTGAGACCTTGATTCCACCCTGATTTCATCATGACATTTGGCATAACATGCTTGAGGATGGGTTGAAGGCAAATTAGGCTTTATGCCACATTTGTACTCCAGCAATTCGTTTGGTTGCCAGCATAAATTAGAGCGGCCTTAGGGCTGCTCCAGTTTATACTTAGCTTCCTATGCCCAGATTCCAGACTGTGTTGTGGTTCAGGTTCTGTGCTGGCCAAAAACCCCCTGTGCATTGGAAACCCACCAACAACATAACAAAGTACGTTAGGGATTTTTTCAGTACTTAAATGAGCTCCTTAGTTCAGAGAGGTCTCTCAGCTGGTTACCACAAGCAATCATCTCACTAGAGATGGACAGACCTCCAGCTGCCCCTTCAACTCTTCCAGAAGTCCATTTCTTTAGGTCACAGAAGGTATTTGCCAACACATATCACAGCTTCCCCTGGCTTTTACTTACACACAATGAGAGGTTCATTCAGGCTTGAATTCTGCAGTAGGTGTGTCCTTAATATTCAATTGCTTATGAATATTTAAAGGTAATAAATGTCAAATTAAATATTTAACGATCTTGTTTACACTTAAAAGACCTTGAGAACGATCAGGAAGAAGCCAATCTAAATTGGCCAGTTATTGAGCTCCGAGGAACATCTCCCACAGTTTATGTTGCTCCGGAGCACGTTCCCTGTAATAGCAATGGTGGCTGACTTAAAAGAGTCAGGCACACTGATGTGCCTACACTTACAGGCAACAAAATATCCGTGCTTGGGCCTATCCCAATGCATCCAGTTGAGGCGGGTTCAAACTGAAACAGGGAAAGTTCAGGTTAGATACAAGGAAGAAGTTCTTTACTGTGAGGGTGGTGAGGCACTGGCACAAGGTGCCCAAAGAAGTGGCAAATGCTCAATCCTTGGCAGTGCTCAAGGCCAGGTTGGACAGAGCCTTGGGTGACATGGTCTAGTGAGTGGTGTCCCTGCCCATGGCAGGGGGTTGGAACTGGATGATCTTAAGGTCCTTTTGAACCCTAACTATTCTATGATTCAACGATTCTATGACCCTGAAATAATGATGCAAGAACTGGATAACAACTTCTATGGTTCTTTTCTTCCTTTTTTTTTGTAGAAGCTCCAGGATTACTTTATGACTTCCTGACACATTGAGGTGTATGTAGTAGATTTTCAGTAATTTAAAATAAATTCGCTTGCTTGAACTACCCATTTCTAGAATGCTTCATCATGGTCAACTTGGGTCTAAACTGCAGAGCATAGCTATGGAGAAGAAACCCTCCCCATCTCCACTGTGGAGACACAGACACCTAGAAGAAGGCATTTTTACAAGCAGCTGCCTTATTATACACTATATTTTTTAAAAAGTGAGAGTTCAGGCCTCATTACTGCAAACTGTGGAAACAATATCCATAATCTCAACTATTAAGGAACAGGAAAAGAAAGTTAATTACGGACAATTACAGTTGCTTTCACCTTGGTTTGCTTTAATGAACTACAAGAGTTTAATTCTGTACAGAGGTGAATAGACTTGAGACAAACTTAAGAGTGACCTGTGAGACTCCAGAGTGAGAGGTGGTGTAGGGGAGAGCAAAGGTGGCATCTGAAATCGTGGTGAGGGAGCACATTGTTTCTTAGCTTCTTCACATCTGGTCCCTTTTCCACTCATTTCTATATTGGCTTAAATTATTGTTTTCTTGCATTTGCTTGAAAACTAGCCAAGCTTTTTAAACTGTGCCAGAGAAATATCCTTTTCATATTTGATCTTTCTTATGGCTTTGGGTTTTTAGGTTTAAATGAAGCCAACAAAAGATAAGCAGGTATTCAACTCAGAGCCACTCATCCTATTCACACACCCCATTATGGCATTTGCCTCCAGACTAATCAAGTTACTCCTGTTTTGCCAGTCAAAGCCGAAGGTGAACCAAAGTCTCACTTCATTTAATTGAACCCCACTTACGCTGTTCAACAAGAATTCAGACACTTGATTTGTTATCACATTATTCCTGTATTACAACCACCTTAAAGTTCACATATGGGTTGAGGATCCAGAATCCTAGACATTTCCCAAATGCATAATAAAAGGATAGTTTCACAATTCAAGAGCTTATTTTTACAAGTGAGATCTCTAGAGGACAGCAATGCTGATCTTTCTGGGCTTCCCTCTGTTGAGGCTTTGCTGGTGGAACAGTCCGTAACTGCTCCTTTCTCTTTCTTGCTTGTTTTTCTTTATCTAAAGTAAGTGCAAGTTTTCCTTTGTGCCTGTAGGAAACCTTTCACTGACCCATTTCCTGCACCAAGCAAACAGACATCAGCTTACAATTGGGTGAATTAGCCACAGGAGAGAAAGCAAACTTTAAAATAATTGCTCTTTTGCCTCCTTTATATCAACAATTTTTTTTTTTTCCTGCAACAAACCACCTGGCTCCAAATATTTGCTTTCAAATCACCCAAATCCAAACCTCACCAGAGAGCAGAGCCTGAAAGGTCCCATAACGAAAAGCTGCTTGTCACATCAGAAGTGCTCAAACCCTATTCAAAAGGATGAGATCGGCAAAGCATACCCCCATACTGTGCATCATTCGGCTGGGAAAGGGAGCCCCCCTGCAGCTCAGAGCTAAGGAAGCAGGGATTTTACTCTTTAAACCACATGAAGTATACAGAGAGAAAGAGGGAGGGCGTGAGGGGAAACTAGTGCTGATCAGAGGAGATACTAATGGAACAGAAGAGTTTGAAGATGTCTGATCTCTTCTCTGCCTTGACTGCAGACGAACTCTCAGATGAATTATGAAACACGCAGCCCTATCATGCCCCCCTGAAAGTTCAAGGAACAGCACAGTTGTATACTCTTCATGGGGTACTCTGCCAATCTGCTACTTATTTTCCACCTACTTCACAGAAAAAAAGGTATTTCATATGTTTTCCTTAGAAAATATGTTCCTGTTTCTACCAGTTTTCCTCCAATGTACTCAGGGCAAGGATGGATATAATATATTCTTTGGCTTTCTGCACTGTTGTAGGGATGCTACCAGCAATTGCTATACTGGAAGCTCTGCTTCAAGCTAAAATCCCAAGAAGGTTTATCTCCACCCTGCTGTGGGAGTCATCTCACCTCACTTCAACTCATCTGCAGTGTAGATATCTGCACACAAGATAGTTTTCACCTTCTCTTTACAGTCACAGGAAAGAGTAAGTCCTCCTAGGGAATGATTAATTTGACTGATTTCAAATAGCTACCTAATGGTGAGATAATTAGGCCTTAGAAAAGCCTAATTATTTCTGTTGACTCTAAAGGGAAACTTGAAGATTGTTAGAACTACAGAAACTGCCTCTGGCTCAGGTATTTCCTGAGCTACAGATCATTGGGAGCTGTAGGAAAGACGGCCCCATGCTTGCCTTGTCCTTTTGCTTCTCCCTCAGCACCCGGCATCTACTGCTGGTTGCGGGCCAAATGGTCTTGCAGTCAAATTAGAATTTCACTAAATTGTGTAACCCTTCTAGAGCACTCTCAACCTTGCCTCTATCCATGACATGCAGTGAAGGAACTACAAGAACATCTTCAAACAAGTCCAGATTCTTCCCCTTTGGGGAGCTGCACAAGTTCAGGCAAGGCAGGAAGCAATAATCTTTCCTTTAGGGCAGAAGGGAAGGATGCAAATCTGCTTTTGGGATGCAGTCTTGTGTAGCAGTGCAGATATCCTCTGTGGTCACACTGTGTATGTGGGAAGCAGGGTCTAAAGGCACGCACAGACCTATCTTCATGAAAGCTCTTCAGAGGGGCAGGTAGGTTGGGGCTTCCTACCTACCTGGCTTTCCAATGGACTAACACATACAGACCATTTATCCTTCAGATTGCTTCTGCCCATAGCAGTGGGGTTGAAACTAGATGATCATTATGGTCCTTTCCACTCCTCGCTATTCTATGATTCTTTGGCTACCAAGACCAGGCCTCTGGGAACAAAATGGAAAGGTTTTTATTGACTTCCAGTAGTGGATTGACTTTGGTTTGCCAACATATGCCCACCAAGTTGCCTTCTCACTCCTCCTCAGCAAAACAGGAAGAAAACAATGAAAAGCTCATGGACTGAGGTTAAGACAGGGAGATCATTCGTTGAGCACCTTCACAGGCAAAGCAGACTTCACTTGGGGAAACTAGGCTAATTTATTGTTAACTAATAACAGAGTAGGATAATAAGAAATAAAAGCAAACCTAAAAACACCTTTTACTCACCCAACCCTTCTTCCCTGGCTCAACTTCCCCCTTTTACCTCCCCAGTGAGCAGTTCAGAAGGATGAGTGTTGCAGTCAGTCCGTACACTTCAACTGAGCAGCTCCTTCTCTCTTATGCTCTCTCCCTGCTCCAGTGTGGGGTCCCTCCCATGGGAGACAGCCCTCCATTAACTTCTCCAACGAGTCCTTCCCATGGGCTGCAGTTCTTCATGAACTGCTCCAGCATGGGTCCCTTCCATGGTGTGCATCCTTCAGGAACGGACTGCTCCTGCATGGGTCGGTCTGTCATGGACCACAAATCCTGCCAGAAAACCTACTCCTTCTGGCCTCCTCTTCATGGACCACACTTTCTGACAGAAGATTGCTCCAGAAGAGGCTCTCCACAGGCTGCAGTGTAGGTAGCTTCTCCAGTATGGTCCTCCATGGGCTGTAGAGGGACAACCTGCTTCATCATGGGATGCAAGCGCAACTCTGCTCCAGTGCCCAGAGCATCTCCTTCCACTCCTTTTTCACTGGCTTTGAAGTGCGCAGAATTGTTTCTCTCACCTTTTTCTCATTCCCTTCTCTCTCAGCTACTGAATAGCATTTCTTACCTGTTCTTCCATGTTACCACAGAGGCACCACCAGCATTGCTCATTTGCTCAGCTTTGGGGAGTGGTGAGTCCATGTTGTAGTCTGTTGAAACTAAGCTCATGAAGGTGGCAGCTCCTGGTGTCTTCCCACAGAAGCCACCCTTGCAATTGCCCTGCTATCAATTTAACCCCAATACACTTTGAAAGGGCCAGGATATCTCTCTATGTCTCCCCCAATATTTGACATTCAGGCGATGTATTTTTCTATCTATTTATCTTCACTTTCCTGCAGTCCAGACTCTCCTCTTGGGCATATTTTCCTTATTCCTCATAACCTCAATTTAAGGCTATGGCAATTAGCCACAGGTGCAAAGAGAGCAGTTTCACACTTCCGACTGCAAAGAAGAAAGTGATAAATTCAGTTTCCAGGTCTCTCTGTAATGTGCCTTTTAGGCTTCTTGTCAGGGCAATACTTCATCAGTGCTGGTCCCTTTGCTACTGTCAGTTATTTCAGGAATGCTACAGAATTAATGAGGCTAATGGGTTTTGTTTGTTTTTTTGGTTATTTTTTCTGTGTGTTTTCTTTTTTAAAGTCTGATTTGTTTAGAGGTGCTTTCTAACCCTCATAACTCCCATTACACAGTTCCCATTACATAGCCTAACTGCCTATGGCCTTCTTATGAAAAAGAATAATTTGGGAAGCAGATCTATGCCATCAACCTCCCCTCTGAGGAAGGTAAATGGGAAATCTAAATGATGCTTTTTCAGAAGCACTTCAATGTAGAAATCTTAATATGTGAATTAACAGACTGGGTTAATATGGATTTCACAGTGGCTACAAGGAAGTCACAGATGTAACTTCGTGTCTTTAACCCTATTCCTGTCATTCTTGATGGATCGTGAAATAATTTTGCTTTAACTGTGCTTTTCATGCCTCCATCTTCTATATATACATCAAATTTATTTTCATATGCATATAGATTCATATATAAATTAACAGAAGCTTGAATATGTGAATGCCTCTAAACAACATAATCCCAGAAGAAGAAAACATGATGTTACTGCTGACTTCTTCACTTTTCTTCCTCTATTCTCCTATGCTGTTAGAAAATTCATCCAATAATTTCAGTGTATGATGAATTTTCAGTAGACAAGACTGTATGGACTAGGAAGGGCATAGACTGTCTGTTCTATTGAGCATTAGTGATGCTAAGGAAGTACTGTGAGGAAGTCAGGGTTTTCCTTATCCATACACCTATCCTTAGAATTAGTGACAGGTTTGATTTTGAAAGGCTGCTACCTTGACATCTTTTTATAGTGTTGCATTTGTCATCTGTGTCATAGAATCCTCAAGAAAAACTTCACTAGAAGCCACTAAAACTGCTTTCCCAGCAGAAGGAAGGGAGGATTTTTTGGAGCTGGAAGAAGGAAGGTAACCAGAGCTTGAATTAGGGTCCTTGTTCTCCACCCAGGACAAGCAGTGATGGGTTTAAACTGAAACAGGGGAAGTTCAGGTTAGATATAAGGAAAAAGTTCTTTACTGTGAGGGTGGTGAGGCACTGGAATGGGTTGCCCAGAGAAGTGGTAAATGCTTCACCCCTGGTGGTGTTCAAGGCTGGGTTGGACGAGGCCTTGGGTGATATGGTCTAGTGTGAGGTGTCCCTGCCCATGGCAGGGAGTTGGAATGGGGTAATCTTAAGGTCCTTTCCAACCCAAACCATTCTATGATTCTATGTCTGTATGAGATACAAAAACTTTTATTAACATGAACTCTGATAGATGTGGTCAATGTTAACAACAGACAATAATTTTTAATGTTTGCTTCTTAACATGACAGCAGAGAAGAACATATTCTAGGAGACTTAGGCTAAAGCAGACACAACCACTCCTGCCTACAATTATGCACAAGCGCAGACACAAGCATATAAAACTGCTAAATCTTCCAGAAAAGTAAGCTGATTCTTTATATCAGACCTCTAGCCTGACTCTCATCCCATATTTTCTTTATCTTTGTATAGAAAAGTATTTATCTTTCTTGTAGAAAGTAGCACGTTGCTATAGAGGCCCATTATATGATTAAAGCCACAATAATACGAAAAAAAGAACACTTCCTTCCAGTTCAATGCACAATGAAATACCTCATAGTATATATACACACACAAATAAACTGATAGTGCCTCATAAAAATGAAATACAGACAAGTAATGAAGAAGTCGGGCAACACTCCCACCAGCCATAGGCAGTGAGGGACAGCTTCCTGCATTATCATGTAAGGGCTACATAGCTACAGACCCATCTTACTTAGTTTTGAGCTGCATTTACTGCTGGAAAAGGTGAACCATCCACATTCCAAAGTCAGTGTTAGCTCCCCTCGTAAGATCTTCCATGAGAAGGTCTTTCTGCTCACAAACAGGAGACCCTCCCAGATCTGTGTTTTGGGTTATGCGCCAGTAAATTCACCTGACTAAGCACTTAAGAATCCATAGAGTTCAGCCAAAAATACCATTTGGATACAGTATTTTCCAAACTATCATTCTATTCAAATTCCTGTTCTAACCTTCCTAAGATACAATTACAGTTGTAAGAGTGGGATTACTGTGCAGACAGATTGTCATTTTAACCACTGGACTATCAATCTGCTATGAGTGGATATCAACTGTCCTACCAAGACAGATTTACCGCAGTGGCTAGGAACAGAGCTGCACCAAGAAAAGTCTTAAGGAAAATGATGCTGGTGCAGGCACGTAGGTGCATGCAAGTGCACTTGTAGTTTAGCAAAATAAATTTCTTCATTTCTTGATGTGAATTTTATATAAGGGATAACAGAAGAGAAACAGAAAAAAAAAAAGCCAAGCAGGATGTTGAGAAATTCCAACAAGGACAGTTTGGAGACTGAAACATTCCGAGGGATGCAAATATACTATGAGAGGCTGTTTTCTGCAAGTCTCCCAAACCAAGATATTTTTATGTTATCTTCACCAATTTTAGCTGACTGCTAATCTGGGATGCAGCCAGAATTTAATTTTCTTTCTCTTGTGCCTACTAAACACTTGCTTATTTAGTTAAAATGCAAATATTGTTAAGAACACTTTACCAGATGCTTCCCTGGTTCAAAACACAATTGCCTTTGGAGGCTGTATTGGGTCTTTTTATCCTGCTCATGGTAGTTTAGACAACCTATGTAATAGTAGTTAAATGCTTGAAGCTTCACTTCTAAGTTATATGCTCCAGGTCAAGTGTATCCCAAGAGATCTTGCCTAGGAAATCAAGGCTAAAAATATAAATACTGTAATCTAAAATAATATGAAGAGAACCTTACTGAGAACGCAGTGTAAATCACAGCCTGGAACAATACACAGAGTTCATTCTTGTGTTATTCGTGCTTTTCCATCCGTAAAGGCAAATGAAAGGAGATGTCCGCGCAGACCTTTGGATATGCAGGTCCCATCTAAAAACTATTGCAAGTTTTCTAACAAGTATAAGGAACTAAAATGGGCATTTCTGTGCCGCCTCTATCAGCTCGTTCCACTACACTGATCCCTGAACAGAAAGCATTGCTCTGGAGAATATTCATGCCAAAGGGTGACTACTTGCAAGTCTAATGAAAAGTCTTAATACTTCATCAAGGGAGAAGAAGGGAACCACAGAAATGTCACTGTCAAGAATTATCTCTTTCTCTTTACATGATATCTTTATGCTGAATTTTTAAGGGTCATGAGAAGGACTGCCAATTCAGCTGCTGAATTATACTGAGATCTGATGTGTCTATCAATACACTTTCATATTAGCAGTGGACTGACAAGACAATGAAATGGTCTATCTTTTACTAGAGCTTCACAAATGAAGCAGGTTGAGACAACATCTCCTCTTGAACTTCAGAGCCCCAATCTCTGTTTCTGCTCTCATTTTTACAGCAGAAGTGAGTTTTGAGGTCAAAAGGGCTTACATGACCAGTCTGAACCACCTTATGCATTAGCAACATACTTGGGATATCAAAATACCTGAGAAATTCTCCATGACCTGTTGGTAGCCTATGAACTAGCTTCTGAGGCAAGGAAGCAGTGTCATTTCCCTTCTACAAATAAGAGGGCTATATGACTGAGAATTCTAGCTATTAGCTAAAAAACACACCAGTCTGATTAGGAAGAGGAGAACTGCACCTGTGCTTGTAAAGGTACATATATACATACTTGCATATATGTACATGTGTACGTACCTGTACCTATGTCACTAAACCGATGATTTCTCAGTCTCTGCATGTGTATATTAGTTATTCTTCAGTGAAGGTTTAATTACCCTAATTCCTGTAAGACAGGATAGGCTGAGAAAGTTGGGGCTGTTCAGCCTGGAGAAGAGAAGGCTGAGTGGAAACCTCATAGCAGCCTTCCAGTATCTGAAGGGGGCCTATAGGGATGTTGGGGAGGGACTCTTCATTAGGGACTGCAGTGACAGGACAAGGGGTAACGGGTTCAAACTTAAACAGGGGAAGTTTAGATTGGATATAAGGAAGAAGTTCTTTACTGTAAGGGTGTTGAGGCACTGGAATGGGTTGCCCAGGGAAGCTGTGAATACTCCATCCCTGGCAGTGCTCAAAGCCAGGTGACATGGTTTAGTGTGAGGTGTCCCTGCCCATGGCAGGGGGGTTGGAACTGGAACTTCTTAAGGTCTTTTCCAGCCCTAACTCTTTTATGATTCTATGATTCTATTCTACATGTAGCCACTACGGGATAAGAAGCAGACCAGATCTCCATCCTTGAAATTTAGGTAAATTGTGGTAGCTTGTAGTCCTTGTTTTCAGATATGTATCTAATGGAAATATGCAAACAATAATGACTGCCCTCTCCACCTCCGGCTCTTCCATACACATTTCACACCTCCATATTTCAACCTGAAAGATTACCAATTGCATTTTCTTAAAGCCCAGAGTTCCAGACTGCTCATAAGATCTACACTGTTAAAGGATTTTAAGTTTTAGCTTGTATTTCCTTAAAGAACTGCCCTGACAACATGAATCTTTTTTACACTGTTAAACAAAATATGCCCATAGTTGGAACCGCATGATCTGTAGTGATGTCCTGAAGATGAAGACTCTGAGTCCTGCACTTTGAATCTGACACAGGCTTTGCCTTGAAGTAATGAGACCAAAGCAAAACCAATTTGTAGTTCCTATTATTGGTTCTACCCAGGAATCAAAGGATTGAATCCCTCCACTGTTTTTCTTAGAAGGAAGGCAGCAACAATGCTGACCGTGACTCCCTAAAGCTGGAGGCCTTGTTAGCAGTAATGTGCAGCTGTGCTCCCAGTGGATGCCTCCATCCTGGTCCAGCAAGATCCCAAGTGCAAGTCCACACTTAACTGCTGAGGCACTACTAGATTTATTGTCATAACCAGAAGCAAGTGCTCTGCAATGAATAAACATTGCTGTGGCTCTGTCACTTTCTGATTGCACCGGTTAACAGATAGACATACAAATTTGGGTTGGCACCTGCTACTGCACTATTTCCATCCTTGTTTTCCCAAAGAAAGCTGAGTTTTGCTTGATCTACACCAGTGGGTGTGTGTACGAGCAGAATAATACCCACAAAACTCTTCTGTAAGGCAACGCAAATGCAAGCAAAGATAATGGCTTGCACAGCCCTGCAAAACATCAGCTTAGATTGTTTAAAATACAAATAAACTCAAGCAAGTTCAAGCAATTAGCTTGGCACAACTCTGAAATGTGTTTAATGGCTGAGTGATCAAAAGGGCTTCCATCAACTTTAGCTGAATCAAACTGGCAACTAAATCTTTCCTTACACGTAATTTTCCGAAGTCTGAAGTGACAAATTGGACTGAACTCAATTAAAGCAGCAGGTTCTATGCATTTAATTGCAAGCAGTGTCTATGATTGTGAAGGAATCCAATTCAGAATGAAAACACAGATGTGGCTGCACCACAGCTCTGTAAAACACAAAGAGGCAAAAGCAAGTTCAATCAGGAAAAAGTTACAGGCAACGTAAAAATGAGGTATTCTGCCATACTTCTGGAGCACTAGCTGTAGGCAAGTATTAAAGTATAAAACTGGGAAATGTTTACGTAGCTATAGCACTGCTGTCCGAAAAATGCTATGAGAAAAAGCAACTCAGTATTTGTAAAGCAGTTTGACTGTGGAAAGTGCATGAAAATACTAATGGTATTTCCAATTACTATGCAATGACACTCTACTTCAGAGAATTAATTGTATCATCGGTTAGAATGTATGAAAAGAAAAAGTTTGTGCTAAAAAATGGTAATTAAAGAATGACTTTGTAATAGGACACTCAGTCATTATGGGGGAAGTGCGTAGAGGGGTAAATTTAGTATTGAGTCCTTCAGTGCACACACATGGCTCCCATTGATATTAATGGGAGCCATACACACTTTCAAGGGCAGGTTTCAACCAAGAAAGCTAAAAAGGAAGCAAATAGAGCAGATCCAGTTATTCCTAAAATTGACCCAGGCGAGCAAGACATGTGCTAGTATTTTAAAGCCTGCACTCAGTGAAAATTAAAGTTGTTAAATAAGCAATGGAATCGATTTTAAGCAATTGCAGTGTGTATTTATGGAAACAGCACCTCCATCAAATATCTAAACAACTAAAAAGGAAACCTATTACTGTTTAATTTTGGTCCTTGGAAGAAGATGATTTCCATAGTAAGGCAAGTGTGAGAATCATTTTAAAGTCTCAGTGGGGAATTTCTGTACAGCCTATGAGTTCTGTTTGAAATGGGGAGCTTTTTATATGTATCTGTGTCAAACTGCAGACCCAATTTTGGATCTGGGGTTTTTTTTTGTCCTTCCATATCATGGTTGGGGGTGAATTGTAGAGACTGTTGTGAAGGATTAACCCATCAAAAAGACTAGAAAGATTAAACAAAAAAGGAAAAGAAAAAAGAGCAAAACCCCAAAGACGATATGGTTAAAGACGCAAAGTGAAAAAACCCATTTGAACTGAAAAGATATCCCTCAGAAAGCTGAATGAAACCTTCCAAAAAAGGAAACAGAACTAGTTAAATATAAAAGCAAAATACAGCAGGAAAAAAAGGGGGAAAAATCATTTTGAAGAAGATATTGATAAAGCCATAAAAATGGAAACCTTTTTCCACAGGACCAGAATACAGAAATCTGCCAGAGAGTTTGCAGGACTGAGATGATCAAGAAGTAAAAGGATCATAGAGAGAAGATAGGGATATAGAAGAAAAGAGATTTCCTCCATGATCAGTATTGATATGTTTAGGGAGATTCTCCCACCAGAAATTTTCCTTAAAAAGAGGAGAATTCGAAGACGTGTTTCAAACTGGAGTATCAGTAGAAAACTTTTAAGAGTGGAATTGATAGAATTAACAGTATTGAATCACCAGGACCAGATGGTATTCACCCAACAGTTCCCAAAGAACTCAAGTATGAAATTGCTCAACTATTAATTACGCTGAGTAATCTTTTACTTAATGCAGAGTGCTCACTGCAAGAATGGGATGCCGATGTGGAAAAACAAAACAAAAAGATGGAAAAGAAATAAGGTATTGGAAACCACAGAACAATAAAATCACAAGGATCAATTGATAGACTCACAGAATCATAGAATGGTTTGGGTTGGAAAGGACCTTAAATTCATCTAGTTCCAACCCCCCTGTCATGAGCAGGGATACCTCACACTAGACCAGGTTGCCCTGTCCAGCCTGTCCTTGAACACTGCCAGGGATGGAGCATTTTTCGCTTCCTTGGGCACCTTGTGCCAATGCCTCACCACCTTCACAGTAAAGAACTTCATCCTTATATATAACCTGAACTTCCCCTGTTTCAGTTTAAACCCATTACTCCTTGTCCTATCACTACAGTCCCTGATGAAGAGTCCCTCCCCAGCATCCTGGTAGGCCGCTTAAATTTACAATAAAAAATGGAAATGGGTGACATATGGAAAATGAGAGAAAATGGAAAAGGACATTTTTTTCAGGGAAATTTTGCCTTCTGGATCTCTAAGAGCTCTTGGTTTTTTTTGTAAGTGCTTTTTAAACACAAGTTTTTTATTACATTTGCCCTCCTGGCAATAAGGGTAGAGGACAGTGAGAGAAGAGTAATCTGCTGCAGAGGAAGGGACATATCCACAGGAAAGGAGGATGTGGCTTTCCACAGTAGGAAGAAGCAGGCAGTGACAGAGTGAGGTTTTGTTATCGTCCACACTTGTAGGTAGCTCTGTGATCTCTAGGAAGACCTTGATAACTTGACTGAGAGGTACAAAGCAAGTGGACTTCATGAGGTATCTATATACATAATGTGCTCGTACGGGTGAGGAGCCAACATAGTCTTGTATGACTATGTACTCTATTAGCATATAATTACGCTTAATGCTTTTAATACGATGGTGACTTTTTCTTTTTTAGATGTCTTTGATGAGGAAATTTGACAAGGATCGATGATGCTGAATAAAGAGAACACAAACCTAGCCACTCATGGCACTTCATATCCCCTGTGCTTACCTGGCACCTGCAATTGCTGTACTAAGGAAGTTGGAAGGTATATCTATGCTTATTCCCTTTAATATCTATTCATGAATTTCATATAAATTTCTCCAGTCCTTTTTTGATCCTGCTGCTGCTATCTGTCTCCACCACCACCCATGAAGAAAGCTGGTATAACTTGCTGCCCAGGGGCTCAAGAAGGGCTTTTATCTGTGCTCCATCCATCTTCAGCATGCCCTGGTTAAGTGTCCCCCAGTTCTTGTATTGCTAGGTTGCAGCACTTCTAAATTCACTTTACTTACTGTCTTCTTGGCTTCAAGAAGTTCACTTAGTCCCTGAGATCATTTTAGCTGTTCTTTGCTGTTTCTAGTCCACTTCTACTGTACCCTTCTTGACCAGGAGAAATGAGACCTGTGCACAGTATCCACATTGTGGGCATAAGCAGCTTTAGAAAGGAGCAAAATATTACCCTCTCTCTTCTCCTTTATCCCTTTCCTGATGACACAGAAGATTTTATTGACTTTTTTGGGTGTCACTACACGGTGAAATGATTATTTCAGGGAAACATCAATAGTGACTCCAAGATTTCCTTCTTGCAACTGCCTTTTCTCAGTTCAGCATCATGTTTCTGTGTGTGTCAGACTATTTTCTCCAGATTCATTCATTACCTTGAGTTTTTATTTACATAGGAGCTCATCTGCCAACTTTCAGCCCCTTTGCTCAGTTAGGTTCTAAAGCTGCCGTATTTGATTACCCGACAGAGCTTAATATAATTTGTAAGCATAAAGATTTCACTATTCTTTGCTTTCTCAAGGGTGCTGATGACAACTATCAAATAAAGTTGATGCTTAACACCAGTCCTGGGGGCATCCTGGTGCTGAATCTTCTACATCCTGAAAAAAAAAACTAATAAAACTTTGCTTTCTACCCTTTAGTTAGCTTTCAGAAATTCTTTCCTCCATTCCCATAACAACTCACTTTCTTTAGAGTTTTTTTTTATTTATTTTCTCTTCCAAATCTAAATATGTTATGACTACTCTATTCTTTTTTACTGAGGTCCTTACAAATTCATGGTTAAATTCTAGCATGCAGTAAGACAGAATTTCCCTTTACATAAGCCATGCTAATTCTTTCCCAGCAGGTGATGCTCATCTGTATGCTCACTGATTTTATTCTTCATTTTGAAAATAGCATCTTACTAGAGACAGAGGTCAGACTTATCAGTCTCTGGTTTCCAGGATCTCTTCTAGAGCTATTTATATAGATGGATGCTATGTTTGCAACTCAGCAGTCAACTCTTGAGAATAGTTACTTGTAAAGAGAGATAATGGTCATCAACTGGAAGATGGATGCTGGAAGAGATGTCATTGAGAGGAAAGAATGGTATAAAACTCCGTATAATGTGGATTATCATGGAGAAGGTAGGGATACCTATAATACTTAATAGTTCAAGAGGTACAGGACAACACACAAAATGTATTGTTAAATGCAGTCTCTCCCCAACCAGACAATCTCAGGAGTGCACTCAAGATCTGCTACCCAAAGAAGAGCTACAGGCATAAGGTGCCTCCCTTTTCCTCATAAAGTCAATATGCATGTTTCATCATGTGGGTGACAGGGGGGACACTTTCACTGGAACAGAGACATATGGAATAGGAAAAGAAGGGGGAAAAAGGTAGGATAAGGGTGAAAAACTTCTTTTCCCAGAGGGTCACTGGGAGCTGTTGCACTATGCAGGGAATCTGCACCATAAAAGCATTCCTGGGTCCCCAGCCCAGGGACAACGTTGAGGCTCCAAGCTAAAAGTTGGTGGTTAGCAGTAAAGTGTAATCTAAAGAGAACTCAAAACAAAGTACACAAAAAGATCCACCTCAGATATTTATGACATGAGGAAACTACAGACTTGGCGATAAACTAGTCAGCCTGTTACACTATGATATAAAAGAAATAATAGTTGCACTGAAAGAATGGTGGTATTGTTATTTGCTTATTATTGTTTTTGATCCTTTAGTAATTTAGATGCAACACAAGCTTGCTACTGGAAATCAATTTTTTTTGATTGATTAGACACAAACCATAGTTCTGCTATTTCAAACCATTTCAGATTAGCAGTATGACCCTTAATGAGTCATAAAACATGACCTTTATTTTATCTCTCTTGTAGTAGCTGAAAACTCCTTGATTGGATAAAGACTGCAATGCTTTTTACGACTTTATGACAACTAAACCAGTCCTAAATCTGAAGTAGTTTGTTTATCACTTATTTGGTGCACCTGTGAAATTTCCTTGTCAACAGTTTCTGCTTCAAAAGATGATACTAGATCTTAGTTGTGAATTTAGATATAGCTCATCTCCGAGGAAGATTATATTCAGAACTGAGGACACTTTACGTCTGAATAAGAGTTTCCACATGGGGCTTTAAGACACTTGAACTGTGATGCTCTAAGTTTACACCTCCAATTAATTTGAATTAATTTTCCTAAGTGTGTAGATGTCAGCTGGCTCCAGAACGCTAGATATAAACAACTTCACACTCTGGCAAAGCCTAGATGTAAACTTGACAGCTTGGATTCATTTCTATTGACTTGAAGCCAGGACTTGAAACAGACAGAGCAAATTAATGTGTGAAATACCCTTAACCAGTATTTCAGATTTCTGAGAAACAAGTTTTACCAAATACTGCTTGAGAAAGTCTGAACCCTATTTCAACAGTTTTCATGTTTTAATAAGGTTTATCTAAGCTCAGACTCTGGAAACTTTGAAGTTTGCTGTCTCCTGATAAAACTTGTTTCATTCCGTATCTACACAATTCTGTAGCTTAAATGGGCTTGGCACACTTCACATTGGCTAATGCTGCATTAAAGAACTGTATATGGCACAAAAATGTCAAAGGCAGCTTTAAAATGTAATGAAAATGCTCTGAATGGAGACTTGGAAAAAGATTCTTTTGCTCTTACATATTGGTACATGTATTACTGAACCAAGAGATATCAGAGCTTTGATCTTACACGCACCTAAAAATACCCAACTTCAATAGAGAACTCAAACGATTCTTTTCCCTCACAATGAACCCATATGTTCTTTGAGCACAAAAGAAAATTAGCTTTTACTGCTCAAAATGAAATGCTGGAGAACAAGCCAAATATAGGTCATTCTTAGCAGGGTTGTCATCCTGTTAGATAACATACAGCTAAGAAAGATCAGGTCTGGGCAGCATGCACATGGATGACAGCCAGAGGGTTGAAGAAAGCTTTCATTTGGTAAACAAATTGGAAGTGAACCAAGCAATGTAACCAAGTATTGAACTGGACCCTTCCAGTGATGAAATGCAACTTCTCACTACAGAATCAGGGAAGACTATCATGACAACTCATGGCCACTAATGATGTCATAGCACTTGTCCAAGAAGACTTTTGTTAGTCCTGGCACCCAGATAAATTCTAGTTTCAGTAATGATATTCTACTGACCTACATTTCCCTTCAGTGTGAGCTGACTGAGGCTTTTCATCCGTTTGTGTGTCTGTGACAAGTTCATTATTGCTGTGTGTTGACAAACAGATGCTACTTTCTACTAGGAGTGCACACTGCACATACCCCACAATAGCTGTGATAGCTGCGTAATAAGCTGCAGAACAACAGCAGTGAAATGTGTGCCTCTGCACCCTTCTCAGCCCATAATGTCTTTTGTTACACCTGTATGGCATAATGAGGACAAAATCCATGTAAGTGACCTGCTGGGTCACTGTCGTGTGGAAACAATCCCATTACATTTAAAATGGCAGCAAGAAGAGCCTGTATTGTTCATTATCATGTATTTTGTGTAAGAATTCCTGCATGTATCTTAAACACAGGACAACAATTTTGCCTTTAAAAACAGTACTTTCACATGTATCTTCTACACAGGTAAATAAAGGCACAAAGAGCTTCCAGCATCAGCTCACTGTTACACTCCCATACCTTTCAAGCCAGTGCAACAGCTAGGGTCTGACACAACAGACCACAGCCTCCCGTAGTCACTGCCTGTGAAAGTGGTTTGAAATGGGCAACAAACTGATTGCCAAGACACAAGTGAAGAAAGGTACTTGCAGTGGCATGAATGTAATGAAGCATTACCAGGGAAGAATAAGTAAGAATATAGAAGAGAATAGGGAAGGCAGAAGACAAGAAAGATGAAAAAGAGGGCAAGGGGGTCTAATGAAAACTTAATGGGCTTGTGCTGGTGAATGGTGTTTCTCTGTCACAGCAATCCTCTGTGTGAAGCAGCAAGACTTTTCTCGCTGTAGGTAATAGTGCCAGGGAGAGCACATAATAAATAGGAATAGACAAGGCTGTATGCGTTCACAATAAAGCCTCGTTCTTTAATTTCCCCTTTGTGGAAAACAGCAACTCAGAAGTTAATCTAAACTTCTGGAAGGGCTGAGTTTGAACACCAGGAGTACTCCCTGTTAACGTGGAGCATGGAGCCACAGGGGTTTGGATGGCTCAGCAACACGATGCAGAATCTCCTCCCTCTCTGTCAAGAGTTAAACGTCTCTTCTCTGCTGGTTGAGGTGGTCCCAGGTGGTTACTGTTAACGGGGTGTTTGGAGGCTGACATGAAATTAATTCATCATCCTAAACCAACAGCAGGTCAATCGAATGCCTCTCTCCCATGGTGAATGATGCAAGACATTTTAGAAGGAAAAAATAAAAGGGATATGGAGCACCTGTCTCTATTGCAAAAAACAATGTCTCTTGTGGGACGTTTTCAGTGCCAAACGTCCACATTTTCCACACATGCAGGCTTGGAAAGAGGCTTCAGCTTACAGTGGTGCCACAGCCAAGGAAGGGGGAAGAAGGGAAGAAGAAATAATATGGGATAAAGATAAATGTGGAGGTAACTCAGGAGGATGCAGCAAACAGCCAGGTTTTCTACCACTGATCCCCTGGTTTAGTTGAGGTATGTTTCCATTTGAGCTGCACTCCAGAGTGTGACCTGCCTGCTCCTATTACATCGGTTTCTTCTAGGGAAATGAAATATTAGCCTATTTTCTTAACTTCTGTATTAAGAAGACAAGTTAATTTTTCACCCCTCTGGTGAATTATTGTATGCCGATTTATATGAGAGATGTCCCAGGAGTGAGAAAATGAGTCATAACTCATGGGAGGTGAAGCTACAAGTGAGTAA
Organism: Pezoporus occidentalis; assembly: GCF_034315485.1. Classification (NCBI taxonomy): domain Eukaryota; kingdom Metazoa; phylum Chordata; class Aves; order Psittaciformes; family Psittacidae; genus Pezoporus; species Pezoporus occidentalis. The sequence goes on from NW_026915943.1 coordinate 3,309,893, forward strand.
TGAAGAATATGAAGATCATTCTTTCCCCACAGTGCCTGAACAAGCTTGTTCTGCAATTAGAAGGGCAGGGAATAGGTAAATACACAGCTGAGCTACGAGTCATCTCTGTATTCTGTGATCTTTGGGAAAAAGTCTTACGAAGTTTATTTTTGTTGGAAATGAGCATGTGCAGCTATAAAAATACATTAAAACCCTTCACTTCCTACCTAAGAGCTTCATTAAACTGCCAGGCAATGGAGCAGCTCTTACAGAAGATTTTCCGGAAGACATGACTGAGCTCTGTTCCTCCCCGTAGCTGCATGCCCACCACCTCTTCTTTGCAAGGTTCAGAAAAGGTTTACCCTGCAAAACCAGCTTACAAGAAGACCATTGAAAAAGGTCTCCAAGCCCTTGCTATTACGGGTGTGACCTGTGTGGAATGGAAACACATTTTTAAATGCCCTGACCTGCCTTACTTCTCCATCATCTGCCCTCAGGCTGCCTATTTTCACTGCCTCAAATATCTTCCTTACCAATCTAGCTGCTTGTAGCACATAGCAGTCAGGTTCTGACCAGTTCTTGCTGAATGTTTAAGTCTACAATACACAAAGATACTTTTTCAAGATCTCCACATTTCAGCCCAGCTCCTAGTTGCAATGTGCAATGCTGTAAAGAGGAGTCTTGGTCATAGAGCCACAGAATCACAGAATAGTTAGGGTTAGAACAGACCTTAAGGTCATTTAGTTCCAAGTCCCCTGCAATAGGCAGGGATGCCTCACACTAAACCATGTCACCCAAGGCTCTGTCCAGCCTGGCCTTGAACACCGCCAGGGATGGAGCATTTATTACTTCTTTGGACAACCATTTCCAGTGCCTCATCACCCTCACAGTAAAGAATTTTTTCCTTATATCCAACCTGAACTTCCCCTGTTTAAGTTTAAACCCATCACCCCTTGTCCTATCACTGCAGTCCCTGATGAAGAGTCCCTCTCCAGCATCCTTGTAGGCGTCCTTCAGATACTGCAAGGTTGCTCTGAGGTCACCTTCTCAGCATGCCATTTGTTTTAGCATGAGTAGGGGTATGACAGCTTATGCACCAAACCTGGTCTCTCATGGAAACACAGTGTTAGTCTCATGAATCATATTTTAGTGGAAAAAGCAACTGAAGTGAATTTTGGCACCTACAGATGAAGTGGGAAGTCCTTGTGTGGACAGCAGCTCATGCTGCAGAGTAGGAAGTAGTGGAAACCCTCAGGAACAGCATCTGTAAGGTGTATTCCCCTAGGTCACCATACATATGCAAGATTTGCTTTTTGATGTTTTTTGATGGTGTTTTTTTGCAGTTATGTTGACATCTGGTGAAATTGTCTTCTGACCAGGCCAAGGTAACCTCAAGGGCATCTAGTTTTCTTGCTGTTACAGTGTCTGGGATGAAAACTCTGTGATCCCTGAAATTCAAATATCCCTGAACACTTGGAGAAATGTGGCTCCAGTTATCTTCAGTTTCCACACTGTTGAAGCTTCTAAAGAGACTTTTTGCTACCTTCATTGCTGTACTGGCTATATAGTTTACCATAAAACTCAAGGAAACATGCAGATGCAAATGGCCACTGAAGCCGGTCATCTGCAGAGTCAGATCATCTTCAGAACTGAATCCAAACAACCCCATTTGCTCAGCCCATTAGATGCCGTTTTATGCACCACCCCACAGTTGACTACTGGAGCAGGAGAAGAAAAAGGAACAGTAATAACACCTTCTGAAAGACAAGCCCCAGACTGGCAACAAAAGCTAGAAACCTCACATCTGCCATCACCATCTAAATACATGGCTTTGTCCTTTGTGCTGGGAAAAGCCAGCAGCAGCTCTCCCCTTGCTTCGTGAAAATGGAATTAAACAAATTAGAAAAGGGACCTCTCTAAATCAATCTAAAAATTGCTATCGAAGTTCTGGAAGCAGATGTGAAGTGCAAAACTTGACACCATCAAGTGTACAAGGGTTTGTTCATTCTAATGATGCCTGGGGGATTCGTCCTCAGTATTTGTAAAGGTGCCTGAACACACTTTAAATGGCAACATTTCAACATCATTGATTACCCAAGGCAGTTTCCTTCTCCTCTAATAGATCAGATGCTTGGTACATTTTGGAGACATGAACAAGTAATACATGAGAGTTGTTTTTACCCTTGCTCTGCAGAGTTGGACTAAATCTGTGCTAATACATATGCACTTGGACGTTCTATCTTATACCTGCTCACACAGACGATGCCTGAAGGTCATACACGGACCCTATAATTTCTCAGATACATATTGTTTGCTAAACACATTTTTCTTATTATATACCACTGATTCCAGTTACATTCCCCACCAATTGCCCCCTGAGGTTAACACATACAGTAAGAATCACCTACTTACAGTAACTTGAATTTTGAAGGCTCCTAACAGCAGCTTCCACCTGACCTTATGCTCCTATCTGTACAATCAGTTCTTCTCAAAGTCATGCTTTTCACTTTCAAACAGCCATATTTTAACCCTGCATCTGAAAATAATGCAAACAAAAAGGTCAAGAACAAGCAAAGCCTCATCTCTTCTTTAGTAGGGTCATCATACCCAGCTCAGAGGTCACACGCAGTAATACTTGTAGTTCATGCTGGGGGAGGGTTGTATGAAAATATCAAATTATACAAAATAGAATGTTCCAATTATTCAAAATTAAAAGTAGGATAAAGAATTCCACTGTACCCATCTTTTGAAAAGAATTTATGCATCAGGAAACATATGTGTATTTCATTGAGGGAAAAATTAAAGTTCCTCTAAGAGCATTACATATGCAGATTTTTTTAGGATATGACCTAGCCAAAACCTGTAACGGCTACTTATGTTTCATGGAGTACCCTGTAATTGTGGAGGTTGGTTGTTTTATTGGGGGATGTTTCCTGAATCTCTAGTGAATGACAAATTCCAGCACCCTGGAAATGAAGCCTTGCAAAATCATAGGAAAACAGAGTACTCTAAGGAACAATTTTGTCCAGCTTTAGCAGCCAGCAAACCACTCCAAGCCAGAACACAATGCATGCTGTCATCTTAGTTATTAAGCAATCTAAATTGGGGAAAGATATTGTGAATGTCTGACTAGTATGAAAGTTTCACTCTTACTTTTGTGCTATCTCAAGCATGAGACAAGATTTCATTTATTCACTGAGAAGTAATAAGATGCAAATTCTGCTAGTCTTTCCCTATCAGTTAGTTTCTAACTTATTCTCCCAAGTGTATTTTCTAATTTCTAATATGGGGTTGACCTAAAATCACAGCCTTCCTCTCAGCAGGGGGATTTTTAGGGCATCACTCTATTACATAGCTGTTTATTTGCATGAAACCTATTAAGATTTATACTTCATCTCTCTGCCAAACTTGTCTCAGTTAAGTCAGTCCGTTCTGAGGCTGCTAGAAGGCAGACTGAAGGAAGGAGCTGACATGCAGTGTGACTACAGCAGACTCATTCCTGAAAAACAAGACTTAAACTCCCCCTTAGCTCGCAGACACTGTCTGGTTTACATCATGATGCTCTGAATTACCTCATTAGTGCGTAGGATGCAGTGACACCGAGATGGTGCTTCCTGCCCCAGAGAGATTGCCAGGGGCCCAGTATGAGTGCAACTAGTTGAAATGTTATGGTTTATGTTATAAAGGAGGTAAGACTTAAGGCTTTGGCACATGAAGGAGTTATGGGAGCCTAGTAGGTTACTGTCTCTTAGATAAGATGTATTTTTGGATGGTAAGAGCCCATGTACATGCTCCTAACCTGTCCCCGTCACAAGCTAATGTGACTTAGCTTAAAGCTCTTTCAATGAAGTTTAAGCTTCATTGCATTACATCACTTTCAGGGTGGGCCAGGAGCATGCCCCACAACTGTTCCTGTGGCTCACAGTTGGGGGTGATTTGTTAAACCATGGCAAAGCAGCTGCAGAGATGTGAGTCCGCAGCCTGTGATCTAACAGCAGTACAGCCCATGAATCAAGGCTCTGCACGGACACGTAAAGGGAAAGGAATAATAGAACAACAGGGTGACCAGCCATGCTTTGCTGGTGTCACAGCTCTTCCCTTTCATTTTGGTTTTAATATGGATGACTGGAGTATTTTTTCCAGCAGGATTCAGTTTTTAATACACTCTTGCTAGGCAGCATGAGCTCCTCATGCAGATGCACTTCAGCTGATTTAACCACTGTTAGCATCTGTTTTGCTTGGTTGAGGCTTTTGCTTACCTTTGTCAAAGCAATTCAAGCAAGTGTTAAAATGTCCCTATATGCATCTGGTCTGCACTACTGGGCTAGCTCATTTTCACATTGATTCAGTTAAACCAAAACAAGTTTTCTGGTCTTTACAAGACCTTAACTAATGGAATATACATGTTACTGAGACTATACAGTTTTACTTCTACTTTGCAGATTAGAGCCACACTTTCTATAGCCAAAGGACTGCATATACTGTACGATATTATTTAGCATTTATTTTTTCTTCTCTATTTTTCTAAATGAAAGTCACCTTGGGACATGAAGGAGGTAAATATACACTGAACAGTAATAGACACTAATTCAGTCCCTTCTTTTGTCTTTTTAAGCACTCATAGCATCTATACCAGATTCAGAGGGCTGCAGACACAGCTAAAAACTCCATGGGAGGATAGGTATGGTCTAAATGGATTGTCAAGGGATTCAGCTTCTACATGGGAATAGCTTAGATCTGCTCAGATGAATCATTCTTGGAGTTAATCTTCCCACACACCTTTCCCTCTCCTTGCAAACAGCTCTTTTTTTATTAAATAAGTAGTTTATTTCATAACCGCTGTTGCTGATTGAGGTGATGCTTTACTGGCTAAAAAACAGTTGTGCCTAATCCACATAGAGTAGATAAGGTCAAAAGCTTTAAAGTTTGTACTGTTTTATTAGAAATAAAATCAAATCCATATGTGTGGAAGAATTTACTGAGGACACTGCAAAGGTATTTCACTGTAAAAACATAATCAACATAATATGACCATCCTCTGTGTTTTACTCAGAACTTAGCATCTATAAATGCTCATGAGAAGGTACCCGTCTTCTGCTTAATTATACTAGTCACATACAGAGAAAAGAAAGAAAAAACTTAAAGAAATCTTATTATTATATGTATCCAAGTCAATGAAGATAAAGTTAATCAGGATTCATTAATCCTACAGTTCTGTGCCTCACTCCTGTGTAGATGGGAGAAAGACAATATATCTGACTGATGATGCAAATTCAGATGTGATAAACCATGCAGAGAGGAGAAGAATGGGAAGTGTTTGGTGAACCTTGCTAATGTGGGGCTTTTTGGGGAATGATGTGAAATTAGAGAAAGAGTCTGGAAAGTGGTATCCTACTGAGCAACATTTCAACAAGAGAAAATGTGCACAACGAGGAGCTGTCTATACAGCCCATTTGTCATGAAAAGAGAGAGTCCCATCAAATTTAATAAGGCTAGAAGGAACAGAAATCTCTAGAAGAGATTAAGACAAAATTAAGACAGCAGACTTTAAGAGATAGAATAACTTTACATGAAAAACTGAGATCCTTTCTGTGCAATTTTAAGTTGGTCAAAGGAATTTAATAAAGATTACATACTTCAACAAAGATTTCTGCAAGGAAGCTTAACTTTCTATAAGAAAGTTAGCATTCTCTTGTTATTGTCCACACTGTGTTTCCATAGAGGTTAAGGGAACACGATTGTTAAGATAAGTGGAAATGTAATTGTGTGGCTTTGCAAAGTAATTAGATGTAGCTCACATACACAATGTAGTTGCATTGTGTAAGCAAAGCCTTACATATACAGCATTTACAGAACAGAGAGAAAACAAATTTGCATTCTGTGCCTTTAACACCCTACCCTGCAAATGCAGATAACTATGGTAAACAGGACAAAGTCAAAGGTTTGGCTGGTGAGGAAATTAGGCAGAGAAGGGTGCAAGCTTAAATGGAATGAGTATTGCTGCAGTCACCTCTTTCATTAAGCAGGATAAATCAACTCCCTGCATCTATCCCAGAGCCCATTGGCTGGCTACTTGGTAATCTTTTCCCTAATGTTTTTTTTGGCATCATGTATGTTGACTTCCTAAACTTTTTGTCCAACAGCAAAAAGGATGTGGAAAAATCCCCACCACTTTTATGCTAACGACAGGTATCCTTAGGTAACCCATTCTTATTCTCTGTGTTTTTCCAGTCACTTAGATTATAGAATTATTGAATTAGGAAATAAAAATGTTCAGGAGGTATCAAATACCTTACATCGCAGCTGGTATCTTTATTTCCCTTGATGTAATAGGAGCAACTTCTGTGTTTCAGTTGGTATTACATTAGTTACTTTCAGGTTTATCAACTTTCTATAAGTTGAATAACCCACATTTAACACTTAAATTATGAAACGCCTTCTGCCTGAATTTCTCAGGATCTGGAAGGGGATTTGGTTAGCTGCCGTGCTTCTTATTGTTATACTAGAGTCATCCACAGGAAAAAAAAAGCAGCAAAAAACCCCAAGTGGACACCAATAATATACAGACTTTGTAGTTCTAATTCCCACCAAAAATAGAATCATAGAATCAATGAGGTTGGAAAAGACCTTTAAGACCATCAAGTCCAACCATTACCCCAGGACTGCCAAGACCACCCTGTCGTGGCTGAACCCAGGACACACCCCTAAACCATGAGTTTGAAAACAATAGGAAAAATCTATATTAGAAGCAGCAATTACTATAGCAGCATAGCCTTTTTCTGAATGAACTTCATACCACCTCATGGCAACGGGATGTATCAGCTGTGTAAGTCAAAATATCTACAATATTAGCCTCCAGCTGTGCAGACAGAAGAGGCAGGTGCAAAATTAGTAAGGCCTGATAATATGAGTAGTGCCAGAAATGAATCACAGTCTGCATACGTTGCGTGACTTGCCCAGCTAATTATATTGGCATTCAATAGCACTACCTAGCTAAGAACCTGTCAACATTTCTTCCAGAATAAAACTTATTTGCAGGATTTTATAACATAGCTGTAAGGAAATCAATTCTAGGCTGAATCTTGACACACGCACCTAAGTATTTAAGAGGTATTGGTTTCTACCAAACAACAGGCAAACTGCACTCAGCATTTAAAGAGTCAACAGCGGCCAACACAGCAAGATTAGAATAACGGAACATTTCTTTCTATTTACAGCAGGAGATAACTGCATTAACTCAGCTATCTTATGGGGATTTTTAATGAAGGAAAGCATCAGGTAAATAAAATACTTTTCATAGACAATTTTTTATTTGTATGATTAAGTAAATATCGTTTTATATATATATATATATATATATATAAAACACAGAATCACAGAATAGTTAGGGTTGGAAAGGACTTTAAGATCATCCAGTTCCAACATCCTGCCATGGGCAGGGACACCTCACACTAAACCATGTCACCCAAGGCTCCGTCCAACCTGGCCTTGAACACTGCCATGAATGGAGCATTCACAGCTTCTCTGGGCAACCCATTCCGGTGCCTCATCACCGTCACAGTAAAGAACTTCATCCTCAAATCTAACCTGAACTTCCCCTGTTTAAGTTTAACCCCATTACCCCTCACCCTATCCCTACAGTCCCTGATGAAGAGAATACACGCACACACATATATACTTAATCATTTAATATTTCCTAGATGCAGGTAAACACATTAATCTAGATCATTCTTCATTCTCCTGCTTTTTCCTTTCTCCCCATCTCGTCCCATATCCTGGCTTTAATTTTTCTAATCTAATAACAAAACATGGTATATAAAGTGCTGGTTAATGTGCTGGCAAAATGATGCTGAAGTTAGGCTCACAAAGTTAAATTTCAGAATTCATGTCTTGCTGATAAAAAAGCTTTAGCCTGGAAGAAAACACCAAGTGCAGACCGTATCATCCTCTTGTTGCTACCAATCTGTTCAAATCTACATCTATAAGCACTTAAGGCAAATGCCAAGTTAGGAAAAAGCAAGTGAAAACAGCAATGTTTCAGACACGTGATAATGAAGAGCTATGAAAGAAAATGTTAGCTGGTTTAGTAACAGGTGCTGTCCCTGTGCTGCTTTACATTTCAGAAGCTTAACTCTTAATTTATCTCTCAGTGGTACTCATGCTATTTATTGAACAAATTTGTATTTCTATATGCTCAGGACATTTATTAGTTGCATTTTTCATGGAAAGCAAAGCAAGGGAGCCTTGTTACTCTGGTGTTCAGTACCAATCACCGGAAAAAAGAGATATCATCTTTTACATGATTTTGAAGTGACAGTCAGTGATGTCTGCTTATCTATATTCATGCCTGTTCCTAACAATGTATTTTTCAGTGATTTCCATTATTTACATTCATTATTTTTTGAGTGTAACAGCATTCCCTTTTAATTTTCTGTGGCAGTAATTTCCAGTGCCATGAATTTATTCACTAGGAAATGAATTGAAGATCTCATGCCTTGAACTCTTGCTTTGCAGAGACAGCAAGACCCCTTTCCATCTGGAATAGTCCTTGCAGTATGCAGAACACATTCCTATTGTGCAAAGAAAAACAGCGTTAATTTTTACATATGGCTTCATGCAATGGCAGAAACTGAAACACACCCCAGGTATTAATTCTGAGAACAGCATTTACAGGTTACCTTTCTCAGTAAATGGTATTTGCTAGAGTTGGATGAAAAAGCATCACCGTTTTTTGACAAATCACATTGGAAATCTTTATTTTTTAGGGACTCACCGGCTTTTCAACGACAGGAAATCCAAAATAGGCTTCACTTTGCAAAGCTGAAAATGCATTTCCCTATTTATCTTTCTTATTCCCCTTGCTTGTTCTCTTGTAAGTGCATAGAATCAGATAACAAGGATTCAAACTTTGACCTTGAGTGTCACCTTTAAGAAAGTAATGCTACCAGCTCAAATTAATAAGACGTTCATTGTAGGATCTGAATGTAACCTTTTCTCTAAGTTTCTAAAAAAGGAACCAACAACGCAAATGTCTCAGACTCGCAAATTTCCTTAAGGTTTTTGAACAATTTTATCTCTTCAAGAAGCATTCCTCAGACGCTCCATCAGTTTTACCCCCTGGCTCCCTGGAGATTGAATAGCTAATTGTTATTTGCACTTTCAGCAAGGCTTGTACTGTTCTCCTGGCATCATAGTTGCGAAGTCTTATTACATTTCTTGTTCTTCTTTTCTCTGAGACTATCCCAATGGTCCCCAATGGGCGGGTAATGAATGATAATACACTCCGGTTGCAGCCAGCTTGTGCATTTATATATACATATTTAGAAGACAGCTTGCAGTACAGAAGATTTAATAACATTCACAATGCGCTGGCTTCTTCTTTGACCCATGACCTTGAGAAAGAGTTACCTTCAAAATTGTATTCCTAACTCTTCCTGTCTCTATTCTTCCATAACTTCTGCTCAAACATGCAGAAACAAGAAGCGTTCAAAGTCAAGGTTGATGACAAATGTTAGAGATTTTCAATCAACTTGGCTGTAATGTCTCAAAAAATGAAACAACTCCCCGCTATAAAGGTCTTTAATGCTTTTCAGGGAGTGAACCACAGTTGCATAAAAAAAAATTGAAGGAATTTTGGCTAGAGTTCCTGGAGAATAGGTGTGTTTTAGTGTCTACACTTCAGCTGTGGATTCCTTTACTTTTCAGAATACCAGTTGTTTATAAAATACAATACTTTCACAAATAAGAAAATCATCTGGAATACATAGCAGCAATAATAGAGAGTTTACATGACTGCTTTCTTTGAATTAAGTATATCCAAAATTGCAGAATAACTAAAGCTGTCATACAGAGAGTGATATTTTTGCCCCCCTCTTCCTGTATTGGTCCTATTTCCACCTATAAACTGTGTTTTACCATTCCCACTGCTGTGCTTTAAGGACTTCTAGGGGAAATTAACATTTTTTTTTTGCCTGAGCAGGAGGATCCTGAGCTGTCATCTTCTGTCTTTTGCCAGAGACAGAATACAGGGCTAAAGGAAAAGATGGCTCTATCCCATATGGTCATTCTTATAATGATCTAACTGGGCTGGAAACATTCAGTAAACCTTTCTGGGTAAAGAAGGCTTACTTTTAACCTTGGTCATATGAGTCATGTAGTTTTTATCACTCCCCTGCTGCAGCTGTATCAGCAGAAGCAGCAGGGTCCAGGGGGTGGATAAGCAGTGACTAAGGGAAGAGGAGGAAGCTATAAGGGTGTGAGGGTATAGAAATGTCTCAACCTTCAACATTAAGTCATGGCTTCCTCATATAAAATGCTTCATGGCCCAAAAATCACAGTCTTGCTCCATCCCAGTTCTGCTACAGCTTTGCATTTCTCTACTATGGTAAAGCACTTCTGTTCCATGCATCACCAGCTGTGATGGCAATTGGGATGGATGAACAGATTTTAGAAAACAAATCAATGAAAACCATTTTTGCTGGGCTTTTTCTGTTTTGGTTTTGTCACTAAATGGGAAGCACGGTTGGGTTCCCACTTAGAGCAGCCCCACAGTGGTTTTGGCACAGCTGATGGGATTATATGCCTCACTGAGTACATGGGGAATATGTTAAGATCATACTGAGAACCCTTTGAAAGGTGAAACCTGCCATGTACATCTACCCTTGAACAAGCTCATTTACTTCTACAACCAAAACCATCCTCATCGGCTGTTTTACAAGTTGAGAGATTTCCTATTCATGGAAGAAGCCCAAGGATTTCTGTTTCAATTGGGTAGGAGTCATGTCTATCGCACCAAAAGATAATGGAAAATCATATGCTTCTGATTACTAAAAAGGCTAGATAAATGTTACTTGCTAACTGCCCTGTCCCTCCAACCTTTGACTCCATAGTGACAGGCTCTTTGCATTCAGGCATCAGCCTCTGATTGCATCAGCTAACTGAAGAGCAAAAAATAAAGCAGCATCTGGCAAATTTCAATTATTCTATAATAAAATCCTTATCATGACCATTAGCCAGCGCTGCAACTGGCTACATAGAAGCCAGTTTTGGTTTGTATGTGCTCTGTTTGAATTCAGGCCTGACCTACAAGCTCAACACTGGAGACAAAGGAGGGAATTCACCTCATCTAACTTCAGCGCTAAAATTCAGTAGCAGAGTAGGACACTTGACTGTAAGTTTTTACTGTTGTATGGGGAATTTAAGCTCACTGTACTCAGTGAAGACATACAGCTGAATTAGGCTGCTCAAGATTTCCCATGCCATACAACATGTCCTACTGTGCACACCGAGGGTTTGTGGACATGCCACAGGCCTTATAGAAGTGCTGTGTCTGCTGGAGGAGCAGTTGGAACCCAAATGAGACTCTCAAGGGTATCACAGACAGTGTGAGATCCCTACATGCAGGGCTGAATGAAGCCTTTAATGATACTCTACAAGCAGCAATACAAGTATATTTGTTTTAAGCTGGAGCTGAGTCACACCCTAAATATCTGCAAAAGAAGTCTATATATCTCAAATATGAGCATATGCTGAGATTTGTCTAGGTTTGAAACACAGGGACAACATGTTAATAGACTTCACCAAAGGCAAGATCAATGAAAACATTTCTGCAGCTTTTTAAAATGGAATTAGCACAATGTAAAGATTTCTCCTCTCATTTCTGTCTGGTCCAGCAACACAAACCTATTATGAAGCTTTTTCATAACATTTCTCATTCTGGTCTAAATACTTTAGCCATGGCATCACAACTCTTAGAACAGGCTCAACATTACTCCCTCCTCACACATAAAAGGTCCAGTATATTGATCATTGCACTTGAGTAATTTCTTGGTACCTATTATTTAAAGATTCTGCACTTTGACCACTCTATTCTTCATGCAATCACGAAACCTTTTGCTAGCACAATATCTATGGCTTTATATAATGAAGCCCTATCCAGACAAGCCAACATATTAGACCTCTTTTACTGCAGCAAACTGGACACATAATGTAAAACACTGGCAACTTCCCAACATCAGGGAAAAAAAAGGCTATTTTGCATGTCCAACTTGACATGCTTACAAAGATCTAAAATTGAGAGAATGGGTGGATAAGCTATTGGTTTTTGGAAGACGGACACTCTAAAATATCCCAGGCTGAGTGTCAGATGTGAATTGTCAGTTCCTTTTTCTGTTTCATCCCAATTATAATGCTATGTGAAATCTAGGGCATTTGGATAATATCTGGACATCTATACATTCAACTAACGGAGCATTAACCACACCAGGTGCTTCATTTAGTAAGACATGGCCCTACTAAGGCTGAGCCTACTTTTTGACATTGCACAAAATGAAAGGCTCATATATAAGAAGTTGAGGCTGAGCAGTTATGGGAGAAGGAGGGGGATGCATCATACACAAAGGCTTTCCAGCAGTAATCATCTGTCTGCTATCTGCTTGTTTCCACTGAACTGTGTTTCAGGGAACAGACCCAATTACCCTCCCTAACCACAGACCTCTAGTCGTGCGAGTGAAAGTGGAGACATGAACTGATTCACTCATGGTGGGAAACAAAGATTTCTGTTGTATTTATACATTTTGTATGTGATTCTGCCTTTTCCTACATGGGTGGGGAGGGCTTGTAATGGAAGAATGAACTCCTAACATGAGCACTTGAAGGATTACATATGGTGACATTGAGAAATGTAGTTTACAGTTCCCCTACTATCTTTATAATCTTTTCAGTATAAATCCAGGAAAATAGTTGCATAGATGGAAGCATCAGTTCTCAACGTACACTTTGGGATCAAGGGGATATATCAGATTCCTTGTGGTCTGTGGTTTTGATGTATTACCTTGAGGACTGTGGTCTAAAGGCATTTTTATATCTTACTTCTTGAAACAGGGGTTCTTTTCCTTAGTCACAAAACCCTTAAAAAGCTAGATGGGTAGTTTACTCCAACGATAAATGTGGTAGGTGACTTAAATATGTCACCCATAAACGCAATGGACCATGTATGACCAAGCTGACTAAAAGCCAGGATATTAGGCTGGAAAATGAATCAGAGTATTAAGGAAAGGCGTTCTCTATGACTTAGGAGGAAAAGATGACCTTACTTAGTGCAGTGCAAACTATATGTGGTCATAAGTTGTACTGTATTTGACTGTTCCTACCTTAATACAATGTTGAAAGATCTGCTGTGCTGGAATCACTCTTGTTAATATCTATGTTTCAGAACTGCCTCAATGAATGAGATGCTGTACACAAACTCAACTCCTGCCTTAAAATGTAATTAAAGATAGAACGAACAAGGAGTACAAGAGATTTTTCTGTCCAATTCTCTGATCCATTTTTCTTCCCTGCTCATGTTAGGAGACCAGCATCATATGTTTGGATAGTTATGGCACTAATAGTTTTCTATGCATGTCACATGAGAACTGGGAGCTGTGAGGTCATGGGTTTCCCTGGGCTATCTGCCCAAGAGTTCAAAGCCCATGTATGAAGAGGATGTGAGAGGCTACCACGCTTTCTCACAGACAGTCGAATCATCAGGAGATGGTATTAGGAGCTCTATTCAGGAACCACTCATCCCCAGAGAAGCTGTGGCTGCCCATTCCTGGGCAGCGTTCAAGGCCCGGTTGGATGGGGCTAGAAGCAACCTGTTCTAGTAGAAGGTGTCCCTGCCCATGGCAGGAGGTTGGAACTGGATGAGCTTTAAGGTCCCTTCCAACCCAAAATATTTAACGATTCTATTATTCTAGGATTCTTGGCACATGATCAAAACCCCACCCAACCTGGCCTTGACTTCCAGGGATGTCCTCCTAAACATAATACATCAGACACAAAAATAGCATTTTTGATTCTTTTAGTAAGGCACAGGTTTTCCCTCCCTTTACAATCACCAATGCATCATTCCCTTTCAGCTTTGACCTGACATTCTTAGTGCCAAAAAGCCAAAGTATCTCTTAACTCTCACTTTTTATATAAGGACAAATCTCCACACAGCATGAAGATGAGCTTCTTTTAGCTACATTTGTCATGCTAACAGCCTGCCTATTCCCAGGAATACACCTCTTAAAACTCTTCTCAATTCTAGGCTTCAACAAAGGTAGTTTTATTGAGAACATCATTAAGTTGTACTTTCATCCTTATATTATTTTCCTCTACACTAATATGACATTTTTTCCTATTTTTATTTACACGTACAGTCAAGATACATATACCTCTAAGGAATACAAGCTTTCAGTCACAATTAGCTTATTTACCCTTTTAATACCTGTAGCTCTTCTATTAAGGTTTGCAGAATGCTACTATCAGCAGAATGACTTCTGTATTAGCATCCGTCTTTAAAAGTTTTATATATCCAATGCAATTTCTGCAGTTGATTCAACTTGTGTCACAGCTCTATCTACATCTTTAGAGGGCACAACCTTAATATTGTGCTGTCTGCAGCCAAGTGCAGTGATGGTGCTTGAAACTTTCCAAAATTGGCAAAATCTGCTACACTTTATTTCTCCAAGCAAGCCACCTGACACAGCCTTAGCTTGTGCTGGTCTTCAGCACTTGCTCCATGTGCTGGTTTTGTTTGTCTCTACATTTCCCACTATTTTCCATCTCTTAACAATACCGATTCTCATCCACATTCATGATACTATCACCAATAACCTCCATATGCTTCCTTCTAAACTGAGTCACTTCTTTTTCTTGGAAAATTAACACAGTCTCTTGTAGCCGTTTCTAAGTGGTTTTGTTCAATTCATAATCCAGTCTTTCAGGAGAGGACCGATCAAAAACCTGCAATACAGGCTCCTCAGCTTTAACAGGTTTATTTAAACAAGCTCACACTCCTTTTTAAATCATTTGAAATATTTCATATTTACATAGAGTATGATGCATCCTTTTCACTTGTGAAGTGAAATAGACTATTTTCATAGGTAATAGTTGAATCAGAAAGATGCCAGCAAACTCGATTTGGAAAGACAAACCCTTCTGAATCGCTTTTACTGTAGGCAGTGTTTGTGGACTAAAAATTCCACGTATTTCTATCAGTTTCTGTATTTCTAGACAGTTTTAGTTCAGGTTCATGCAATTATAGAACACTTTGAAGTCAGGTCAGGTTGCTCAGATCTTACTGAGCTTTAAATATCTGAGAGGTTGGTGATTCTACGACACATTGGATATGAGTCAATAGTGTGTTCTTGTAGTGAAGAAAACCAATTCTGGTTCCTTCTGGGCCCTTTTCCAATATTTCACTATCTTCATGGTGCAAAACTTTTTCCTTATATCTCATCATAATTGCCCCTGTTGAAATTTGCTTCCATAGACTCTGATCCTGATGTTCCAAGAAGCTCTATCTCCTATAAATCTGTCCTATTAAGTGCTTTCACAGAGCTGTAAGATAGCTCTTTTGCCTTATCTTTTTAAGGCTGAACAAACTCAGTTCTCTTGAGATCTTCTTGTATCTCATGTCCTTCAGCCACCTAAACTTCTGTGTGGCCTCCACTGGAATCATTCCACCATGTCCATGTGTTTCTTGCATTGCAGACCCCCAAACAGGACACACAGTTCCAAAAGAGGGCCTACAGGTATTGAATGGGAGGAACCTCCCTCTACCTACTGACAACATTACTGTTAATACAGCTCAATATGCTATTGGTTTTCTTCACTATGAGAACACACCATTAACTCACACTCAACGTGTCATCCACCACGAAGGTTCTTTTCTGCAAAGCTAATTTTACTCAGTGTGTACTGTTGTTCTGGTCCCCTCTGAAACTCAGGGCAGTCCCCCATGGGTTCCTGCTAACTAATTGTCCAAACAAGCCCAAATCTGCTATACTGAAGTCCGGAGCTGTGATTCTGCCATTTGTCTTGCTTGCTTATCTGAATATGGACGTTTTTGCCAAAGCTGACATCGATTCTCATGTCCATTAGTGAATTCATTCTTTTTGGTGAAAAGCACACCCAGCAGGTCTCCCCTAGTCAGATATCTGCATTCTGCAAGCCTCCTATATTTCAAATGGATCCAGCTAACCCTTCTAAGCAATGTCAGGATGATTGACTAGGACCAGTGATGCTTCTTCCATGTGTCTAGAAAAAGTTTCATCTACTCCTTCTTTGTGATCAGATGATCTGGAGCAGGTGTCCTCCATGATATCACCACTGCTGTTTTTTCCTCTGATTCTTTCCCATAAGCTCCTAATCCTCTTGTCACAAATTCTGTGGCAAAGCTCTGTGCATTCAATCTACTTTTCAGAATGAAGACGGTGTGACACCTTTTCCTTGCCTTTCTGCTCTCCTTTTAGGAAGGTGTTATCCACCCATTTCAGTTCTCCAGCCGTAACGCCTACCCTCCCACCAACCCCTTCTCCCCACTTGTGAGGTCATAGCCCTTCAGCTTGCAGCCTAGTAACTCCTGCTGTTTCCTATGTTTCATGGGTTCACGCACAGGCATCCGAGATGAATCCATCATTGACCTTTTCTAAGTGAAGTGTGAGACCCATGACTTCAGGCTGCCCCTTGGATCTTCCCTACACCTCTACTCCTCATCAGTCTGGGGTCATCACCCTCTCACACATTCCTCTTGGATCTCTCCTCATTTGATCAACCAGCCAGCTGGCACAGATGCTTTTGCTGCTTGAGTTTATCAGATGGATCCCACCTCTCCCCAGAAGTTTTTTCCTCCAGAAGGATCCCATAATAATTAGAGCTAAAGTCCTGCCTGAAACACCAGCTCTATAACCAGAAACTTAGTTCTCCTCTTGATTAACATGTCTAAAGAGAGGAACCTCAGGCCCTCATGCTCCCTCCTTGAGGATTGTAGTTACTCTTTATGCATTCACAGTCACTTGATACTTAGCAGTATCAGCCCAAGTGGATGAGCAGCAATGGGCAATAATTTAAGGTCTGGATGGATTTCAGCAGCGTCACAGATTCAAGCCTCAACAGGTGATGAGCCTCCTGAGACAAGAAGTCTGGTTGGCAGATGAGTGTTTCTGTCTTCTGTATAAGTCTGTAGCCATGACCATCCGCTCTTTCTTCTAAATGCCAACATGTGGATCATTGTCTGCTGGCCCAGATGCCTCCCCTGAGGGAGCTTGCTCCTCCTCACTTGTTACAGGCACATCTGCAAGTACACATCTGACATCTGCAGGCATTTAATTACTAAAACCCACAAACTTTCATCCTTCAACCTGACAGTCTCAATTCTCCTCTCATTTAGACATAGTCTCTAACTTTCCCTCCTTCCAAGCAATACGAGATTTCCATCCTGCCTCTCCAAGGTCTTTGCAAACAATCTGTTATACATTTTGCCCTCCTTGATACTACACAGTCTGCTCAGCTCACCTTGTTCAATAATCCTTTTACCTCTTAGCTCACTGCCTCAACCAGAGCTCATATCCCACTTACAAGACTGAGACCCTGCAAAGCGCTGTGCCAGCTGGACCATTCCCTGTGACATCTCATCACCTCTGACAGTTCAGCATCCTCCTGAGCAGTTCTCTCTTTCACAGCTTTGTTTGTGTAAACTACTGTGTATTTCTATACCTTAATCTACATGTATTTGGCAGATAAAGAGCTTGTGGTACAGGAGACACCTCCTTGACAGCTATATTAGGTTCTCTTGTAGAAAGGACTTTGTTTTGATTTTTCTTATTTAGTGATATCCAGGAAGCCACAACACCCCTACTGGGATATGGAGATTTTTCCATGTTATAATTTGTTAGCAGTAGTCCAGAAACAAGTGATGTGATCTGTCAGGGCATAACTCTCAGAAACTTCAAAAGAGTGCAGAATAAATCAGATTCACTCTTGTAATTACTTGGTATCAGTGTGCCATGCTCTGTTCTGATGATAGTTACAGTCCTTTAAACATAAAGTGGTCTGGGGTACAACCAGCACAGGTTCCCCCTGTCCCCTATGTGTCCTGGGAGAGCATTTAAGATCTTCTGTTTTCGTTTTCCTTTGATGACTAAAATTTCAGTCAACAATAGGAGCAGATGAAAATTCCCACAGCCCACAGCTGTCCATATTTGCAAGACTTAAAGCACAGTGCAGACTGTACCTGATGAACTGCCTGACACTGACAGTGTTAGATAGCATCTTATATTTTGGATTACGGGCTGATGAGCTATGACTCATCAGCTTATTTTATTGATTATAATTTCACTACTACCTTCTGCTTCCCCAGCTGTTGTATTCACTGGTAGCTGCTTACTTTTGACTTTAAGCACTTTGAGGCATGAAGTACTTTTCAGGTACTGTTATATAATGTGGGTCCAAGCTGTTTGACAAGTTATGGGCACAAGTCACTCCTGGGGAGATTCCGGTTGGATACAAAAGGGAAATTATTCACCGTGAGAACAAGCAGCCATTGGAATAATCTCCCTAGGGAAGTGGTGGGCTCCCTAACCTCGGACGTTGTTAAGATCCAGCCTGACAGTGTGCTGTGCCATCTAGTGCAGGTCATGCTTTGCCAAAATAGGTTGGACCTTTGCCAATATAGGTTGATCCTTGAGGTCCTCTCCAACCTGTGATTCTGTGATTCTAAAAAGATACTCTCTCTGTTTATGTAGCAGAAGAAAAGTGATTACATTAGTACCTAATGTTGCATGTTAGTTGCCCTCAAAAATCTGTATTTACATTTATTATTTACTGAAGGACCTGTCTCCTGAAAACATGTTTTAAAATGACTTTGGATCTTGCAGAGGGTAAGACCTTGATCTCATGAAGTCCCTCAGTAGTTTGAGACTGCAGGTATTTCAGGTTGAAGTGAAATGGCCTAAAGCCCAACACAGCTCCCAACATGTTTAATGAAGGGTGGAGGCCAAGGAAATCAGAGAATGCAGAACCAATTATTTCTAATGATAAAATGGTTTGGGTTGGAAGGGCCCTTAAGGTTCATCCAGTTCCAACCCACAGCCCTCTGCCACAGGCAGAGACACCTTCCACAAGAGCAGAATGCTCCAAGCCCTGTCCAACCTGGCCTTGAACACTGCCAGGGATGGGGCAGCCACAGCTTCTCTGGGCACCCTGTGCCAGCACCTCAGCACCCTCATAGGGAAGAGCTTCTGCCTAAGAGCTGATCTAAATCTACCTTCTAAGTTTAATGAGGTGCAGCACTGCAGAACACACAAAAATCTCAAGTGCATTCACGTACAAATGAGTTTTAAAAGCAGGATTTCAAAACAACACAAGCATTTCAATAATAAATTCTGGAGTGCACTTTTCTAAATATGCAGCTTATATTTCCATTTCCCTTTCATCCTTTCAGGACTATGAACTTGGTTCACTCTCCTCTTACTTTCCCTTACCCATTTTTACCTTAAGTTCTTTATAATTTTCTGGGCATTATTGTGGATCCATACTTTATAAACTTTACATGTCAGTTTTCTACCATTGTCCTCTCCATCTGATTTAAAGCTCTATTGCTACTCTTATCTCTTCTAAATATCCATAATGCACAGTAACTTTTATGCCTCAGGGCTTTTAAGCCTTCTATTTAAATAACTTTCTGGCGATGGACTTGGTTACTGGAAGGCTTGGACTTAAAAAGATGCACTTTCCTGTCAGAGCAGCAAGGTTGAGTACAACTAGGCTGACGCTCTTAGCGCTCTAAAACTGATCTCACTAATTGATGACCTAATATTCCATCATATTTTCCAGAGCATGTTTCCAGTCAAATATCAGACACAGTCAAAGTTCATCTTAGGCTTATCAAGCTGAAGCATGCCCTACTAGGATCACATCCTGCATGCACGGAAATTACTTACTGAGGTTCTCATCAGCCCATGCTGCACGTACCTACAGGGTCATCAGTGATATAAATAAATATTATATGGAATATGCTTAATGGTCACAAACATTCATATTCCAGTGATATTACACTGTTTATGAAAATATTCACAGTTACATTAGAGATATTGAAACTAGGAAAAGGTTATACACTAAATGTAAGTCAATAGCTAACTGGTGGGAATTTAATTTGCTTAATAGGTTATTCCATGATTGAAGATTATACATTGCTGATATTTTTAATAGTATTAGCCATGAAAAATAGTATTAGCCATGAAAACAGCTGATACTGGCCACTGCTGCAGAAAAGAAATAAAGTACTGGGTAAAACAGATCAACGATCTTATTCAATGCACTTAACCTTATATAAAACTATGTACTGAGGTGCTCTTCTGAATCATATTAAAAAGGAACATGGTTGCCTTAGTATTATAGTGGCAAGTGATATACTTTGTAATGGACAAAATCTTCTTACTATCTACCATTTTACAGAACATTATGAAAGAATAAAGTATGACAGGAATTAGTGGGGGTTTTTTGGTCGAAACTGTAACACTGGTTTGGAATGACAATCTGCCTTCCTAAACTCCATCTGGAGTTTTCCCTGAATAAATATTCCTTCCTTCTCAAATTTGTGAACTAAATTATTCAATGATACTGCTTTGTGATGTTAAACAGCTGTTGTGTTTCACCCCTAAAATTTCATTTCATTGATGGGTGAGGCAATTCTTTCATTTGAGTAGTATCTAAAAGGTGTCATCGGTACCTTGAATTAAATGGAGTCTATGCGTACAAGAAAATACTATATGTTTTATCACCTGTAATGAAAGTAAGGTCTTTGTAGATGACAGATATTATTAATCCCATAGACACCACTGAAAAGGTTTTTAACATAACAGTGTTCTGGAAAAGATTAAACCAAAAATAACCATGCAACGATCTGAGTTGCCCAAGTGAGCAGCTATCACACAGCACATACAGGACAATCAGGTGATCAAGTCCAGTCAGCATGGGTGCATGAATGGCAGGTCCTGCTTGACTAACATGATCTCCTACTATAGCAAGGTGACTCACTTAGTGGATGAAACAAAGGTTGTGGATGTTGTCTACTTAGACTTTAGGAAAGCCTTATGGCATTGCCTCCCATAACATTCATAGGGGGGTTCCCTGCCCATGGCAGGGGGAGTGGAACTAAATGATTTTAAGATCCTTTCCAACCCTAATATTCTATGATTCTCCTGGAATAACTGGCTGCTCATGGCTTGGACTGGTGTACTCTCTGGGTAAAAACCAGACTGAATGGCTGGTCCTTACAAGTAGTGATGAATGGAGTTAAATCCAGTTGGTGGTCAGTCACAAGTGTGTGCTTAGCACTGGTGAGGCTGCACCTTGAATACTGTGTTCAGTTTTGGCCCTTTCACTCCAAGAAAGCCATTACAGTGCTGGAGCAGCTCTCAAGAAGAGCAATAAAGCTGATGAAGGGCCTGGAACACAAGTGTGATGAGGAATGGCCAAGGGGCCTGGGGGGGTTTAGTATGGAGAAGGCTCAGCGGGGACCTTATCACTCTCTACAGCTACCTGAAAGGAGGTTGTAGTGAGGTAGGGGTTGGTCTCCTTTTCCAAGTAACAAGCAATAGGATGAAATGAAATGGCCACAAGTTGCACCAGAGAAGGTCTAGATTGAATATTAGGAAAGATTTCTCCCCCAGAATGGCGGTCAAGCATTGGAACAGGCTACCCAGGGCAGTGGTGGAGTCACCATCTCTGGAGGTATTTAAAAGTCCTGTAGATGCAGTGCTTAGTGACTTAGCTTAGTGGTGCACTTGTACTAGGTTAACGATTGGACTTCATGATCTTAAAGGTCATTTCCAACCTAAATGATTCTATGATTTTATGATCCCAGAGATACAAGTTAAGCTGTTTTACTGGGAAACCACCTGTTTTTATATATTGATGAGATATTTCATACAGGCATATTTTGCCCTCAGCCACTCATCCATAATTGAAACTGATTTCAATAGAAATTGTGAGTGCATATTTGGTTGCTTTTACTGAAGCAGCACTCTTGCAGAGGTTTCTATAGAGATTCCAGAGCCAGATTTGCCTTTAACATTAAAATCCCCATTTTACACTTGAATTGACAATTTTAGCTTCCATACCTGACAAAGTCATCCAGAGGGAAATAAAACCTCCCACGAAGAGCTGGAGCCTGGCAGAGTATCCTAGAAAGAGTATCAGCTTGCTCTGTTCCTACACCCTTTCCCAGGCATCTGCTCCAGGCCACTTTCAGAGCCAGGATGCTGGGACAGAGTGACCTTCATTCTAACCTGATAAAACCTTTCTTATTTTGGCAGGCAATGAAGGTTTCTTCAGATGAGTATATTCCTTTAAACATAACACTCTCCTTCCTTTGGTAAACTTCAATTTGTCACTCTCAGTTTCTTATTCTATGGACCATGAGCCACCATAATCGAGAAGGACCTCCTTTCCCAAATAAAACACAGATAAAAGATCTTTACACCATTGTCAGACCATACCCACTGATGTTTTTCTACTGTCCTTTCCCTAATCTACCTTTTAATACATACAGACCACTCCCAGTCCACATTGACAGAGTATCCATTATCAAGTTAAAGATGTGGGGCTGTAACTTTTCATCTCAGCACATTCTTTACCTCTCCAAGCTTACAACTGGGGACACCAGAGTGAAGTAGTATACAGGACTGCAGTCTTAATTACAGGAATTGTACAAAAAGAGAAAACAGGCTGAAAATGAACCAAACTCTAACTTCACATGTCTCAATTTAAACTCTTCTTAAAGCAATTTTGGCCTAGCACAGAGATGAAATGTAAAACTGAAAGAAATATTTCTCTGTTCTTGCTGTTTGATGGTCTCTTAGCTATGCATTTTCTTTGAACAAGATCAGTTAAAACCACCCAGTCTGACTTTCTCCACTTACTCCAGCATTGGATACTATCCCCAGGTCCCACTCCACTCCCTGTGCGTTATTATGATGTGGTTTTACTGTATCTTCTCTGAAAGCTGAACTCAGTAATAGTGGACTTAGTGAGACCTCACCACCTGAGTATTTCTTTGACATTACTCTAGGTCTCAATAGAATCAAGCTATCCACTGTGACCCCTATCCCTTTATAATTGCACCTCAAACTCAATCCGCAGTGGAACACAACAGGTCATTTGAGATGGAATGTTGACAGCCCATGGCTTAATAAGTTTTGCGGGTTCTGCAAAAATAAAGACAAAGACTTTCTATGAGCTTGACATATTAAACAACTAAGAATGCTCTGAGAATGCCCCTTGATAGTGCAAGTAGCATGACTAAGCCAAGAACTCACAGCTGGAGAACCCTTACCTGTCTAAAACAGTCCACTGAAGGCTAGCACCATATCAAAAGATATATTTCAAATCTATTCATTATCAAGATTTCAATTCACTTTTATGTTTTGAATTGCTCAATACGGTATTACCTAGACCACTACAGATATACGTAAGTTTACTAATTAAAATTGGACAACTTGTGTATTTACTGTAGTGGTCTCCGACCTCTCACCCTGCAAGTACCATCTTAGATAATAAAGTCCATTTAATTACATTTATCATGTGAATTTAGATATTTTGTTCCAAACCCTGTCCTTACAAGAACATTCTTCTATCAGCCACTGAAGACCAATATCTTATCTAATTCTATCCATTCACTTCCTTAACTTTAAGCAATTTTTGATTGACATTCAAACTAGATCACATTTTAAGATCGACCATGTTTCATACATCCCTTTCTAGTAAGGATGGTAGATTATATCTGGCAGTCAGTTGATTTAGCACTTGAACTTAATAATCATAAGCAACTGTGCTATTGCAACCTATTTGTATATGGAATATTCTACGTTCCTGAGTTCCACAACAGCATCATCAGACATGCTGGAACTTTATTGCCAAAGGTCAAATGTCTTGTTACAGTCAACTGCTGGATCTGGGCTACCATGGGCTACTTTGATGGAATTTGAACAGAAAAAAGTCTAGCCTGAAATATAACTGGGGTCAGAGTGAATTTCTGATATTTGCTATAATTGATCTTAGGTTCAGGATTAGTATAGGTCAAAGAACAATGAAGGGAACCCATCGCAGTTTTCTCATTTTGCTTATATTTATTGTTCCTCACAAGATATGCACACTGCAAAGTCCTAATATTAAATCTGGCTTCTGCTAAACACAATAGCTTCAGTGACAAGAAGGACAAGGTGTTAAGATCTGTCCATGTAAAACTTTCAGTCAGGGATCATACCAGATGATTTGGTCTCCAGGATATCCACTAATTAGATACTTGATGACTGCTGGCTATGAAAATTAAGCAAGATGTGAAGCATGACTACTATATTCTCCTATTCACTGTAAGCTACTGCTTTGTTTGAATTGTTTCTACTTTACGAAAGGAGGTTAACCTGTGTTCTTTCTTAGATTTTTCTTCAGTATTCTGGCACTGTTTCAGTGACAGGAATTACCTTTTAGCTAAAACTCACAATACACTCTCCTACTTTTTAGCTTTTGGACTCACGATACACTTTCCTACTTCTTGTCTTTTATGGCAGCATCATTGCATGCCTGTATCTAGCTGTTGGCTTTGGAGTCAAGCAGGACCCCAGAACTACTCAAGACAGGAAATGAGATCCCCTGCTTTGTCAGAATAGAAAGGAAAGGAAACAAAATTATCTACAGTTCTGTGCCTAGACACCATTATATTACACTCAGGAAGGTTCAGACAGTGAATATAATATACTATCTAACAGGCGAGTAAAAGGAATGGAAATCAGGTTTACTGTGTTCTCTGTTGTTTCCAGTAGCACTGATGTTGAAGATGCTGATGGAAACTTTAAGTTTCTCTGTGCCTTGGTCTATCCATTTCTGTTTTCAAATATCTGAAAACTTTATATTCAAGCCACATAATTGTAACCTAGGGACTATTATTAAACATGGCATTTACTTAGACACGTTGCTGTAGTCCTCAAGCAGCTCCAAGCTGAATTCCCCTTCACATCCTAGTGAGTCTTTCTTTTCAACTTCTAATGACTCTGAAAGAGTCATGCATAATAAATACATGATTCACAGACAGCTATTTAGCCTGCTGTCTAACAAATCTCTAATTTGTTATCTAGTAAATATAGTAACACTTAAAATACAGAGACTTAATCAATGGATCTCTCTCCCTTTCTCACGTATCTGGGATACACAAAGCGTGATAGACTGCTGCTATCCACGGACTGGCTACCTCTGATTAGAGTATATATATACATGAATCATCATTAAACAAATGTACAAAGAGTGCTAAAATGCTGAAGCAATCAGCCATCTGAACATATTATTAGCTTTCCTCTTCCTTCCTCCTCCCCTGTAATGTCCTATGACTGTCCCCCAAAAGGGAAAAAAGGGAGCCCGTTATCTACAACAAAAACCTCGATATAGACCAGATTTCAGTGTGTGATCCTTTCTTTTATAACAGGTAAGCCTATTTCAGGTTGGCAGGACAGAGCACCATGCAGTAGGTATAAATACTGTAATTATCTGATGAAGACATTGTGGGTTACAAGGTAAAAGTGGGAAGCTACAAGAGCTAATTACCCCAGATGGGGGTAATTGAAGATGATCTAGTCTGTGTGTAGAATTCAACAGAAATAGTCTTCTATACTCCTGAAAAAGTATTAGAAAACACAAAATATGTTTCATTTTGGGGACTGGTCATAACTTCTAGTGGTCCCTTTCAACCTCAACCATCCTGTGACCTATGTGGTAGCATCTTCCTTGAGTTTCCAGTGATAGGCTGTGAGTCTACCACTACAGTAAATTCCGATACAATCTGGATACCAAAATCAAGAAATCTTAACCCTGCAGATTCTGACTACCTTTACCAATGTGTTTCTTCAGTAGGAATTGTGCTGATCTCTGCTTGTGGTAAAGAAGACACTGTATAGTACTTGATAAAGCACATTAAAATTAGAACATGCTGCCTTCCGTGGATGATAGAGATGTTCTTAAGGTTGATATTTTTATCTCACTATTTGGTTTCATTACACTGAATAGATCATCTCCAGGGGAGTGGTTTTACACAGCTCAGAAATATCTGGTTTCAGGAGTACATGTGAATATTTTGTAGGGTTTTAATCTGCATGGGTCTGTAATCCTTCCCCTCTGCTTTGTTTGAATTTTGGAACTGAAAATAAGAAAACTTGTCAAAGCCTTTGTTTTGCCTGGCGTCACGTCAAACCCATGTAGAATTCTGCATTCAGTATCTCTTTTCATAAGATGACCTGGGTTTCATGAAGTTAAAAAGATTTGTCAGCTTTCAGAAGATGTGCAGCTAAGATACGAGTTTGCAATTATATCTGAAACATGAAGTCAGTTGGGCTCACGTTTCATTGAAAACATGATTCTCAGCATTGTGTCTTTAAAAGAGTATGTTTTGCCAAAGAACACTACAAACGGTCTGTTTGAGATTAAAAAGTAAACCAAAACAAATGGAATGAAAATTCCCATACAACTACGCTGCCTAATCAAACTCTTTTTCTCAGTGCTGTTTTTACCAGGACTCTCAAAATGCTCAACAGCTTTCTACAATGACACCAGTCACTCTTCAGCAGTCAATTATTCACCATTATCATTCAAATCACTGGAGAAGGCTAATTATTGTGGGGAAAAATAATTGAGAATAAACTAAAAAAAAAACAAAAAGAACACTTAAAACAAGCCAGGCATCCCTTTCCACTGCTTGGTTTTTGGGTATTAGGATAAAGAATAATGATAGATTGGGTAAGCATCTAGGAAACACTATGATCACTTGAACTGAACTCCCAGAGAGACTTCTTTTTTCAAATAAATGTTAACAAATGGGGTTTGGTTGCAAATATTTCAGGTGTTTTATTTTGTTTTGTGTTGGTTTATGTTCTATTGTTTGGGTATTTTTCAGCTCTTAAGAGAAGCTAGGGAGGGAAATCTCTCCTAGTTTTATTATAAATAAATTATTTCATGATAAAAGTATAAATTTCATTGAAATGCGTAAGACAGCAAAGCGATAGAGTGGATGGTGACAAATATTCTGAAGTGGACTAGAAAGGTTCAAAGCAGTAAGGGGGAATTTTGTGTTTATTGCGTGCTACCAAAGATCAAAGGGCTGTTTGCTTGCCTGTATGTTTTTTCAGGGTTTATATAAATGTCTTTAGGATAAATCCAAGTCTACCTATAATTGATACAACCCAGAATTACTATATTTGGAGAAGTTCATTAGTTATATTTAACAGGAAGAGAAGCTTAATAAGATTGTTGATTACATGGACACTAAGAAGTTTTCCTGAAGTGGAGCACAGCTATAAACAATGAAGTGCTTTAATGTTGATGTGGTGAGATTAGTGAAATCCCCATTTTAGAGTACTTTGTGTACTCTGTTCTGAATTCTGTGTGGTGGGAATCCCTATACCCCAGAGAAAACTGGTTAGTTTACAGACATATATATTTATAACACAAGCACACCCATATATACCTTTATGTATCAGTTTTCTGATAGATAAAAGGAGGCCAAACTAGAATGCAAATGTAACTTTTGGCATAGAGATGATGTCAACCCAAACAGACTAAAATGACTTGATGATTTTCCAAGTACAAATTTACATATAAAAAGAAAAAAGTGGTTGGAATTCTACATTTGTTAACTGGAGACCATTTTACCTCAGAGGGAAGAGAAACTCTTGAGTACCTGTTTGGACAACGCTCTTGTCCAAATTTTTATCATTAGGAGAAACTAAATGAGACTTTACTTTGGTCATGCAAAAAGATCTATCTTCTGTTTTGCCTTTTACCTGATGAGTAGGTTGCAAATTCTGTATCCAGTCGACTTAAAATAGTAAGAAACCACTAACACGATTTAAAGGTAGAATGCAATGCTGTTTCTTATCAGGAAACTTGTTTTGGGTTGATTTAAAGTCTGTTTTAGCAACTGTGATAGAGAGTTGTGTCTGACATCCATCCTATCATGTAGTTCCTTATTGCCACTAAAGAGACCTTTCTTCGTCAATGGATGTGTGATAAAACCCTTACTGGTGTATGTTTTGTTCAGGTATACAGCAAGGTACAGGGTTTCCAGTGTTCAGCCTTTTATTCCTTTCTTTGAAAAACAGTTTACAGAAAAACAAACAAACACACACCAAAAGAACCCAAGCCCCAAAATTACTTCCCCTGGT
The DNA here is from genome assembly GCF_034315485.1 of Pezoporus occidentalis. Taxonomy (NCBI): domain Eukaryota; kingdom Metazoa; phylum Chordata; class Aves; order Psittaciformes; family Psittacidae; genus Pezoporus; species Pezoporus occidentalis. Next base: position 3,337,888 of record NW_026915943.1, read on the forward strand.
TTAGACAAAAGGAAAAGAGAGAAAAGGTCATATTCATTTTTCTTTGAAAGGGTTTAATGTGGTTTCAGGCAATTCCTTTCCACTGTAGAAATGGATTATGAAATTCAATGTTGGGAGTGATTTGTAAGAATCAGCCTGCTTTCTTCAGCACCCTTGAATCACAAGATGAAAACAACAAATGACTTGCAACGAGGAGGAGTAATTGTGGATGTGGATGTTCCACTTCATCCACACTAGATGTTAATTGTAAATCCTCTCTTTGATAGCAAGTGTCTGATCCAGCATTGACTGAAGTCCATGGAAGAGCCGCCATTGACTTCAGATGTTATTAAACCAACATATAGATGCAGCATATGGTAAGGAATGAGTATACTTCAGATACCAGTTTTATATTAACCTTAGGAAGATAATTAGCCTTTTCACTCCCATGCCTGCGATGACAAAAAACAAGGGATTTGAATCAATTTTCCTGCATTAGAAATGCCATTTCTTCTAGTCTTAATTACAGTCAGGAGAGGAAACATGCTGTCCTATTCCCAGTTTCTTTCTCTGATTTACTATTTTCTCACAAAAGTACATTGGTGTGTTTCACCTTGGTTTATCTGTTATTTAAGGAATAACACACCATTCTCTTACACACCTTATGTGCAAGTGTCATGAAATCTTTGCCGAAAATCCTACTTAAATGTAATACAAGAAAATAAGCCTCCTTGGAACTGTCCCAGCATTATGTCAAAATCAGAGCATAGCTGAGGAGAAGGGTGTTGTGTATGTGAAGGAGAAACTACACTTTTGGTTTTTTTTCCCTCTGTATTACTTACTCACAGAAAAACACACATGCACAAACACAGACTTGGGAGGGCAACACAAAGGAAGCAGGAGAACTTATGTTTGATATAAGCATCTCAGCAAAATCTAACCAATTCAAAGTAATTTGAAATGGCAAAAAAAGAAAGCCCCATGATATAGTCAAACCCCTCTTTGGTAGGTCCATTCCAGACCATAGATAAAATCAAGGGAAAAACTATTAGGCAGCAAACCCCTAAATGCAAATTGGCTGATGCTGAGTTACTTAAATAGAGCTTTTAAAGTACTTTTTTTTTTCCTCTTTAATATAAATTTCACTCAGAAGAACAGAATGTAGAGAATTCTTCCTGACCTCAGTGTTAGGAATAAAAATTGGTTTGCTGCAGACAGTAATTAGACAAAGAATCATTAGAAAAATCCTGCTGAAAACTGTATGCTTACTGGAGGAACAGTCAAAGAGCTTCTACAGTGCTTTGCAGAATTGCTATTTCCTTTTCCTTTTGAAAACACATTACCCATTTTCTTCATCCATCCATCAAAAAGATTCCCATGCACTTACTGAGTGGATGTTTACTATAGTCTGCCAAACCTCAGCGCTCAGCTCATGGGAAGTAGACATTTGCTTGAGGAATTTGAGGATGCTCAAGTGATGATGGGCTCTTGACATAGGGATATAAGGTAGCGATATGCTTTGTCAAAGCATCCCATAAATATAATGCTATAAGCAAGTGAGCACTGCCTTAATAGGAGAATTAAGAAATGACCCTACACAATTTTTCCTTGATTCTGGACTTCTAGTGTAAGTACATAATTTTGGCTGCATTGCACAATAAAAATACATTGATTTATTCAAACTTTTACTTTCCAAACCCCAAAGCACTTTATGAGCTGTGCAACATACATGGCAGCACTTTCATTTATGACTAAATGCAGCAATCTCTGCAATGGAGCTCTGCATCTGTTAATTAAGGTACATGTGTAGCCCAAATTTCTTTTTACAATACCCTCGTGTGCCATCTCCTTACCTCAGGCTGGGAACTAAGGTAGTGAGGTGGCCGTTAATCTCCACAGGCTCAGAATTAAACCCAGAGAGATTACGAAACTAGATTAAATCTATACTGAGATCTCAAGGCAGTGCAAATAGTAGACACATGTCAAAGTCCTGTAGTGAGAAGACTCCTTTTCCCTATCAAAACACCAAAAAGGTGCTGGTGAGTGGCATTAAGCTTCCAATCTGCAACAACGATCTGCTTTATTCTGCTAGGAGATAAGAGTGACATTTAGCCTCTGAAAATGTTCATTGAGTACTAGGGAGGTAAGGCTTTTCAAGCATCATAATTGATAGATTTGTAATTAACAAGCTATGCAGCAGGAAGAAAATCATTACATGATGACTCGATTACAAACCCCGTCCTTTCATCCTGATGCTTGTGATTTCGCAATGGCTCTGATTGTAGCTTCTCTGCCATTTACATATCTTCCTAACCATTTGAGGTGCATGCTGATTTCATGTTTTCTCTCATTTTGATGTGTTGCAGGTGCTTGTCAGTGACTACCAGAATTTCTATTACAGTCAGCTTTTATTTTACTGAAATATTTGTGCAGAATAATATAACACTGGAGCATGACATGATTCCATCTTAACCCTCCTATGTGGAAAGACTTACAGAAGGCATTGAATGGACTATACAAGAGAGGAGTTCTGGTCTGACTGTTACAGGTAGATGGCGGGGGGTAGATCTTTTACTGCAAACAGCATATGGGAGAGAATTTAAGAGTGGTTTTGCATCCATTTATATTCAGCAGGCTATCTATGCATATGATTAATGTTGCCTCCCCTCTTCCTCGGTTGCTGCCTTCACCTCCTGATTAACACCAATCCAGTATCTTGTCACCACTGAGGCAACAGCGGGACTTCAGTGTGACAGATGCCCTCATGGCAACCACACTTGAGACTGACTGGAGCTAAAAGCCCAGTCTGTAAAGTTAGGAAGTGTTGACAGCTGTGGAAAGGTATCATAGGGTACCATGTGCTATTAGGTTATTCGATCTTGTGCTTTGAGGTAAGATTTTGGGCTGATGACTTAGGACTATTACTCCAACTCATTCTTTGTCAGGTTTCTTCACTTTGTGGAACCTGGGTTTCTTCACCAACACTTCTTTACCAAGATCAAAATATCCAACCATTTGATGTATGAAACCTTATTAATTGAGGTGTTTGTAGAAATTTAGGACCTTTCCATGACATTACTCGTATAAAATGACTAGCAGTCGTGTAAGCGTATTTTCATGAAACAGCAGTACAGCAAGCATCACATACTATTTATTTTAATGGTACTTTCAGCTTATGTTCCAGTCACTTATTTCTATTTGTTATTTTATGGTTCAGTTCTGCAATGACAAATAGAGAGGCAAATCACTCAGACAGAAATCAGACAGAATGATCCATTTAGATCTTCTTTTGGGACAGAAGAACTTGGTACAGAGTGATGATAAGTGGGCATTCATGCAGTATAAAAGAAACTATATAAAAGAAATGCTTCACTATCACTGAAAAAAGATTCAGTGTGTTCAAAAATGTGACTGCCCAGCTTATATCATATAATAAAAAATGTTGTTAGCATAAGTTTCACTTTAGAGGAGTCATGAAAGCATTCCGATCCCCCTTTTCCTACCTTTTGACTAATAACATTGAACAAAGTGTGAATTATCAGCCCTCAGCACTATATTTTGTTGTTTTCCTCAGTCCTGGAAGGGTCTTTCGGTAGCAACAGGGCTCTGACTTTGAGAAGAAATGAGATTAAAATCAACTTCAGACATCTTAAATTCTAATATGTGGTTGATCTATATGGGAGGATCACAGTAAATTATTACATATGGATTATGCCACTGTATACCATAGCCAATGATACATGGTACCATTCTTCCTTTACTTTTTCACCTTTCTCTTGAGGCTGGGAGAGATCTGTACTTATTTTTCCATGTGTGATGGCTAGCTACACAGCCACTGGTTTGACACACAGGTATAGTTATAAATTTGATGAGCATTTTTAATCTATCCATCCATCCATCCACCCATCCACAAATCAGTTTGGTTACCCTAGTGAGGACACCTGATTTACAAAGACTGGCATTATCCAATTTTCATTTTCAGACAAAAACGTCTTTTAGGATATTTAAAGATTTTTCTCATGCATCAATAACAAATGTCATTCAAATCAGCAGTTCAAATCAGCTATCACTTCTAGGAATATTAGTCTTTTATTATTTTTCCTCTTTTATTGTGCTTTGTAGCCATAATGAAGAGTGAATTTAGTTATAATTATGTAATTTGTATTATTAGCCAAGTAGAAGGCAATAAAAGTTCATATTTCAAATGTAAACCCCATCTCCATATATTACATATAATACTTAAAATTCTTTTATTTCAGTAAGGATAAGAGATATATTAGAAATGTGGCTTCTTCGTAAGAAATCACATAATTTGAAAGAACAGGATTATATGTTTTTTCCTGAAGAAACTCTCTGTGATATAAAAATAAACCTTTGCTTTTTTATGCTCTGCATTAATAACTGCACCTAGAAAGAACACAAACAGTTGTGGTAGCCTATACATCATACAAACTCATTTATAAACAAATCTAACTTTATATATGGGAATTATGACAAAAGGGAGGTCTTTTGCAAGATAACTCATTTTTATAGAAGGAATAGCTCAGATGCACTTGACAGGCTCTTGAAAACAACAGAATCAGGCTTTGTCCACCAGCTTAACAGGGATTTTTGGCAAGCCTAGCATTGTAATTCACAAGGGCCAGCTACTCCCTCTGCCACATGCGCTACACAACAGTAAATGAATTAGGGATGGCTTTTATTTGCAGGAATCAATGACAGTGCCAGGACCACTGAATCTTTAAAAAGAAGAAAAACCAGGGTTCGTTGTGTGCCCCTACTTTAATGTGCTGACGTGCCAGCGTCACTTTAACAGCTTAACAAAAATAATGTTAACAGCTATTGAACCTGCCTTTTACATGTTCAGCGATACATTTTCCACCACCCACTCCTAGCATCCCCCCTTTATTTGCTTACAGGATTTAGCCCTGCACACATATAGTAAATTTGATGGACAACTTATGCTGGATTCATTCCCTAACAGGGTATTGCATCAGCCAGCCAGATTCAGAGTGTCTGCTGCCCTGCATCTCACAAGGAAATATACCCATAGAGATACTTCCACAGACTATGCACCCCATCATGTCTTGAAGCAACCTTTCTGTCCTTCCTACTCATTTGACTGACCCACACTCATCATTTTCTTGTCATTCCCCTTTGTCTCCCTGTAGGCACTTCCCTCTGGAGCTAATGTCCCTTTGAAACTATTAGTCTTTAAGTCTGAGCCTAAAATGCTGTGTATGAGGGGGTTCACTGCTATCTTCAAGTGTGCATTCATAGACTATCTTATTATCGACAGCAACAATACATTATTTCTCCCCTTCCTATTGTTCTCACCATTTAGCTGTATTTTTCAAGAGGCTCAGCCTTATTAAGTACTCAGTTTTTATTACAAATAAGGCTTAACTTGAAGATACTGCCACTCATCTCAGTGCTTCGGGCTCTATCTTCTGAGGCAGAAAAGCATCATAGTACCATTGAACAATGAACTTCAAGCACTGAGTATGAGTGTCTTGTTGAATGCCACAGATCCCTGAAAGAACATGGTTAATACTCCTGGTACATGACCTCTGCTTTTGCAGTCAGAAGAAGTTTGACTTCTTTTTTTCCCTGTCTAATATTACAAAGGTAAGGAAATAAGAAGATGAGGTAAATTACACATTTATGCTCATCTCCATCTTCCACAAGGAATCTGAGAGGTACTTAAAATCCAATTATTTGGTTCAGATATTCTGTCCAGGAAAATGTTTCCACAAGCGTTTTACAGACTTACTGTAAGTAATACAATCACACCCTTCAATCATAAATAAACAAGGAGAAGCAGGAGAGAGAGAACTGAGGCATAAGCAAAGATCTGAAGCCTAGTGCTAAATCTACGAGACAGCAGAATGCAGAGTGGCTGTTCTAGGTGACAGACGAGAAACCAGGTCTACCAAGGATGGCAAGGATGAATGAGAGGGAGTTTAGAAGCTGGAAGTGAGAGACAAAGCCAATGCAGGAGGCTCTATTTTCTTTTAATTATGTGGGGTTTTATTTTTGGTGGTGGTAATTGTGCAGGTTTTTGTACCTTTTAGGAATATCACGAACATGCAAGACAACATCTCTTTTTGTCACATGGTGAAGGTGGATCATTTCATAGCAACAATAAATGTTGTGAGTGCACTCTAGTGCCATGATCATATTTTTTGCTATATAGAATGAAAACAAGGATCAGCAGACCACAGCTGGAGATATAGGGACAAACTTTCATGCTTTTGTTTGATCCTGAATGGTGGTCTCCAGAGAGCTGCCTCTTATTGTGGTTTTAGTGACAGAGATGGGTGAAGAATCTCTGGAGAGGGAGGTGGAGAAAATGGGTAGCTGTTCTAGGGTGAGACCTAAGGGAAGCACAAAGACTTGTTTAGGGGAAGTATAGGTGTGCACTGTTATCCTCCTTGTGCCAACTCAAGCCTGATGATCATTACTAAAGAAAAGCTATATAAATACATACATTGCCAATATCAGAGGCTCATCTAGATCTATCCAAAAGTGATCCTTGTTCAGAGGCCAACAGAAGCATAAAAGCTCATGTTTGTGTTATTAGGTTTTCCCAGCCTCCAGATGAGAATAGCTGTATGCAAACTGCCTGTGGTCCCAGACGCATAACAAATCCTTTGTAAGAGCTATGTGTAATTATCCTTTCTTACTTTAAGCTGAGTCAATGACACCCTGTCTATAAGTCTGCTAGAGCAACCTGGTTACAGCAGGGACTGTCTTGGCCCGATTTCACCCTTTTACCTAACCATAAAATGTGCCAAACTCGATTCTGGTGACTATTGTATGTAAGGATTTTGAGATGCTTGCCATAATTCAGCCTTCATCAAAAAGTAAAATACTAAGATCAAGGTTTGGTATTTGATTGAACTATTGAGAAGGCTCCAGATAATATATCCTGAAAATTTCATGAAAGTATCTTACAGGCTTCTGGCCACAGATGGCTCATATAGTCCATCATTTTTCCTTGGATGACACCCATTTCTATATCTTCCTTGACTTACTCTTCTACCCTTCAGTTTCCCATTTATCTGTGTGTCTCAGTTCTGTCAATCTCTTGCCTACACCATAACTTTTTCCTACTGAATCCTTCAAAGCCTGAAGGCATAATATGGATAGAGTTATTGCTGTCCAGTGTCTCTGATGTCTCTAGCTCTGTGATTGTTATTCTTCACTTTGCTTTCAGAGATGGAAATTCCAAGATTTGCCCTTGACTCTGAGGTTGTTTTTTCCTCTCACAGCTTTTCAGCCTCTTTCCATGCACAGAGCTTTCTCTGGAGTGCTGCCAGAAGTTATCTTTATCCCATCACCCTCCTGCTGTTGCCAAAACCCTTACTCATATGCCAATTGCAATTCAATCATTTATAATTTCTCTTAATTTTTTATACATTGCAATTTACAGGGTGATGCCAAGCTACTGTCAAAGAACATCCATTTCCAAACCATAAGTGACATCAATGCTATTCCCACTGTTTTGCTGTCATATAATGACCAGACTGTCCCTTGACTAGAATCCAGGAACCAGACACAAGTGTTAGAAGAAATGAAAGAAACTTTAAAATCAAATACTAAAGTAGTGGACTTTCAGACGTCAGGGTCTCTGATTGTTCCATAACTGCAAGTTTCTACCTTATCTATAAGCTAGTTGTCTTGGAGATCACCAGGTCTTAGCCAGCTTGGGTCCCTATCTCCTTTTAAAAGCCATTTTCACTTTAAATGCATATATTGCAGTTTAAAACCACAACAAAAGGTTTCCATAAGCTGAAAATAAGAGAATTAAAAATAACAATGCCTGATGCAGAAGTCATCCCAGTGTCTGATGCTTCCTGCCACCTGGTGGAAAGGTTTGTTAGTTGCACTTTTGGTTGAGTTCCTTAAAGGATTTCTGGGGGAATTGACAGGTTTTTGAATGTGCAGTGCAGCCCAGAAAGGTTAGGTACAACCAACTAACTATCTGAGTTACCTTCGAGACCATAGCAGTGGAACCCCAGAACAGCAGACTGGGAAATCTGCCCGAGGTCCAGGGACACTGATGGATACTCACAGTAGGCTTCATGGTGCCAATGCTACCCTAAAGCCTGATTTGTCTTAAAGATGGCTTATTTCCATGAGTCAGTCACTACATTTTAGGCTTACTATAAGATCTGTTATGTGCTCATTTAAAACAGATTGTCCTGTGGCTGTTTAAATTGCGACAACAGTGGGTGTTACGTCCTCATTGATTTTCGCACTGTTGTTTGCTCTGTTTGTGCCCTATTCCATAAAATGGGCAGTGTGGCAATGCAAATGAGGGTCCTTTTCAGTGTACACTGTATATTCTCTTTTGTGCTTGCTCCACACTGAATATCATGGTGAACAACTGCTATGCAAAGATGCTACGTAAAGATAAAGGCCTATTGAGAATGAAGGTCACGCTCCACCTTCAAGTTAACTTCAGGCCTTCAGGCAGATGAGGGGCTTAGAGATTACAGGCTCTAGTTACTATGTTCCATTATGCCTAAAAAAAGGTTTTGTAGCTGATTGTGAACCATACAGATATGAGAAGTCATATGAGAGATACAGCTTGAGGCAAGGGCATTTTTAGTTTCTGGATTGTGGTAAGGACATTTTTAGCAACATGCTAAAGATACAGATTCTGCATTTTATCCAGTGGCTCCTGAAGGTAAAACATAGCAGCTATTGTGAGAGCAGATACTGAAAGTCAAGACCGACATTTCCCAGGCAAGTATTCCCTCTCTTTGGGATGCAAAGCTATGCTTCATCTTGTCTTCTTTTATTTGACCTATTGCATTCCTGATTGCAGTGTGGTACAGACTAAAACCAGCAATAGACATTTATCTTTTCCCACCTCAGTTCCAATCTCAGTTTTATCTCTAACCTATAATTATTTCTCCCTTTTGGACTGCAAACACTTGGGATTTATTCTGGAAAGGAGCTACCTAAGCCATGATGAAAAAGATGAGAAACACCTCACCCTACTACAACTGCCACCAACGACAGTGACACTAATGACTACTACTACTACTACTACTACTACTAAAAGTTTCTTGTTCTTGTGTCTAAATCACTAGAAAACATGGTGCTTTTGATTTGCAGTAACTGAAGAAAGCTGTTGTACTGCCTAAACTTGATATTTAGACAGAGCAGGGGACTTAGGACTCCTTACAGAGCAGCTCTAGGTAGCTACTAAACTTCATTGACTTCCAGAATTGCACTTCAGATGACATTATGAGCACTCAAAATCAACTTGCTGGAGCCAGTAACAAAGTTTGTAAACATTAAAACATGGATAGACCTAGGAATCTTAAAATAAATCTGCTTGCACTAAGACCTATGAAAATTACACACCTGAATCCCATGGAAGATGTGAGTTGAAAGCTGTGCTTGAATAGCAGAACTGGATCCTGGCCCAAGTTTCAGGCCAGAGACATAACAGGATATCTCCCTCCCCAGATACTTTTTGAGGTGAAGACATCCGAAGTCTGTCACAACACTGCAACCCTTAAGTTAAAAGTAAGGCTTTTTTTATGTTGCGCCCACTCAAACGTCAATCAGGAAGCCTCTATCATCCTACACTGAAAAGAGGTGGCATGCAGCAGTGCCTCCTATAAAGGGTTGTTCATTTCTTCAGCACGTTTCCTTGATTGTGAACAAACAAAAAACCTTTTCTAACTTCCCAATTTGTACTTCAATTAAAATTGCCCTCTTCAGCCAGTGAATGTTGAAATATTTGTGACATTATCCATGCTACAAAGTGAATCTCCCCAGTCTTGAATGCTCCTCCCCTGTGATAAATGCCATCTATGCTTCCTTTCTATTTTAATTTGGGGGGAAAGAAAAAGGAGAAAAGAAACTACGCTGGCAAAAAATAATCCACAACTAATTTGCAGATATCAAATATCAGCTAAACAGAATTATTTCCTTTGTCAGCACAAAGGGATAAAAGTCTATATGAATAAACAGTGTAAAGTAAAATTTCTTTCAAATGTCCCAAAGTTCACTTAGTCTAAGCTGTCCCTACAATTATATTTGTTATTGATGTTTAAGATAATTACCAGAAAATAAATTGAAAAGAAAGCAGGAACACACAAATAATAATAGAATCATAAAATAGGTAGGGTTGGGAAAGACCTTAAGGTCATCTAGTTCCCACCCTCCTGCCATGGAGAGGGATGCCTCACACTCGACTATGTTGTCCAAGGCTCTGTTCAACCTGGCCTTGAACACTGCAAGGGATGGGGCATTCACAGCTTCCATGAGCAACCTATTCTGGTGCCTCACAGTAAAGAATTTCTTCCTTATATCCAACCTGAACTTCCCATGTTTAAATCTGAACCCATCACCCCTTGTCCTATCACTACAAGAGAAATAAATTCATCCTGATACAAGTTCCATGACTTTTTTTGTTGGCTAGTGTGATTCTCTGTTTGCTTGCCTCTTGATTCAATCTTACTTAGGAAATGGCCTAAATTATTCCTTTTATTTATTAGATTTATCAGTTACATGCTACATTTAATATGATTTGCTTGTTCATTTCAGTAGACTCGGAGGTTTTAGGGAAAATGCAATAGAAGCCCTGCATACCTGAAAATGTTTAGTGAATGGCAAGATCTATAGATCAATAAGTAGATTGTGTTCAACTGGACCTCTCAGTCACTGACAGCACGTAAGTGCCCTGCAGACTGAGGTCTTGGGAGTGCAAGTTTTCATCTTTATTCTTTCTAGATGGACAGTTTCCCCATAGAAAGAGCTGTGTGTATCATCACTGGAAAAATCAAAAGCTTCAGGTAAACACAGAGGGATTTCCCTTCATCTTTATCATGATTGCAGAGGTACAAATTTATAGCAAGATTTTCACAGCAGTGTACCTTCAGTACACAAATGGGAAACTCTCCAGAAAATGAAATGGGGGAGATGCCTGCTGCAAATGGAAGTTTTCAGAGGTATGTATTGGTTTCCATTGACTTTGTGAAGTAGTTAAACTCTGCAGGAGAACTGGGTTGTTGCTTCATCTGTGTAAGAGTTATCGAAAGTTCAGATGAACCTCTGAATTTTTACATGATAAAGGAAAAGAGAAGAGACACAAGAAGCAGGAATATAGAGAATGTGTCTTAAACAGGAAAGAGCAGGAAATAAAGTTGCTTGGCAGGTGGCTGCTTTACTTACGCAGGAAGGCAACAGCTGTAGAACCAGGCTGCTTATTAAGCTGTACCTAAGACTGTTCTGCTAAAGCTAAAGCAAAGCTCGACATGACTTAGATCTTAGATTGTGCATGCAATGACAGAAATCATGAAGCAAAAGATAGCAGAAGAAATGTGCTTGATCTTCAGGAATGATGAATAACAACAAAACAGACACACAGACTTACGCGTTTAAGTCAGTGTGAGTACCTGCCCCTTGAAGAGTTAAGAAAAGGGTTAGTTTTGGGGAAATCTGAAGATATTGACCTCCTAAAGAAGAAGAAAACAAAAGGGATGAAGAACAGGCAAAATGAAAGCAGGAAAATGCAGAACTGAAGACAAAATCCAAGTTAATTTTATTAGAACTACCTTGGCATTCCATTTTCATCTCAACCACGTATTAGGCACTAGGCTAAAGGAAAGTGGTTTTGATCTTTTAAAAATTAGCTGAGCTTTTATGCTATTCTACCCATGGTTAAATCTAAGTTATACACTAAATATATTAACTTAAACTTTGTAAACTACTCTCCCTTTTCTCCTTTCTACAGGATCTGTCAACACTCATATCTGTGCCATCTACCAAACACATATAGAAATGTCTATCAGCTCAGCCTGGGGCCACAAAATGCAGCTTGATACAGTTTTGACAGTCTAACAACTGTTCTACCTCTTCCCTGATGCCCTTCAGGAAAGGCCTATGCTAGTGTGCACCTGTTATGGCCAACCTCCTACTGTCCACCACCAGTCGAACAAATGTCTGAAACTGGGAGCATTTTCAAATACAATTCAATGACACAACAGGGGGAAATAGAAAGAGACTTGAATTTTCTTCTTTATTTATGAGCATTATTTGGATACTTAAAGTTGCTCTGAATTGGTAAAACTTTGGATATATATGCATTCAAAAATACATTAGCTGTCTTTCAGTGATGAGCAACAGACTTTCACATCTGGGTCTTATGGAAGGCCAAATTTGTGTCTCTGGCTGATGTGACTGATGTGTTTGTGCATGCTGTGTTCCGAATTAGACACCTGTTAGAGTCAGCAGGGTGACATCCTCTAACCTTGAGTAGATTGACTTAAATTGACTTTACTTATATACTTATGGATATATAGAAAAGGGGGAGAGAAAATTCATTTATATTATGTAAAAAGAGACAAGTTAAGTCTTCAAGCACAGTGTTTGCTCAGGAAAAGTAGTATTATTCTTAAAACATGAGTATTTTGAACAAGTATTCTTTTTCTAACTACTGAGCACAAAGACCAATAACCTTGCATAGCTCATAATGCTGATGCTTTTGAGACTGTGCTCTTTCTGTCTTGGTCTCTGGTCTCACACAGACAATCTGAAGCAGCAGTGAAATACAGTCAAGTCAATGGTCATAGCTAGTCAATTCCATTTTGCATTGTTCTCAGACACTAAATAATATGCAGTCCAAGCAATGAAGAATCACATCCTTTTCCTGTATGAAAACCCTAACAGATTAAAGCTCAGGAGTGACATTAACAAATGTTGACCATGTAGTAATGTTTGCCAGTAGTAAGTTGAGTTTCACCTACTGTTGTGAAGCTGCACCTATGGGAGACAACTACTTGGAGAAATGCTTTATTTACATTGCATTGCATAGGGTCTAACCCAGCAAGGAAATGACAGCGAATGCTACTGCAGCATAAGTTACTACACTACAGTATATAAAGTGTTAATGCATTTGTATATCTTAAGGGCACCGTATGATTCTCTTTTTCCATAGGTACTACTTAATAATCAGGCCTGCCTAGTGTCATAGGCTAATCTTGTTCCATACCTCACATCACCTGCACCTATGAAAGTGATCCAGGGTGACTGAAAGACAAGAATCCCTCTCCTCATTATGTTTTCTTTCACTTAAGTGACTTCTAATCCACTGAAAGACTTCTCCTTACCCTGTGGAAATTTATTCTCTCAGAGACTTCCTGCTAAAGAAGTATCAAAGCAAGTTATGTCCATTGAGTCACCTTTATGTACTGTTTTATTAACATTTTCAAGGAATCTGAACAGGTCAGAGGGGTGCTATTTTTCTTTGAAGAGCTTATGACCCTATTCTCCAAGCATCGTACTACTTTCTCCTTAATTAAGCCCCTACTGCTTCCTTGTCCTTTTTATTTCCAATTTACACTTTAGCTGAGTTAGTTTATGTTCCAATATATTCACAGGTAGGACTTCCAAATCTTTAAAACAAGCTCTGTGGTTTGCTTTCGTTTCCTCACCCAAAGACAGGACACAATATATATGCATTAACAACGGAAAAAATCTAATTTCACAGCAGGGAAATTCAAGCTTAAAAAGAATTATTGGCTTGGCTAATTTTCCTACTGTTCACTGGGGAAACCTGACTTCAATAGATTCATAGAAAGGATGTCTGGAGGGGACTTCTGGAGTTCTCTGTTTTGTGTTCCTGCTTAAAGCATTGCCAGTGTCCCCATTACTAGGTATGGCCCACCCCATGACTTTGTTTAGGAGAGTCTTGAAGATCTCCAGGAGTGGAGATTCCACAGTCTCTGTGGTCAACCTGTTGCAGTGCTACCTTCTCAGTGATGTTATTACCTTTTTTCACTCATGTCTGATCTGAACCTCTAAAGTCACAGCATGTGGTCATTGCTCCTTGTTTTGCCATCTTTCACTTCCAAGAAGAGTTTAGCTTGATTTTCTCTGAAACCCCTCTCTATGTAGTTCTTGGCTGCTATTAGATTGACCTGATTGCCTCCATTTTCTAGACTAAACAAGCCCAGTGGACCTACGGACCACCCATGTGCCCCTAGACTCTGTTGCACTTTGCAGATGTTCTCTATGTTATTTTTGAGTTGGACTGAGTACTCCATGTGGAATCTCACCAGTGCTGGGAAGAGAAAGGTAGCTTACTCTGATCTGCCCCCTATGCTTTTCAGTAGCCCCATTTGCAGCCCATCCAGTTCCTGGTAAGAGCACATTCAGTAGCTTATTTTCTACCATGGAGACCATTGTAATCACCAAACCTTTTTCATCAGGGCTCTTACTCTGCTAGACACTTCCTATCCTGTGCTGATGGCTTAGGATTATTCTGCCATAGGTGTAGAACTTTCCACTTTTCCTTGCTGAATCTAACAATGTCCTTGTTATAGCATACCTTAAATCTGTCTAGGTGACTGTGGATGGAAGCTCTGCCATGCTGTAAGTCAGTCTCAAGGTACACTTGATCCTTGTCTAGGTCTTTGATGAAGATGCTGAACAATATGATGCTGAACCTCCATTCTCTGAGTCTGGTGACCCAGCTAGTTTTTTCCCCACCTTACAGTCTGTTCACCCACATTGTATTTCCTTAGCTTCCAAATGAAAATACACTGGGAAACAACATAAGAGAAAGCTTTTCATTTGCATACCTGAAATAAAACTGAGTTCAAAATGAGACGGGTTCCTTGCATCACTTCCTACAAACCTCAGTAGCTGACATTACTTTTTGTTACACTTTCTCAGGAGACCATTAACTATATGCCTCAGTTTAATACTTCGAAGAGTACCAAGATAAATCTGTATCTATTTCTGCTGAGAATCAGGTCCTACCCACCAGAGTTCTTGGGCTTTTCTTACTCACTAACTCCTGTGTGATGATTTACACAAGTTTCTCAGTGAGCAATGGGGCTAATGAAGCTTATATTCCTATAAATGTGTGCCCAGTAACTCTCAATATGCCAACACCTCAGCTGCTTTCCTATCCCTTTCAGAGTATTGCAGGATGCAGGGTTTCACTTCCTCACAGCATCCTTGGTTTCTTCTCACCAAGATGAAAACTCCCTTTCCCTTCACATGTTAAAGGGACAGGAAGCAAGTTCTGTGGCTAGTTCAGATACGTGCTTGTAGGTGAGTCTCCACACTGGACATGTAACAGACATCCCAGAGCTTTCCTTTGGTAAGGACTTTTGTGAAGTTTCCTTTCTATACCCAGACACCAGTTTTCACTGAAACTCAAAACTTGGTGTCTATGTCTTCTGCTGCATAGATCCTGTATAGACTGGGTTATACAGGATGTTGGGAGTGATGGGAGATACAAATGGGGAAATACAATAAAACTTATTCCTCTAAGTAACCGCACTGAAATGCTTTTAAGCTGCTTCTCCCCTAGGAAAAGAAAAATCAACAGTTGACTAAATTATGTCTATTAGGGGATTGTCTTTTTTTTTTCCTCCTAATATAAACCTAATATAATCCATTTCTGCTTAAACATCAGAGTCCTACCATTAATCTAGACAAAAAACATTTGCACCACACTTTGCTTGCTCTCTGTTATATCTCTGACCTTGAAACTGTAAGCTTATCATGGAAGGCAGGCAGACACTGATTCTGATTTTCTGCAATAGTGGACAAAGTACTACTTATGCTGAACACTAAATCCTCCCTTCAAATGTTAGGCCACATTGATCCTAAACTGTGTTATCCTTGTTTCAGGACACTGTGCGGTTTTCTCCAAGTGAATGCGATTTTTACAGGAAAGAGAGACCAACACCAAATATCTGACACCAAACCAGATTTTTCCAGGAACATTTATCCAATCACAAATGTTAGCAGATATCAAACCCATTTTGATGAGCTGCCTAGCATGTAATAGCTAAGAAACCAAAGCCTTCACTCATTCTCTATCAAACTAAAAGCATGGCTATATGGTCTCTATACAATGCAATCTCTTCACCTTTTTCTATGTATATAAAGTGAAGTAAAGGCATGTAAAGGACAAAAGACTTGAGTCCCTAATACCTTGAATAAGGATACTGGGGGAAGAAAATCTTGCTGCTGGTATATAAGCTCCTCAAAACTTATTGTTCCAATCTTGTTTCAGTTCCTAAACATGCATTTTGCTTACATAGCTTCCCTATTTCTGCACACAGACCCACAGAACCCCAGTCCAAGCCACTGATAGCATTATGTCTGACAGCTGGAGCAGTTTTGTATTGAGCATTTGCAAGTGAAAAGTAGTGAGTGTAATTAGTAAGAAAGATACTTAGCAAGTGCCCGTACATTCATAATCCTATGCAAGCACCAAGATGACTGCATCCCCACAGTAGCTCTGATGACTTTCATATACTTAGAATGGATTTAGCTCATCAAGAGAAATGCTAGACATGTCTCACTCTTTAAATATATTCATTTCCCTTTGAAATTGATTTAATGAGGAGGCTGATTTAGCCTATACAATCAACAGAATAAGACATTCAAAATGCATATTATATTACATTATATATATATATGCACGTACAAGCAGATACACAGCTATATTTGGGTATAAGCGTATATATAGACAAACTGATTCTGCTCCATTGGCTTTTCTGATCATCTTTCTACAGAAGACAGTTAAAACAAGTCCCTTCATTCCCTAAAAAAAAACCTGGAATATGGCATCCCTATTAATTGTTTATAGCAACCAAGGCCCTGAAAGTTAGCAGGGATTTCTGTATTAAAAAGGAACTCTGCAGTCTTTTCTAAGAGGATAGTTGTGCTGTAGCTATTGTCTACTTAGTAGACACTATATTATAAAGACACTCTCAGCAAACAACTAAAATAAGTACTGCCCAATTGATTTCACCTATTGACACATCCCTTCTGTATTTGAGAGAAAAGGTTAGGGTCTAATGCAATGTGTCTACAGGGTATTTAGAAACTGCCTAGATTTTAGAGGAAATTGGAGCAATTTGTTTTATGCTCGCTCACTTTCACATTTTACTTACTAAGACTGAATGATTTTAATTTCTTTCCAGGGGAATAAGAGATCTGTAAAAGTAACAGAAGCAAACCAGTTTCAATTCCATAATTACCAGATAGTAAAATGGGCAGGAGGGAAGTTTGGGAAGTATTTGTTTGAGGCAGAGTGTGCCGATTAAGTCAGAACACAATTGCTGAGAGGCTTTAGCTACTTTCTATGGGCCACGTGCAATTTTTATGCAGAAGATGTGCAAAATGCAATTTTTCATATTGTGACCATACAAATCACCTTTGTAAGCAATTCATTATCTCTATTCTCACATTTTGCATAAGTCATCTCTTATTTGCAACACTCGTTTACATGTGATAACCTAAAAAAAGCATAATCTAATACCCAAGAACTGTAGTCACCACATGACTGCTTTCCATTCCTGTTCCATTCACTGTTTTTAATAGCAACATGCCTAGAAATGTGGAGAGGGGAATGATAACTGCCTGCAGCTATTTAAAAGGGTTTAGTTTAAAAAAAAGGGGAAGAATTAACTTAGCATAATAATGGGTATGGCTCTGAGTTATGGGATAAAATTGAGAAATGGAAGATAATGGTTGAGTGTTGAGAGAAGTGGGAAAAGAAGACAAAGAGGAAAGAGTGAGACCTATTAATCTATAGAGTAATCTCCAAAGGGGAATAATATAAGCCCCATTTCTTGACATTTAAAAGTAGCCTGAACAAAAAGCGATTAAATGTACATGAGGGAACAATACTGCATTATCAAAGAGAATAACGAAGTGATCTAACAGAGCTTTGCTGCCCGAGTGTCCACTGATACACACCGATAAAGATCTCTTTTGATGAAAAAACAGGACAGTTAGGACTTGTTAGCTCTGATCAGAGGTTTAGACCTGTCATTCTAATGAAAAATATTCTAGCCTTCCCCTGCTCCCTTCTTAAACCCTTTCCTTTCCTCTAGCACATCAGTGTCTGCTGTGTGATGAGCTTCATCATAGTGCATCAGGAATAGAAGAAAGAAACCCATAACCCTGGGGAGTCAACAGCTTCAACCATCCCTCTGATGGATTATGGTACTATAAGAAAGCCTGCAGATGGTAAAGCAGCATTGATGACTGTACTATTAAAACTTTCTCAATGTATTTATTGCATAAAGTCATAATGGACATTAGGCTCAACATGAGCTAGAAATGTGTCCTTCCAGCTTCCTGACTACATTGGAAGTGCCATGAGCGGGTTGAGGGACATGATCCATCCCCTTTGCTCAACAATGGTGAAGACACATCTTGAGTGCGCATTCAGGTCTGGGCATGCCAGTAAGAAAGAGGCAAGGATATATTAGAGTGAGTCCAGCAAAGAGCGATGAAGGTGATTAAGGTATTGGACAACGTGATGTATGAGGAGAGGTTGAAAGACCTGGGACTGTTCAGCCTGGAGAAGAGACAGCTCAGGGGAATCTTAATATGTATAAATAGCTGACTGGGTGAGGAGGGAAGAAGATGGAGTTAAGAAGAGATGAGACTCTTCTCATTATCTCCTAGTGAAAGGAGGAAGAGCAAAACTGAAACCAAACAATTCCATTTAAACACAAGAAAACACCATTTTCATTGTGACAGTGGTTGAACACTAGCACAGGTTGCACAGAGCAGCTGTGGCATGTTCAACCTTGGAAATAATCAAACCTGGACTGGACACAGGTCCTGAGCAACCTGCTGTGGCCATCCTTGCTTTGAGCAATATAGTTGGACTGTATCATCTCCAGCAGTTACTCCCAACCTCAGCAATTCATGATTTCATGGTTCAAATAAGCCATATTTGAGTTGTTGAGAAAAGAAGTTTCCTTGCAGAGTGTTATTCACCAGAGGAACTGTGAAGTTCTCCTTTTCACTTTGCACTGCAAGCAGCTCTAACTTACCAGCTATAAGACATTTATAGTGCGTTGTCATTTTGAGCAACTATTCGAAATTTGTATGAGATTGATATGTAAAATATGTTTCTCTCCACAATCTTCTCAGAGAAATGCAGATGGATAAAGTCAGTATCCTAGACATGTTTTTTTTTTTTAATGGAAAGAGTGAAACAGCATTTCTGCCTTACTTCTGGATGATATAGTTGATAGAATCTAAGACATTTCGAACAACAACAAAAGGTAGTGAAATATAGATTTCTTGTTAACAGTCTTTCTTATAAACAGACGTGATTTTGTATCCAAGATTTGCAGACACTGACCTGTAGCCAAGGTTTAGCCCTTATCCCTTCCTAAGGCAGCATCCTTAGACATGTAACTTCATATGAAAGAGGGGCAGGGCTATAGGGATGCTAACACAGGGAACTTTTACCACTGCCACAGATCAAGGCAGTTACTGCAGTGAATTGAATACAGTTGATTTAATTTTAGCCCCCATGGGCTTAAGTTCACATCTTTTTCACCAGTTCAAAGAAATACCTAGGCTGAATAGCCCACCTACATTTTTATTTTAATTATTACTATTATTTTGAGTTTTTAAAGAAAAATTTTCTCTATTGCACCCATCATCTAGAATAACTAAAATCACCATATAACTCCGATTCAATAACAAGTTTTTGGTAGATTTGGTTTTATGCCCACAGCTGGTTTGGTTTGCTTAGAGAGCTGCATTCATAACTACATATTAAGGACAGAAAGAAAAGGGGATACAGAGACAGACATGCTGGTGTTCACACATGGCATGCACACGAATTAGAGTCAAAAGAGAAAACAAGCGCCTTATCCAATAATAGCAACGATGTATATTTTGGTAAGGAGATAGGTCTCTTAAAAAGAGGTCTGCAACAGGATAATGACTTCACAAAACGTGACTGACAGTTACTGCACTACCTCTTTAATCATGTTCTTATTTCTATCAGGAATGCCTTATACTTTCATCATGTTTCAAACACACATTAGAGCTGAATGTGCTACTGAAGCTTCAAAGGAATGAATAAACATTGTGTAGAGCTAAATGGGCTCATATGTTTAGTGAGCACATGAAAAAAAGGACCATGCTGTACCATACAGTCATACTACTAGAAAGAGCTGGTGTTCCCAGAAACAACCTGTCTTGTAAGTGACATTTTACATTGAATTTATTACTTATGGGCTTCTGTGCTGAATACAGAATCACAAAATCATAGAATCGTTAGGGTTGGAAAGGACCTTAAGATCATCTAGTGCCAACCCTCCTGCCATGGGCAGGGACACTTCACACTAAACCATGGCACCCAAGGCTCTGTCCAAACTGGCCTTGAACACTGCCAGGGATGGAGCATTCACAGCTTCCCTGAACAACCCATTCCAGTGCCTCACCACCCTCACAGGAAAGAATTTCCTCATATCAAATCTAAACTTCCCCTGTTCAGGTTTTAACCCATTACCCCTTGTCCTATCACTAAAGTCCCTAGTGAAGAGTCCCTCTCCAGCATCCTTATAGGCCTCCTTCAGGTACCGGAAGGCTGCTCTGAGGTCTCCATGCAGCTTCTCCTCTCCAGGCTCAACAGCCCCAGCTTTCTCAGCCTGTCTTCATACAGGAGGTGCTCCAGCCCCTGATCATCCTCATGGCCTCCTCTGGACTTGTTCCAACAGTTCCATGTCCTTTTTATATTGAGGACACCAGAACTGCACACAATGCTCCAGGTGAGGTCTCACAAGAGCAGAGCAGAGGGGCAGGATCACCTCCTTCATCCTGCTGGTCACGGTCCTTTGGATGCAGCCCAGGATACAGGTGGCTTTCTGGGCTGCAAGCGCACACTGCCTGCTCATGTTCATTTTCCTCATCAACCAACACCCCCAAGTCCTTCTCCTTGGGCTGCTCTGAATCTCTTCTCTGCCCAACCTGTAGCTGTGCCTGGGATTTCTCCAACCTAGGTGTAGGATCTTGCACTTGGCATGGTTAAACTTCATGAGGTTGGCATCAGCCCACCTCACAAGCATGTCAAGGACCCTCTGGATGGCGTTCCTTCCCTCCAGCATATCAACCGAACCACACAGCAATTATTTACCCAACTGATGTATCTGACCATGTTCTGGCCATAACTGGTGTGGTATGTTTTGCTTTGGATGATGGCAGTCTCAGACCTCAGAAGATCCTTCTATCATTCTCAAGAAATAAACCATGACAAAGACTTATGGGAGTCTGTGTCTATGTGGATATCATAGGTTTGGTAGCAAACTCCAAGCATTAAGGTCATCCAGTTCCAATCTTCAGGAGATTCCTATCCCATCATGTTTCTATTTCTTTGCTATTGGTTCTCTAAGTATGAAGCAGGGTTACATCAGGCACATGTGCATTAGATGCTCCCCAAATGTCCAGTCCAACTTCTATAGCAGACAGAGGAGCCTTGAGACTTTTTACTTTCATTTCCTACAGTGGAACTGCTTTCAGCTCACCAGTTCTACCACTTGTGTTTTATCTGCTACCCACAGTTTCTTTTCCTGCATTGAAGATACTACAGAGCCCTCATTGGAACTAGGATTTCAAGTCCTTCAGTTAGAGCTGGGAACCTAAATATATGTGGGTTTGGGTTAATAATATTTCTGAATTTTGTCATTTAAAATTAAAGCAAAGCCAAATACCATCATTCTAAAACCACAGAAATGTACATGAAAATCATCTAAACAACTACTTGCCCCAGCTTGGGGGGTGTGTGTGTTTGTGAATACTTAAACTGATACTACAAGTGATGCCTCTTCACAATACACTAAAAACTAGCATATGAGGTGTTAATGATTCCCCAGTGACAGATTTAATTGAACATCCAGCAAGAATTCACAACAGAGTAGAACTTGCCATGATTGGCTTTGATGATCACAGTGAAATAAGAACTGTTGAAGCTTGAAGATTGGATTGAATTTTAGGAATTTTGTATTTTAAAAGAAATCAGTTTAATTGGGAAGGGGTTATCTTGTAGGTGGGCTCTTGTATTCAGTTACACTGGTTTTGTCTGCAATATAATATGGAACTATAATTCCAAACTATAGTTTGGAACTTGATGATCTTAAGGTCCTTTCCATCCCTATTCTACTATTCTATGATTTGCAGTCCTGGTCTCCATGATCTCCAGACTATAGGCTACACTTAAATTTATTCCCCATCTGTACACTCATACATTCTTTCAAAGCAAGGTAGGAACATGGAAAGAAGTTTGTGTATCCAGGTCCCATCCCTACAGGGATTTAGGCTATGAACAACGATGCAGCTATTAAAGATAAGAACAAATAAGAGAAATTCTGAGGAGGTTGTTCATCATGAAACTCTCTTTAAGAATGTTATTCATCATCCTCTGTCAAAGGGCCTAGAGTAATGGCAAAAAAAATACCTTCAACCTTAAAACAATTTATTCAAATGCAATCACTGCACAAAAGTGTGTTTTAGCTATATGGGAAATTGAAAAGGCCCACATTATTACAATGATAGAAGATAAAATATGAAACATGGCTGTGCTTTACAAAGATTAATTTGCACACTTTCAGAACATTGTGTATATGAATGTCATGTCCCTGTCCATGGCAGGGGGGTTGGAACTAGGTGATCTTAAGACCCTTTCCAACCCTAACTATTCAATGATTCTATGGTTTGACCCCAGCCAGCAACTAAGCACCACACAACGGCTTGCTTATCCTCAGCCTCACTCCAGCAGTATGGAGAGAAGAGAATTGGAAAGGTAAGAGACAGAAATCTTGTGGGTTGAGATAAGAACATCTTAATAATTGAAATAAAATATTGTACAACAATTATAATGAACAGGAAAATAACAAGGAATGAGAATTAAAACCCAAGAAAAATAAATGATGCAAATGAAGACAATTTCTTACCATCAACTGACTCACTCCCTATCGATCCCCCAGCAGCAGCCTCCCTGGTCTATCTCCCCCCAGCTTTACATGCTGAGCATGACCTCATGTGGTTATGACATCATATGGTTTGGAATATCCCTGTGGTCAGTGGGGGTCAGCTGTCCTTCCTGTATCCCCTCCCAATTCCTTGTGTACCTCCAGCCCACTCTCTGGTGGGGTGGTGTAAGGAGTAGAAAAAGCCTTGACGTTGTGCAAGCACTGCCCAGCAATAAGGAAAGTATCCCTGTGTGATCAACATTGTTTTCAACACAAACCCCCCAAAAGCCCCATTCCAGCTACTGTGAAGAAAATGAACTCTACTCCAGCCAAAGGCAGAAGAGTCAGTGAAATAAGATCTGTAACTTTGGGAAGATGCAGTACATTTTTCATAGGTAATACAGTGTCTCAGTTTCAAAGCATAAAATTCAAATCAAGCGTAGTTATGGCATTCTGGCCTGTGCTTATGGTAGGAAATAATTCTCCCTCTGAATCTTATTTATAAATAGGAAGCTTTGGAGATTGTGATCTTTGCCGAGGTGTTCTAATAGGAAATGAAGAAAAT
The DNA here is from genome assembly GCF_034315485.1 of Pezoporus occidentalis. Taxonomy (NCBI): domain Eukaryota; kingdom Metazoa; phylum Chordata; class Aves; order Psittaciformes; family Psittacidae; genus Pezoporus; species Pezoporus occidentalis. Next base: position 3,361,210 of record NW_026915943.1, read on the forward strand.
TGAGGGTTTCAAAAGAAGGGCAATCTTAATTTCTACAGTGGAGATTGAGTGTCTGTCATACCACAGGTATGAAAACACTGCAGATCCATCATGGCATTTTGAACTCATCCCCCAGTAAGCTCCTAATCTCACGCAATTTGCAGTTCAGGGACTTCTGAGACCTTTCTGCTCCTGCAAGCATGGTCAAAGATGTCTCAGAAGAATTAGGACAATCTGGTAATATCATTGGAGGTTATCAAGAGACAAATGTAATTTTCTCCCTGTGCTCTGAATTTCGAAAGAGAAAAACTTGTGTTAGAAGGTTCATATTTAGTAATTTTAAAAAATCATTATAATTAATCCCATAAATCATAAGGAAAATGAAAACTCGCATCCTTTTCACACTAAAGAAAACCAGTTTATATATGGTCTTGAAGGTACCATTTTCTCTCACCACATCATTCCTTATTTAGCATACTTATGAATGTAACTAGACCAGCTGGCCAAATGTAATAGTAAGTACTCTCTTCCTGATAATTTCCTCCTTCTTTCCACTTTTGCCTGCCAGTAGCTTATGGATTTCTTAATTTTAATTTTCAGCTAATAATAATCACAAAAAAATATAGTAAATAAAACTTGTATGACTATGTTGGTTACAGTATTCATTTAGGCAGCAATCAAAACAAACAACATGCATCTGTTCACCAGCAGGATATATCTTTCTTATGCGTTTTCCAGAGGAATATATTTCCCGCTACACATGAAAATAACTGTAATATATACTGGTTTTTAAAAGTCTACTTCAAATTAGCACATTAAATAGAGCTCAACAGCTCTGATTTTTTTGTTTCTGGAGGTCCATAAGCTCAGTGAGTGGATCAGAGACACAATGTAGAAGGTAGCAGGAAGTAGGCATGTAGAAGATATAGTAGGAGTGTAGAAGATATATGAAGATGTGGTAGGCACACACAACTGTATAAAAATCTCTTGTGTGCCTTGTTTCAGCATATGCAGAAATCCTCCTCTCCCTCCCCAAGCTCCAGTTTTGAACAAAGTTCTTTTAGCCATGTTTAAAGGCATGAAAAATTATAGGTAAAGCAATCAGTATTTTGTATACAATGCCTACAATCTAACTACACAACCATAGTTTAGTGTGAAACAGATTGGTCTTTCTCTATGTGATTAGATTTCTTTTTCAGACATCAAGCGTTGGCTGTAATTTGCAGACACGTAAAAGTGTAGAAGCACGTCATATATAAATTAGTAAAGCCATGAAATAACAGGCCCATTTGGAACTCTTTCATTCTTACCAATCACCAATCTGAAACCTCCCATCTAGGAGATGTACAGGAGTTCAAGCAGCATATTACTCTGTATAAACACCTTTTTACTACATTCTGACAGCTTTTGACAAATGTAACACAGAGCAAAATCATTTGCAATGACTGCATCTGCCTTTTTAGAATCCCTGATTAGAACTGCAAAGATTGGGTATTTATTTAAAAGTCAAGACTACGTTCAGCAGATTTTGTGAAGTGTGAACAGTGAAGTCACTTCAATGCCATCTGAGTAGAATTCAAGCAGTTTCTACTTTCCTAACCTACACCTTTGGTATTTTATCTTATTCCCAAAGAACATTTGGCAAGTAACTTGTGGTAACAAACCCTTGTGAATTAATTCACAGCATCACCTCTGAAATAATGTGCTGGCTTGTTTTGCCTGGGTAATGTTGTTACACCCTGACTATATAACAATGCTTAGGATCATTTGGATTGTGAATACTTCAATCAATGCACGTGATTAAATATTTATTCTGAACTTAGTAGCTGACTGAACATTTCTTCCCATGCTACCTCAACACAAAACTTCTTAGGTCCTCCTGGTGCTGAAAAAAGGTAAAATACTTGTACTGGTTGGCCAGCTCTAGTATTCAGTCTAGATCATTCAGGGTGATGATGATTAAATTAGTGAGTCAGTTACAGAGAAAAAAAGAATGGATTCACACTCCCAACCTTTGACATAAAGCTAAGCATAAAGGTGTCTCTACTAAAACCAATGAACCAAGTTTTCTGTGAACCAGCTGGTTTTCTCTGTGTAAGGTCTCAACTAGGTGCTCTCTTGCCAATAACCATAGAATCACGGAATGGTCTGGGTTTCAAAGGACCTTAAGGTCTTCCAGTCCCAACCCCCTGCCATGCACTAGACCATGTTGCCCAAGGCTCTGTCCAGCATGAACTTGAACACTGCCAGGGATGGAGCATTTACCACTTCTTTAGGCAACCTGCTCCAGAGCCTCACCACCCTCACAGTAAAGAACTTCTTCCTTATATCTAACCTGAACTTCCCTTGTTTAAGTTTAAACCCATAATCATTATCAACATCTGATGAGCAACCAATTCTAGAAATAAAAACTTCAGGCTCTTTGAAATTAGGTTGCTGAGAGATGCAAGCAACACAGCTTTTATCCAGGCCACTAGTGTTAACCTAGTTCTCTTGCTTATTCCTTTTACCTACTATTTTCAAAAGGTACCTTTAAGTACAAGAAACAAATCATATTATCTGATTCAATATTCTCAGTCAAGTTGCTGTTAGAGACACAACAATAGAATTATCTCCATTATCTGCTAATTTAATCATATTGACCTCCTTTCCCTCTGCTTCTTGCTAAGGACTCTACCATTTAGTAGTTTGCCTGAGCAGATAGATGCCTGTGCCTCCTATGCAACACTTCCCAGCTTCAGGGCTACACCTCCCTGAGATGATTCCCTATTATCTTTTCCCAGAAGACCATTTCCTTCACAGCCTTAAGATGTTTTTGTGATGCAGGATTCCTGAGGAATTCTATGCTACCTGCAACACCCGCATCCCTCAAACTATGGTATGCAGAAACACAAACCCTTATTCATTATCACCAAAGTCAGCACCTTTATCTTTGGACCCTGCTCTTCTATATCTTTCACAGCACTCACTGCAGTAAACAGGAGCTGTTTCTCCTCTCCTCTGCTACCTGAGAACAGAAAGTGGCCTTTTACTAATTTTTTTCTTTCTGGAAAGGATGAAACTTTTTCAAATTACCTGGGGTGTGATCCTGTAATCAAAGTCACACATGTTACAGGACAGATAAGAAAAAGCCATGGGCTTAATGAAGAGGAAGAAAACTTGGCTAGAACATGGAACTGAAAGGCAGGAGGTTTGGGATTTATTCCTATCGTTACTATTTGCTTTTACATGATCACTGTCAAGTCATTTAACCTCTGTGTCTCAAGCTCCTCTATATACAGCACAAAAAATAAAAAGAACATTCGCTGTTCCAGTTGGCTATTTCATGGAGTGAGGCCTAATTAAACCCAGTAATGTTTTTGAGATCCTTGGATAAAAGGTACTATAAAATGCCCTAACTATTAATTGCTTTCCACTCCCTAGTAGGTTTTAAGTCACATATCTCTCAGAATCATGGATCTCTATTAAACAAAGATTGCTAACAGTGTGCAATCCTGCAGCTGTTGGCTTTTTAATTTCAGAAACAGATGTCTTGTGAGATAGAGCCATCCTTGCTTATGATCTAACCTAAAATCTCAGCTAATACCTTCAAACTTCTGAACAAGAAGGGAAACAACATGCTGCTAACCCACGTTCATATTTTTCTCCACATTCTTCTGGCTTTCTGTATTAAGTCTACCACCTTAGAATATATGCTTTTGCTGAGGTGGATTAAATCTAATCTAAAGTAGGGGAGGTTTTATTTGTTTTGTTTTCCTCACATTCTGGCTAGAGAATCTTCAGGAGGAGATGGAGTGTGTATTGTATAACACCTTCTACTTCTCAGATTACCAAACTGACATGCTTCACAGAATGGTGGTACTTCAATCAGCACAGTCTTGCATGAATCCCAAGCAGATAGTTTCTTCTAAGCATGTGCATGGATGTGAACCACTATGTAACACAATCACCTCTCCTTTGGTTACCCTTTCTTCCTATAGGGTTACAATGGACAAAACAGCACATAGTGGCCCAAAACCTGGGTTAAGCTTCTCCTTAAACGACTGCTTGATTTCTTGCTACTCTGGCAAAACCTGACCTATTTGATTATCAAGAGAACCACGAAATCTATAGACTATCACCTTACCCGCAACTTCCTAGACACTGCTGGAAGGTATCTGCTTAATCCTCTATTGCTTTGGGCTGAATGAACAATTGCTTCTCAAGAAGGCCCAAACACAAATCCAAACACACCTTTAAAGAAACGAGCATCCTGGCATTGTACCATACACCCGTCATCCCAGACTGACAACAGCTGGGTTTTTTAATAATAACACATGTCCAAGAACAGTGTAGCTTGGCAAAAATATTCCACAGAACTGTACAAAAGTCCAATATTCTTCAAGCTGAATTAAAACTCTTTGATGGGATGGATTTGTGCAATGAAACATGAAGGCAGAAGGTAGAAGAAACGTCTCTTTGAAAATAGGCAAACCACACTGTTGCTCAGTTTTGAAGCCAGTATTGATACTGTGAGCCCCCTTTAGCTACCTGAGCACAATTTATAAACATGGTTTGGCTAAGATATTGCTACAGGGACATGCAGCATTGCTTTAGGTGGTATCTTTCATCTTCCCCAGTAACCCCAACTAAAGAAACACAACTTGCACTTTGTGTAGGTGTACAGCAAGCAGGGCACATCACTTGTCTCTAGTATGAGGATGTGCAATGCCAAAGCCAGAAAGAACTTCCCAGCTTGATCTAAACAACTGCACTGGTATTGCAAGGAAGATGCAAAAAGTCAAGTTCCAAGTACATTTTCATGTCAAATGGATTTATACAGGTGATTCTGGGCTGGAGAAAGAGGCTGTTCATCACTAGGCAGCAATCATCCATAGAGCCATGTCAGAAAAACATCAATGATGATGAATGCAACTTTTTTACAGTAAAACTGCATTTTTAAACATTTCCAGGGATAAATTATACCCTTTTCTCCAGCAAAAGCAGGATTAATCACTTCCCCTCGACCTGGGGTCTGCTATAAAATAGGAACCAGCTTGTAGCATTCAAACATAGGTGAGAGTTGCCAGCCTCTGCCCTGGGCTGTATTTAACTCTATTTATTGAAAATGCTCCAGCTGCAGCTGGAATCTCTCTGTTCAATATTTATTATTTTTTAAACCATAAGGAAATGGGAATGTTAAAACCATTTTTGATCAACGGATTCAGCCTTGAAAGGTTTCAAGGTGTGGCTGACTGCGATTTCTGCAGAATGACTCTTTTAACTCCACTCTCCCATCGTTAGCAGCTCAAACAAATGTTTTCTGGAAGGAAATCTGAACTTTCAGTTTCTTTGTCAGCACTACTGCTACAGTTTCAATCCTCAGACAGTGAAACACCAGAACACGATACATATGCAATCCTGCAACTGCCACTACATAATGTAATAATATTTTCAAGGTTACAAGTCCTATTTCAGTGTTTTATTTCAAGCTGTTCCCAGTAATTACATAGTAGAGCACCTGTGCTGCATGAGCATCAAGGCTTTTAAGGCCAGAAATTTTACAGACAGAAAGAACACTTACTTTTACCTTAAATTGATTTCATTTTTTTCATTCAAACAATCCATCAGAACAGTCAACACCCAGATTTGTGAGTATGTTTAGACATGAGAAGGAGAAAATTAAAAGGTGACTTATACAGCAGCAGCTCTAATTGGCATTATTCAAGCTGGTGAAGTACAGGTAAAGAGCACAGAAATGAAAAGCTGGAGCTCAGTTCCAAAGAGCCCTTTTCAAGAGGTTTCAGATTCTACTAATCATATAGAAAAGGACTATTATAACTACTTATATTTCCATATAATTGAGATATACAGAGAAGTATGTCATTTGTCAATTCACGCACCTAACAGTAAGGCATATAAACAACAAGATTTACTAAAGAGTTTATGATTCCTAGTGTGTGGAAGCAGCTGCTACTTCTTGTAATTGATCTACTGAGCTCATCATAGTTTTATTCCCAGTCACTAATTTCTTGTCTATCCCAAACAATATTATGCCCACACATGTAGTACAGTTGCTGTGTATGTTCATCACAGCTATCTTGTGGTATGCTCAGACGCCTTCAGATCCCCAGTATGGCAGTGTTTTGCTGCTAAAAGCATCAATCTGCAACCTAAGTCAGTTGATACATCTAGTCTCATAATGAATGCAATACAGGGGCTGTTGATTTTGAATGGGGTATCTGAGTCACACTGTTTTAGAGGAAACAGGGTAACTGGATATTGTCTTTATATTTTTTACACATTGAGACTGCAGTTTGAGTTTTATGACTGTAAATGAGAGTGTCTTGTCAGGGTTTCGGCTTCGAACTGTCGTGGTTTAAACACCAACCAGAGGTTGATACTGTCTCTTCCTAATTTAGACAATAAAGACTTTACCTGGTGCAAACTGCATTGGTTGCTCACTATAACATACATACAGAGGTGTGTTTATCCACTCTCTGTCTCCCAACCCTTTCTTCTATCCCCTCACCTCCCTTTCTACACAACTGTTTCCTTTAAGGACAGCAATTTTACATCTGATAATTGATGCTCCATATCCAGGGGCAGCCAATTAGGGACAAGTAGGGCTAGTAGAGAACCCAGGAGACAACCAAATCCAGAAGTTTATTCCAACATTATACCTGACAGAAGTTTCTTCAGCCTATTCTGAAAGTCCTTCAGTGACCATCTCCAGAACACATCCAAGCTGTTGACCCCAACACCTTATTTTCCCAACCTGTCCAAGCTTTCTGCCGCTACCCAAGTTTAGTTTAAATTCCCTACCTTTCAATCTGTCTAGTATGAATCCAGCAGAAAGAGACAATATCTACTTCTTTTTCTAACAGCCTATTATGTATTTGAAGCTCATCAATCCCCTTTCACCATAAACCATCTCGAGCACTTCTCCCTTTCTTTTAGGTCTTATTCATGAACCTCTCATAGCTCACCCTTGTTTTGTCTCTGAGGTCTATGTCCAGCTGGTCCATAGCTTTCCTAAAATGTCCCAGGGTGAACATTCCCTGAGGTTGTACCAATACCAAGCAGAGCAGAAGGATTATTTAGCAGTTTGCTAAAAATGACATTTGTCCTTTTTATGGAAACCTACTATTTTTCATTCATATTCACCTGTGTCATTTTATAAGCCCCTGCTAGGGAGACTGGACACAGGGTTCCCTCTGTAAAATCAGTCATGATTCCCCAAGTGAGCTTCAGTTTTGACCAGCATGTGAAAATCTGTGCCCTCCAGTGATCAAAGCAGTCAGTGATCACACAGACTTCTGAGAGCAAGTCAGACTCTAAAACAAAAGCCTTTAAAGGAAAATTTGAAAACGACAGGACAAATCATATGCACACCTATGGTATTAGGTACCTAATTATCTCCCACAGTTGGACCCTAACCTTGCTAAAGAAATCCCTCTTTCTTTTTTCTTGTTCCTCATCTTCCCTCAGCATCTTTAGAGTTCAGTTGCTCTTGTCCATTCTATAGTAAATCATGCTATTTGTCTTGAAGATTAAATACCTTCACATGTGTACATCATCTAAAGTTTTCTGATCATTACACCTATCACCTAACTACAAAGGCTCAGAGACCCTTAGAATAAGTGACTTCGGAAGGGACCTCTGAGTGCCTAGTCCAATCCTTGCCCAAAAGCAAGTCTAAGTGGATGAGGTTGCTGTGGGACTTGTCCAGTTGAGTTTCAAACAATATCTGTGGAAATAAACGCCCTTCTGTTAAGTAAAAGTTTGGACCCCTTCCTCCTGGTACATATCCAGGTGATATGTGAAAATACAGTGCAAAGGCATCTTATCTCTCCTTCATAAAGACTTAACAGAAAAAAAACCACTTGTTTTAAACTAGTGACATTCCAAAGTGGCAAGTTTTTCCGGGGCTAACATCAAATAAGATGTCTTTTTTATAGGTAGAACATGTACCTCCTTACAGAGCAACCTGGCAAGTCAAATCTGGTGATTTCACCTTGAGTTCCGCTGTTTTAAAACCATAAATCTTTGCCTCATCATCAGATACAAAATCCCTAACAATGTTTGAAAGGCGGATTTTACCCCCAGTTGATGGAAGCAGCAATCAGCACTGAGGACAGTATTGGAAATGCAAGAGTTAAAGCAGCTCCATTAGAAACTAAAGTTATGTTTTACATTATTTCATTTTTGTTAAGTTATTTTTTTCTTTTTAAGAAATAAGTCTTATGAGCCTTAATGGGTTTTAGTCATTCTTAACAGCTACCTAATGAGCTCTCCAATTATGTAAAGAAGAGCAATTCAGTTCTACATTACTGTATCCCCTCACAGAAACCCAGTTCTTCCTCTTCAGAAATGACTCATGCAAGGTCATACAATAAACCAGAGGCAGGAATAGGACTAGAGCTCAGGTGTTCCTTAGTAGCGACCTTGTAAGTAATACTTTCATTGAGGTATGATTGTCTTAATACTATTTAAATACTTTTAATATCTGACACACATTTGTCAGCTACAGATACAAACTGCACTCATGTTTATAGCCCCACACTTTTTGGCATCACAACAAACCAAAAGCACATCAGTAAATACCAATAAATTACATACCAGTAAATTAGAGCAAATACAACCCCCAAACTAAGAAAGAGCAAGAAGCTTTCTGACTCCTTCAGAAGCCCATGAAACTGATTTTTCTACATTTCTTATGATGGAGCATCTGTAGATAAAACAACCTCCAGAACATCATGATACACAGAGGCACAAAATAAAACTGAAAACATGCCTCTGAAGGGAGGGAGGAAACACAATCTAATAATACTGAAGTTATTTGGTAAAGGCAAAGGGAACTGTAAATATTTAAAACATCCTTTGTTTTCAGTAAATAGGTAATTGAACATGATCGAAGCCTTCCTTTGCATAGCTTGACATGAAACATTGAAAAAGTGAAGAAAGAATATACAAGTGGCTTACCAGAAAGCCTGTTTGCTAGGTTGGTATTTCATCCAATACTTGTATGACACTCTGTCTCCAACAGAATCCATATACTATTACCAGGGTCCTATACAAAGATAAAGACAAAACACACTGTCATTCTTTGAGGAACGATGTAAATAAGAAATACAAGTAGAGTGTTAGTAAGAAATATTGTATGTTACCATATCTACTAGAAGAGTGTAGCTACTATTATAAAGAATTTCAGCTAAGTATTGGGAGAAATTACATTTGAAAATAACATAGCAAGTTACTGACAGATAGGTAGGTTTTATTTCATCAAAAATGGTTGATAATTCTATATTATAAAAAAAAATACATTCATGCTATGAAATGGATAAAAACCACATTGTATCCATCTACTTGAATGCAGAGATGGTTCTGGTACTGTTTGAAAATTGAATGTCAATCTTACTAGAAAGCTGAAAATTAGTTGAGAAAGAAAAAGAGTAACTTGTGCTGCTCTACTTTACCTCCTTAAAACTTAGCCTCAGCCATCTATTAGATTCTACTCTGAAGCTGGTATTTAAGGAGCAGCACCTCTAAAGCAAATCACCTGTGGGGATGCTCCTCCCTTCACACAGGTTGTTTAAATGGTCAGTTCAGAGTGAACTACCAGTTAGTTAGTTTAGACAGCATGAATCCTAGCCAGAAAGTGCAGGGAAAACAAGAAGAACAAAAATATAGAAATGAAATTGTCCATTTTAATCACAGCAATGTTTAACTGTCTCCAATTCCTGCAGACTGCAATGTGGTAGTGGTTCAGTAGGCAGACTCCTTGCTTGAAGTTCTGCTCTCAGATGAGAATTCAGGCTTTAATGCAATTAACTGTCCCTGAACAGAACCATGAATTTAGGATCAGAAAAGTGCTGCAGATTAGACTTCAGGCACCTTTCTGATGCTCTTCACTGAGCTAATGAGAGAAGTAAATGGCCCAACTGTAAGACTGCTGTTTCAGCATGCACAGACCCTTATTCAAGACCCCTATTTGAATGCACTTTTCATATCTTAAGCGTTAGTAAGACACATAAAGCTCAATGTTTATAAAAGAAACTGCCGTATATGCAGGGTACAACATAAATATTTTACAAGTGTGCAGAACCTGCTAAAAAAGACCTCTCACTTTTAGGAATGCATCCTTCCCACCAATAACCACCTCAGCGCATGTAACCACTTCATGTAAAAACAATAATCTTGCCAAATACGACATGGTTGCTGAGATACAGCCTGATCTGCCCAACAAAGAGCAAATGTTTCAATCTGCTTTTAGTGAGTCCATCAGCATCCCTCATCCTAAACGCTCTTTAAGAGTATTTTCCCTCTTAATACACACCAATTAGAAGCAGGAAAAGCAGATGGACAAAATAAATTAGAGACTGCATACCAGCACTGCCTCAGATCAGCACCATTGGCAGATCTAAGCAGCACCAGCCAGTCAGTAGTTAGGAGAAGTATATACATGTTTTTTCCTCCATTCCTTTCCAGAACAAAACTGGGGAGGCACTGCAACTGTTAGAATATTCAGTTTGCAGGGCTGAAGAAAGCAGAAACGTGGTCAGGGATGCACAAAACTTGCAGATAATATTTTGATTCCTTGATCTTTAGATTGGATATAAGGAGGAAATTCTTTCCTGTTAGGGTGCTGAGGCACTGGAATGGGTTGCCCAGGGAGGTTGTGAATGCTCCATCCCTGGCAGTGTTCAAGGTCAGGTTGGATGAAGCCTTGGTTTAACACATGGTTAGTAACACATGGTAAACGCATGGTTTAGTGTGAGGTGTTCCTGCCCATGGCAGGGGGCTTGGAACTGGATGATCTTAACGTCCTTTCCAACCCTAACTATTCTATGATTCTATGATCCTGCAAACACAATGAACACTTCAAACTTCCAGTGAAGAGATGGGCTTTCATTCGCTGCACTAATTGTGGTTTCATGGTATGGAGATCTTACACATATGTTTTCCTCATATACATTGCTGAAAAGATCCAGCTGTCACCAGCCAGTAGAAGATCTAAAGCTACCAGGTTTTCTAGGCTGATAAAGGCAAGCAGAACATCTTGTATAGTATAGTTGCCAGGAAGAAATTGGTACAATGACTTGTGGGAAAACAGGAGCAACTGCACAGCAAGAACCTTTTAATCACAAAGGATCAGGATAGTCATTCCTTGTTGTCCATCCCTGAACACCCTATGCCAGGTAGACTGGCAACCTGGCTTTCAGCATTTGCATTGATGTGCAACATGGCATCTATGCCATCATCGAAATAAGTCCTAATGATTTTTAGGTTGGTTTGGTTGGTTGGGTTGGGTTTGGTTGGTTAGTGTTTTATGGTGATGGCTCCAGATCCTCCATGGTGTTGTCATTAATGGACAACAATCCTAGTCTGCAACAGTGTCATGGACTGCACACCTTGGTGACACTGGGGCACAGGAGTTGGGTTGGTAACTGGTGAGGAGCAAAATATCTTGTATAAGAGGAATAAAATGCTCAAACACTAAAATTATACCCAATCCCAATAAGTCCTCTGCAGGTTTATCTTTATGAGAGAATCACCTTGGAGAAAGCTGGAAAAAGCAGAGCAAACCAGTATTTGAAGTCATATCCAGGCAAATTTATTCAGAACCTTTGAACCAAGCAGTAGAGTGGCATTCAGGCCTTGCCCATGACTGAATTCAAATGAATGCCTAGATGAATGAAATCTATCAAAATACATATTGATCCAGCTTCTTGAACTGAGTAAAGAGTGCAGTTCTGCCTCCTCTGTGATGCCGCCTTGAATGAGTCTCATACCATGACCTTTATTCCCTTACCTAAGAAAATGAAAGAGCTTATATAGAACAAACGATAAGTACTGAGAAATGTGAGGAATTTGTTCCTCCTGTGCTGGCTGGAAAGTGCAAAAAGGCTCACAATCCTTGCATAAAAAAGTATGCATCACTTTGGCCATAAGAACTTGATGAAGCAAGTGCACAGAGGGAATGGGGAAGATAAAGAAAGAAAGGAGGGAAAAATTGTAGATGTGAGCGGTGGAGCAGACTCACTGCAATGGTGCAGGCTGAGTACTGTCTGTACTCAAGCCAAAAAGGACTTCATAAGGCAAGAAGTAATGGCAATCAGCTTTAGACAGAGGAGAAGAATGGAAGATGAAAAGCAACCAGAATAAGACAGATTTCAAATTAATGAGGATAGCTCATTCCCCTCCCTTCCCTGAGACTGTAGGGTAAGGCATGCATCCAGCACAAATCCAAAGGAATAAGACACACCAAGGCCCTTTTAAAGATGTCCCTTTATCAGGCAGCCTGTGACATGTATTATGGAATAAAATGGGATATTAGGGATACCTTATACATTAGAATGTCTGAAGCTTTGCTGAAGCAGTTGACGTGCCTGTTTCTAGAAATTAATCAAACAACAAGTACAAACTTCATCAACCCCAAATTAGTTATTGAAAGATCTAAATGCCCAGTTTCATTACTGAACCAAACAAACAGATCCACCTCTACAGATCTCAAATGCTACGCTTTGCTTTATATATTTAAAAATGACCTAAACAAGGTACGAAATGCTGAGACAACTGAATGCTGAGTGGAACAAGAGAGATTTCTGCCATTGCAGAGCAGTTAAACATATAAGCGTGCCTGTAAGGTTTTGTTACTTTTTGTCTTTTTCATTATGTACTTCAAATTGAAGACAAATCACAGGCCACAAATAGACACAAGTTATCTATCAGCCCCTTTACGTTTTCATACAATATTTGTATTGCAGTAGGTTTTTTTTCCCTGTTGCACTACTATAAACTGTAAATACTACATGTTCCATCTAATTGACACAGCTGCTTTTCGCATGTAAACAGTCAAGCGTTTTGCAGTTCAGCATTGAGTATCAAACATGTCACAGGTATTGTAAGGTACCATTTGTGTCCAACCTGAATTGCATAAGTGGGTAACACAGTCCCCGCACAACTTGCAGCTTTGTGCTTTCATATGTCATCCTGAATGTCTTTTATTTATGATAAATAATTCTTGTTAGTGTTTCCACTGTTGCTGGAGGGTTTCCTACCTCTTTATATTCTACTTTTCTTGCCAGTCTAAGAGATTTATTCAAGAGATTTATCTTGTGATTACATTACTTTTGTACCTTAGACCTTAGACATTGGTGACTATATTTTATGGTTGGGCCAGTATTAAGTAGATGGGGTTTTACTTGGGATAAGTATGTGTCAAAAACTGTTTGCCAGAGCTCTGGGAAAGCCTTGTACGTGGGAACCTGTGCCACATATCGCAAAAGGATGGATTCATGCAATTCAAGCATTCCCAGTGATCCACTTTGGTTAAAAATAACTTTTTGCAGCATTTGAGCTTTTTCAGGCTTGCACAAATCTGGGAATTAAAGAACTGTGGAAATATCATATCATTGCATATAACACCATTTGAATTAAAGTCCTGCTGTGTTAGGCATTGCTCACAAATTACATCCAGATTGCCCTTTAGCCTTAATTGCTCTCAGTTTTTATTTATAGGTTTAAAAGAAGAGACAATCAACTATACTAAGTTCTAGTCTTCTTTAATAATTACTTACAGATACATCCCACTGAGAACAAAACTAGCTGCCATTTTCCATTATCTGTGACAATCATTCACAAAAGAATACAAAGACACCCTCCTAAAATAGTACCTCTAACCTTCAGAGCAAGTGGAGATTTGCACCAAAAGTTTAAAGTAAAAACTAATGCAGCCAACTGGAGTCCAGAAAGGGGTGGAAGTGAGTTTTAAGTTGTATCTAAGCAATAAAATCACAACTTTTGCCATGAATTTGAATAGTTACAGCAACATAACTACAAGAAACCTCAAGATTTGTCGTACGGAGCACGTTTATTGATGGTTTTGCACTAAAATGTCACAACTTACAGGCAGTGCTCTGCTGAAGATGTCTTGTTTTGCCATGTGGACAGGAACAGAAGGTAGAGCAGGGTTGGGAAGATGGGCAGGTAAGTCTGCATAATGGTATCATCACTAAAAGAATTTTTTCTTGAAGTAAAAAGTCAACAACATGTGACTTCAGAGGGTCTAAAAGGCAGTTCAGTTGACTGGCCAGTGAAGACTCTGCCCAGTTGCCTTAGCATACTGGTTCTCTGACATGAGAAACATAACAGGGTAAACCAACTGGCCTTCAGCTGCTGTTCCTAAAGAGCAAGTCTCTCAAAGATCCTGTTTCATAACTCCCAACATCACGTAAATGGCCTGGATGTACCTGCAGTACTTCTGGAATGGCAGTGTTCGGAACTCTGTATCATAGAATCATAAAATGGTTTGGGCTGTAAGGGTCTTTAAAGATCATCTAGTTCCAAACACCCTTCCAAACACCTTCCACTACAGCATATTGCTTAATATCATGCCCTAAATATCTATTTTATGGAACGCTAAATAGTCATTTAGAATCTCTGCATTTATTAGAGGTAAGAACCAGATGCCCAGCCATCAGTAGATACGAGATGTCCAACTATATTCTGCTTGGCTTCCACATATTGCTCCAGAAAGCTGTAGGCCCTGGATACAGTTAGGTGAGTCAAATGGTGCTAGAAAGCTGGATTTAGCAACTGAACTGAACCACTGATCTCCTCTACATTTGGAGCTCACAAAAAGGTACTAACAAGTAGGCAAATGATCTGATATATAGGTATATAAACATGCAACTAAATCACACTTAGAGAGCTTGACTCAGGTTTGACTTAATAAAAACACCTAGAATCAGCTGAGAGATTTAGAGTACCTAAATTGCAGATACCACATAGGACCTACAGAAAAACATCCTCTTGGAAAGGCAGCTGAGGACCAAGGCATCTCACATGGTCAAGACATCGTTAGACAGCTACATCAAAGATGTGCCCTAAAACCAAAAAAGATGATTTCCACACTTTGAAAGGTCTTTATTGAAGAAACAGCTGAGCTTAAAGGACAAAGAGGAACAACATATTTCCTTTCCTACAGGGAGTCCATGATGGTGACTGCTAAAAAGGCACTTCTTTTTGCAGATTTTAAGCATTTATTGGACAGGCATTGGCCTGCCTTTCATGATGATGGACAGACTGTATTTCTCCTTCCTGAACCAAGAAAAAAACCAAACAACTTGGTGGAGGAAACCAAGTAGGATGTTAGGGATGTTGCTTTCCAAAGAAATAAGATGGTGTTGATCAGAGATCAGAAACTGCCTAAATGTATGGTGAAACTGCTGGTTTTGCTGAGTTTGCAACATGCTGAAAAGCTTTCCGAGGGAGCCTTAATTTGGAGGACCATGCTAGATTTGCTGCATGTCCTGTTTGATACCTGCATGTATCATTTTTAAAGATATATCAGACTTTTACAGTGTTTATCTAGGATGGGGTTAACAGCCTCAGGTATCAAGATGACTCAGGATTTACAGGTGCTGTTGCAATGTGTAACACTTTCAACTATTCATAGTGACTAATTAGAGAAATCAGAAAACTATTGCAAGCAGAATCTGTGTGTGGTTACACAGGAAGCTAGAGAGATCTCTTCTATGCCAAAGCCAAGCTAATGTACCTTTGAGCAACATTGGAGATAGAGCTGATACTTGATAAGTCAGGCCTGCCTGCGGAAGATGTCAGTTCTCATTTTCCTTCCTGTAACCTTTACATAAAAATAAGTGACATTCTGGCTTGTACCAGAATCTCTAATGAAACTGAAAGGCTGTTGAAATAATTACCTGACAAATCAACATGTATATATATAGAGAGAGATCATTCTCCTGCACCTTCTCACTTAGGCACCTAATTTCTCCTATCCTTTTTGTTATTTAATGATAGACATGGAAGAGGGAAAAAAAAGAAGACAGATTAGGAGTACAGCATGAAAGACATTAGAGCTTTAAGGCAGATGTAATGAAATGAAAATCTGGGCTTAAATTCCCTCCTTCCACACAGTTATCTATTGTCATTCAGGTTATTCTAGGGACCCAGGACACGAGCACTTTGATTCCTCCTTAGATCTTTTGGCTGACAAAGGAAATATTAGAACTCTATGTACTTTAAAATGAATTTATATTTGCATCCATTTTGCCTGTGTATTACAGGAAGTGCGACATGAAATAGCAGCCACTGTTAAAGACCCTAGCAATAGGTATTTACACATATTACTTTCATATCTCTCACAGAGGGATATTCACAAAGGCTAACTTCAAACTTGGACAGCTAATTTCCCCGGGTTTCCATTACAGTCAGTTCAGGGAAGGAATCCTTCAGAGAATGGTTCAGATTAGGAGACTGACTTCTGTTAGTTTTTCTGACTGTCCCCCAAAGAGTATCATTTTATGACTAATTGACGTCCTCAGTCAATTCTCTTGCAAACATTTACCTCAAACATACAGACAGCAAGAAATTGGTCTCTTGCTGGCATTCCCAGTGCTCTTTCACAGTAGCATCCATTCCTTTCAGTTATTACAGTTATATTGCAACATGCCACTTTAACAGCAGGGTTACTGTATTAAGCAGTACTCAGTTCCTGAATCATCACTGCATCACTTCTTTACAGCATCACTGTATTGAAATGTCATACCATGCTCTATGTACTTGTCTAGATGGGCCATATTTGGAGATTTCTATGTCCAGCCAAAGGCCAGGTTAAGGATGATGCTTCTTGAGCTAACACTACATGGAAGACAAGATCTTAAATAGCCACATTAAAAGGGGACTGGACAACTCTAAAAGCCAAACTCTTACACATCCACATGGAGAAACAAAGAAGTGTATCTTCTTCAGATAATCCTTAGGAAGGTGAAGAACAACACACCTGTACTCTGTGAAACCCCTTCACTGTGCTGTTGCTGTTTCTTTGTATGAAAAAGAAGTTTTCTCCTTGGAGTCTCATATAGCATGGTAAAATGCTTCTGGCCTCACCTCTGCTGTGACTTCTCAAAGCCTGTTATCTAGTAATGTGACGAATCATGTATTCATTTCCAGCATTTATCAATGCTTTAAACAGAAAAGCTTGAGCTCATTGTCAGCGGCTCAGATATTCTTATGACTGTTGTACAGATTTTAAAGGAAGAGAGGGACTGACAAACTGCATGTGGTGGTGTATCTGGTCACTGTAATGATTGAGTTATGTATTACTAACTGGCACTGCTAGGATCAGTTAACACCAAACCATATATAACATGTATTTACTGGCAGATAGTTTCTAGTTTTCAATAGTTAGAAACTTGTCACTCATGCTGCAAAGAGAAGGAAAGCAAGTTTCTTATGTGCTACATATTTACAAAAGGAAATCCAAAGTCCTATATTTCTTAATATTCTATTTTTTTGTTGTTGTTGTTGTTTTCTGTATTATTTCTCTGCAAAAAGACTGAAGCTCCGTAGTTTATGTCTGCATGAAAAATAGCCAAAAAGTCCAATTTCTGAGTTGGAAGAAATGGCAACCTAAAGACTTTAGGTTTTTGGAAATATTAGGAGAAGGATTCTTATGAACACAGTGGAAACTGAACTGAAACTTATTGCAGCAATTTTACATCTGTCTCTGGGCATCTTTGCATTTTTTATCATCCCAAGCATTGAAAGTGGGAAAAGAATAAAAGAGTGTTATTGCAAAATGAGATTACGTCCAATCCATGAAAAACAGCTCTGGATTTCTGAGTAGGATAACTGTGCGAAGTCTACAGCGGTGTGGTTTTCAGCTCAAAAGCTCTTTAATCACTGCTCACAAATGCCTGAAATGGCAAAAGTTTTATAATAGTTTAAAGCCATAAAGATACTGAGTTTTCTATAAGGCTTATTTCCAAGTTTTCAGTCTAAAGGAGGCTTATTTCTACTTTTAACAAGGAGGGACAGCAGAGACCCTGGAGAGAGATTCATCACACCTAAGTCAGACATCTGCATCTGAGCTAGTCACCCTAGGCTCCCTTTCCAGTCAAGAAGAATGAATAGCACTGTTACAGTATGAGACATCTGTCTCCTTTAGACCTCTTCTTCAAGATGAAATGTTTTTCACCCTAAAATCCACTGTTCCTCTTCTTTGGTTTTAACTGGAGTCTGATTAACTAGCTCAGATAGCAGATGTTTAATACTGGATGAGGAAATACTACTTCTGCTTTGTCCAAACCCTTCCAGAGTGGGCATGGTGTACATGTATATACGGGCTATATTCCTCAGTATCAGCTGCCATACTAACATATAGTAAAGTATCACTGAAGTCGAAATATAACATTTAAGAGAAGCAAGGATGTTGCGTTCAATGCAACTAAGTGCTTAATAATAATATTTAGCTAAATAAATGAAAGTAATTTTTCTTGTCATATTTACTAATGGTTTTGATGAACAGACACTGAGGGGACTTGATCCTTTACAGTATTTTGGAGATCTCATTTAATGGATGAGAAATATCTACTCTTAAGTAGGGGATATATGTCAAGAGTCCTAATGTTTATCCCTCAGCAGCTGCTTTCACATCTATAACTCACAGTGAGGAGATTTTCCCTCTCCCTGTTTTGCATGACCTTGGTGGTTCAACCCTGTCGAACACAGGTGAGCTCCTAACATGTCTTGTAACTCTTACAGACACTGTTATTCTCCTTCTAGACTCCTCACAATTATATTTATTGTTAAGAAATGCTGGTTTACATCCAAGCCTACATGAGGCATAAAAGATTGTGCCTTCGATAAACAAGAAAAATGCTTCTTGAAGAAGCATTTGTAAAAAGTATCTTTTATGATTTACCTAAATAGTAACTAAACTATAAGCAGATTCAGGAAATCCCCTCAGCTGAAAGTTATATGCATCAGTTCCTGTAGCTACAAAATGGACCTAAAGAAGATTGACATTTCCGTGTGCAGGTGAGTCTCTAAACTCTCTACCCTCTCTGAGAAAAATTAGGGGTGAGGAAATTAAGTGGGCAGAATGTTTATGCATCGATTGAACTGAACTAAAAAATGCTGTACTGTATTGTTAAACAGAAAGGTTATGATGGATCCTGATGGATATTCTTGGAGGAAGAAAAGACCTACCATCTCTTTTACTCTTTCACCCAGACACTGTAAATAAAAAGCAAGGAAAACATCCCATTTCTAATTCCATTGATTCAGTCTTGGACTGTGTATTCATCCATCATTTCCAACACTAACCTCATGAGTGTTACTTCTTTTTTTCTTTTAAGATTAGATACATTAACAAAGAAAGGAAGAAGAAAAAAATTCAGGCTTACTGATCCTGGCTTCGTAATAAAACCCTCAATCATTACTTTCTGTGTCAAATCTACCGTTTCCAATCACATCTTTTTTCCTCAACTGGAAAAAAGGAAAACATGGCAGGGATTACAGTCAAAGATATAGCAACAGTGTCCAGAGCTAAATTCAGCAATGAATCAAGTGGCAGTGGGAAACGAATGTTAATATTTTCCTCCATTCATCCTCTGTATTGTGAAGACTCGTATATCTCTCTTACAGTCTAGAGAGTCATTACAAGAACAGACTTAATTCTAGTGTTCCAGATAACTGTGTTGGAAAACAGACTCTGCAGGGTAGAGATGTGTCACCTCTTTTGTCTGGTACACTTTGTCTTATGCTGGTGATCTTACACAAAACTGTTGCTGCTGTCTCATTATGTGCAGCATTATGGGGAGTTTCTGCATAATGTAAAGAAATGTTTTCAACATTTGCCTAGTCTTCATAGACCATTAAAATACAGTCTGATCTCTAGGCATGTACATAAAAACTTCAGTCAATAATTCCTGTATCACTTCTGTTTGAACTATCACAAACTTAATTGATGGACAGCCAGTTTCAACTTCGGAACTTCACGTGGTGAGGAATCCACCATAAACCTAAGAAAGATTTTCCAATGCATAAATTGCTTTATTTAGTTTATGTACCTCATTTCTACTCTGGGTTTACCTAGTATCAGCTTCTACCCTCTGAAACTCATAATGAATTTCCAGTAAATTAAAAAGCCATTACCATCAGATGGCTTTCCTCACTTAAGTGCTTGTAAACCATGATGAAATCACCTCTTAAACTTCATTACAAAACAAATTGATTGAGAATGTTTACTATATCTACTTAAAATACATTAACTGCTTGTTGAAGTTATTAGGTAGCAAATATACCGGCATGCTCTCTAAAAACTTTCATAACCTCTCTAGTGCATCATAAACCCAATATTCATGAATGGCATTTCTTTCTCTGAACACAGGATAACCCAGAGTGAAAACAGAAATGTGCACTGAAATGCTCACACACCTTGTCCATGTATACAGGGATTTTCTCATAGCCTGCACTATGTTTCAGAACAGAAAGGCATGGTTTTACATTCTTCAGCTGTAAAATTCTTCCTCTTTCTCCCTCCAGAGCCTAATGGATTGTTTACCAAAACTCCCTCATGCACCAGTTCTTGTCTTGTAAGTATGGAAGCTGTTAGGATATCTCTCAGAGTTTCTAAAATATGCTCAGTAAATCCTGTCTGTGGCTCCCTTCCAGCTACTAATGTTCGATCTTCTGTTAATAAGGGAATTTCCCCTTCTAGTTTCATAGATAAGAACATGCCACCTAAATACTAAGGGTTTGACACATCCATATAAGACAAGAATCCAATTCCTCCATGTTGCAAATTGTTATCCTCTCGTTATCCAAAGCAAGTCAGATATATAAATCTTTGCTGTTTTTTAATCTTATGAACTTAGTCAGAACCACAACAGTTAGCTAAGAGCTACAGTTAACTTCAATAAGCACTATAGACTCCTTCAGCTCACTCTTAACCCATAAATTGTTGCAAAACTTGTTATTCTGGAATGTATCCTCCAGCAAGAACATGATTTAAGAATGAAAAATAGCTGTCACGAGTTCTGAGATCAATTCATGGCAGCAACAACATATTCCAGCCTTGAATGGTGCTCAGCTAAGGCTACCCATTGCTTTCAATGCCTGTTACTGTGTTTGTTGTATACCTGATTTGGATTGATCTGGTTTGGACTGTAACAATTCTTTTAGATGTATCTATAGCAGTATTTTGTGCCACTTTCTATAAGAAATGAGATAATATATCTTTCTCCTTTATGCTGGTATAGCACAATGACAGCTAAGTCATAACAGTCATGGTTTGCTGTTAGCTATTGCTGAATATTATAAACCTATAACTCTATGGTTAATGTTGTACATCTGTGAAAGAAGCTTAATTCTGGGCAGTCCTGGTTAATTTCTATGGGTTGAGAATGTCAGGTCTGAAAAAAAGGCAAGTTCCATAATCCAGAAACTATTTTCATTTTAGCACTTTATCATCATTCACTATGCTTTAGGATGGATCAGAAATAGGAAACCAGAATTGCACCAGCCCCTGCCTTGGTTCCAGAGTGGAGGTGGCACAGTGCAGGTTTCACACTGGTGCAGTCGTATCAGGGTTTGAGGTTCCTAAGTCCACAGGTAGAAAATAACTTGCCCTTCAATGTGTAGTGCTGTCTTGGTATTTTGATATACAGGTAGTGCTTATTCTGTATGTTTGGATAAGGTAACAGCTTCAAGTCCTCCTTCAAACTTCCTGGAGATTTCAAAAGTTGTGTTATGATGCTATGGATTGATGACATTTCACAGCTAAATGGGGTGGATTATATTTGTATACGGGTGTTCAAATATTCAGTATATTCACTTTGTTCCTCATCCTTGCTTTAGATTTATTTACTAGGTTATTACGGGATACATCTATTCATGCAGACATAAGAATGGTAGCACAAATAGTTACTTGTGCAGATTTGACTTGCCAATCTCTCTTGCTTCCTGTATTCTTTTTTTTTTCCTAGTATTTTTATTTCTTTTATCTATTTCTCTTGACACAGCTCCAGCTACTTCTCTCAGCTTCTAAGTCCCAAAGCTACCATCTGGCCTGTATCTTGGAAAAGCTGTTCTCATGTAGAATCCCCCTTATTTGACACTCCAGCTAAGGCTTCTTATACTCCCCACTCCTACTATCCTAGGCATGCTAATAAAAAACAACAACAAATACTACTAAAGGAAACTGAAGTGAAACTTCTATGGCAGGAAATAATTCATGCCAGTGATGCTGAACAAATTTGAATTCACTTCAAATACTAGCAATCTGCTTACTTGGAATAAAGAAAACCAAAACCAACCCAAAACCAACCCATTCAGCCCCAAATACCAAAAATCCCACCTGATATGATTCTGCAGCAGATAACATGGCAAGAAATACTCTCTCCATCATGACACTGCAATACTTTAGCTGACATCCTACTTGCTGCTGTTATACTACTATAGAGAATGACAAAAAGACCAGTCAGCTTTTCAATTTCTTACAGGATACAATAAAGCTCATGAATTTTTCTTTAGAATATTTGTACCTTTATTGTGGCATACCAAAATATCACCTTAGCTTCATTTTTTATCCTTAAGAACAGTGAATGAATCACTTCTTAGAATGTAATATACTATAGTAACTGTAGAAATTTCCCTGAATTAAACACTTTCCAAATCTGATTTGCAGAACTCATACCCTGAACTTTGATTTGTCAAGAGCTAACTGCACAGCAGTACAATAGCAAGCAGGGGCAGAGCAGGAAATCACACTAATTCAATTGTGACAGAGACTGGTTGAAAAAAAAAAGACTCTCACAAATTGAAATTTCATGTCAGAAATAAGTTTCACAGAATTCTGCAAGAAGAAACCAAATCTAAACGCTAAGTGAAACTTGAGGGGGGAAAAAAGGAGGCCTGAGTGCTTCTTACTCTAGCATTTTACTATAGTTTTTTTTTTAATAGCTTTGAATGCTCTACTGGTTAAAATCATAGAGTAATAGAATCATAGAATGCCAGGTTGGAAGGGACCTCAAGGATCATCTGGCCCAACATCTCTTGGCAAAGGATAACCTAAACGAAATGGACCAGCACCCTTAACAGTGTCCAGTCTTAACAGTGTCCAACACTAGGGATTCACTGCTTCCCTGGGGAGATCATTCCAATGGGTGATTGGTCTCACTGTGAAAAATTTTCCCCTTGTGTCCTGTTAGAATCTCTCAAAGACTAACTTGTCCCAAACACCCTTCGTCTTCTCCATATGACTCCTTGTAAGAAGGGGGTCCCCATCTTCTTTGTAGAAACCCTTTAAACCCTGGCACATGGGGATAAGGTCTCCCCAAGAGCATTGTTTTATCTAGGCTGAACAAACCCGACTCTCTCTTTCCTCACATCCGGGACAACCTGGCCCTTCTCTGGACAGTCTCTAGCCTGTCCAAACCTGTTTTTGTACAATGGGAACAAAAATAAAATTAGAAGATTAGAAGACATGAGGAGAGGCTGAGAAAACTGGATTTCCTCAATGTGGATAATAGAAAAGCAAAAGGAGACCTTATTGTTGTTTAAAACTACCTAATCAGAA
Organism: Pezoporus occidentalis; assembly: GCF_034315485.1. Lineage (NCBI taxonomy): Eukaryota > Metazoa > Chordata > Aves > Psittaciformes > Psittacidae > Pezoporus > Pezoporus occidentalis. The sequence goes on from NW_026915943.1 coordinate 3,384,560, forward strand.
AGTATAAAGTGGATGAAACCAGACACTTCTTAGCAATACAAAGCAGAATAACAAATGGTAAAGGGTAAGCTGCAGCATGGGAAAGTATGATTATATATTAGGAGAAACATTCATAAGAAAGGTAATAAAAAGCTAGAGAGGGTGGCATGAGGAGGCTGACAGTCTCCATTCTTGATACGTTAAAAAAAGAATGGAAAAGACTCCAAGAAATCTGATGTAACATGGCCCTGCTTTGAGGTGCAGACTGGACAAAATGTTCTCCAGAGGTCCTTTACATCTTAGAATCATAGAATCATAGAACAGTTAGGGCTGGAAAGGACCTTAAGATCATCCAGTTCCAACCCCCCTGCCATGGGCAGGGACACCTCACACTAAACCATGTCACCCAAGGCTCTGTCCAGCCTGGCCTTGAGCACTGCCAGGGATGGAGCATTCACAGCTTCCCCGGACAACCCATTCCAGTGCCTCACCACTCTTACAGTAAAGAATTTCTTCCTTATATCCAATCTAAACCTTCCCTGTTTAATTTTTAACCCATTACCCCTTGTCCCATTACTACAGTACCTAGTGAAGAACCCCTCCCCAGCATCCTTATAGACCCCCTTCAGACACTGGAAGCTGCTCTGAGGTCTCCACGCAGCCTTCTCTTCTCCAGGCAGAACAACCCCAGCTTTCTCAGCCTGTCTTCATACGGAAGGTGCTCCAATCTTAAATCACTCTATGATATGACATCATGTCAGAGTGATTTAAAGTCTAAAAAGCTACTGTCGTTTTTGTTGTCCTATAAATTCTTCTTCTGCTTTAGTTATAATTTCTGGATATTCTTGTTGGCAATAAATGCAGCTCAATTTTTGTCTCCAGTCGTTTGATAACAGAATTCTATTTACGTCAAGAACAAATTTTCCCTTGGATGTTCAATCTGATATCCCATTAAACATTCAAATGGCTATTTGATTTGCCTGATTTCATTTCCCAGTGTTTTGTTGTTTTTTTTTTTTCCTATGGCAGAAATTCTATTTTTTGTTTGAGTTCTTCCATGTTGATCAACTCTTCTAAGTCTTTGCTTCTGCAGTATTCAGTGTGAGAATAGTGGTCTACTCTACATTTAAGATGGGACAGAACTGATATGTAGAATGGCATAATCTATGCCTTGCTGTTGTCTATTAAATTCCTTATTTATTCAGAAATCTTTTGCTTTCTAACAGCAGCAGCACTTTAAGCAAAAGGTGTTATGCATAAATATACTATACATAATTAAAATACATTAAGGCTGGATTTCTAAGAGTAGAGACTTTCATTAAGGATAACAGGCAATAAGGGCAGTGGGGGGGGTGGGAGTAAGATCTCAATTGCAAGGTCCATCTGTTACCTACAGGAAAAACAACATCACTTTCCCTTGGAAATAATTCCTGGCTCAGAAACTGGGTGCAAAACCACAGCATAGTCTGTGCTAACTGAGGGTTATTTCTGCTTAGTATGAAGATGTATGAATATAAATCTACTTGACTGCTTGGGCTTTAGTGGTGATCCTGTTTCTAGCCTAAATGAGAAGTGTTATTCTGTGGCTATTCTGTTCTTGTCTCCAATATTTTAATTTTTCTTAGACTATAATTATTATATTTCTATTAATCCCATTAGGAATCCATTTTGTGAAGAAAAGACAAGGTACAAGTCTTAATATTTTACACACTAGTTAGAATTTTCAAGAGACTTTGAGTCCTCATCACCACCAGCTGAACTACATTTGTTTTTTTGTGAGCTCCTTGAGGTTGGTCCCACCTCCGCCTAGAAGATAGTTATATATTGCATAGATTTTGACACCCCAGAAACTGCTTATTGAATAAACTCACATTTTTCCTAATGGTCTGAGCTCTGCAATTCACAGGTTTATATGAAAGAGTTTCGGGGAGATTGTCAAGTAAATTAATCACATTTGCTTGACCATGGTCTTGGTAACTACGACTACCTTTGCTGGGTTAATTCCCAAAGGTCTAGCATTCCTGTTGGATCACCTTTGTGAGCTCCACATGTGAGGCTCACCAAAATAAGGAGTGCAATGCAATTATCCAGAAACAAGACCCACCTGAGCTGTTGTGCCCATGTACCATGGTGCAACACGAAGAGTTTCCAGCCTGAGTTTTGAAAGTGGGATTACCTTACTCAGCCCACTGCTATATGCAAGGAAAAACATAAATCAAGAACACGAGACATGAAGCCCTGTTATCTTGTTCCCCCCTCTGAAACTGCTCATGGGTTGGAAAAATAAGGCTAAAATTGTTCAGTGGATTTTTCCTGAAGGGAGATTTGAGTCTGTTATGGCAAATTTTATGCATTTTATGTGTATGTACATATGCAAAATATTTATGTTTCTTAAAGTGTTTTTTCTACAGATTACACAAAGTAGTAACACAATTTTTTTTGCATGAGGGCACAATATTGCAGAGAATCATAGAATCATAAAATAGTTAGGGTTGGAAAGGACCTTAGGATCATCTATTTCCAACCCCCTGCCATGGGCAGGGACACCTCACACTAAACCATGCCACCTAAGGCTCTGCCCAACCTGGCCTTGAACACTGCCAGAGATGGAGCATTTACAACCTCCCTGGGCAACCCATTCCAGTGCCTCAACACCCTAACAGGAAAGAATTTCTTCCTTATATCCAATCTAAACTTCCCCTGTAGAAGTTTTAATCCATCACCCCTTGTCCTGTCACTACAGTCCCTAATGAGGAGTCCCTCTCCAGCATCCCTATAGGCCCCCTTCAGATACTGGAAGGCTGCTATGAGGTCTCCACGCAGCTTCTCTTCTCCAGGCTGAACAGCCCCAACTTCCTCAGCCTGTCTCCATACAGGAGGTGCTCCAGTTCCCTGATCATCCTCGTGGCCTCCTCTGGACTTGTTCCAACAGTTCCATGTCCTTTTTATGTTGAGGACACCACAACTGCACACAATACTCCAGGTGAGGTCTCACAAGAGCAGGGTAGAGGGGCAGGATCACCTCCTTCGCCCTGCTGGTCACGCTCCTTTTGATGCAGCCCAGGATACGGTTGCTTTCTGGGCTGCGAGCTCACACTGAAGCTGGTTCATGTTCATTTTCTCATCGACCAACAGCCCCAAGTCCTTCTCCACAGGGCTGCTCTGAATCTCATCTTTGCCCAACCTGTACCTGTGCCTGGGATTGCTCTGAATTTAACACAGAAAGTGACTATTAGTACGATGTCATGGTTTATTGACAAGCACAATCATTTGCAATTTACTAAAGCAAGGTCAGCTCAAACTTTGCATTGCTTTTCCTAGAAAATGCCACAAGGTGAGAAAGTCTAACAAAACGTCTCTGTTGATTTTATAGCCATGCTCTCATAGAAGAAAAGGCAATTAAGCACTCAGTGCAAAATGTTACCATAAATACATATGTAGGTTTTCTGCTCATAGAGAAATATTGAAGAACGATTTGACTCCCAAGTAGTAAACTTCCATTTGTCGTTATAATCAGGTGATCATGTCCACATAGTAACAAATCCACACACAGTATTTTAGCATAAATACACCTAAAGGTATTTAGGGAAGAAAACATTGCCTCGTTTCATTGAAGCTCACAACAGGTAAACACATGCAAAGGCTATAAAAAAATATAGCTGTCCTTTGCTCTTCTCTCTCTCATTTGGGTCAAACTGTGGTCATCTCCTCCAGACTAATATCTTTATTTGTTTCAGATGTCTACCAGGAATATCCTGGTGCATTAAATTACCAAGTTTGAATAGTTTAAGTAGTTGAGTCCCTTTGGCTGGGGTGCTGTTAATGACCATATGTCTTGGTTTAACCCCTGTCAATAACTAAGTACCAGGCAGCTGCTCACTCATGCTCTCCAGAATCGAGTGGGAGGAGAACGAGAAAAAGGTAAAACCCACAAGTTGAGGAAAGAAGAGCTTAAAAATTGAAATAAAGTTAAATAATAATATAATAATAACAACAACAAAAATAATGATAGGAAAAAGAGAGAAATAAACCCCAAGAAAGACAAGTGATGCACAATATAATTGCTCATCACTCACTGACAAATACCCAGCCTGTTCCCAAGCAGCAATCAGCACCTCCAAGCCAACTCCCCCCTAGTTTATATACTGGGTATGATGCACTGTGGTATGGAATGCCTCTTTGGCTAGTTTGGGTCAGGTGTCCAGTCTCTGCTGCCTTCTGGCTTCTTCCACCCCTCTTCACTGGCAGAGAGTGCGACTTAAAAGTTCTTGATCAGGGTAAGTGCTACTGAGCAACAACTAAAACATCAGTGTGTTATCCGCATTGTTCTCAAACTAAAGCCAAAACACAGCACTGCACCACCTACAAGGAAGAAAATTATCCCAGCCAAAACAAAGACACCATACATTATGTAGTTGGTGATGAGAAACACACAAAGTTACTTTAAATAATCTCCAAGTGACAAAAAAAGGAGGCATCAAGACAGCTTTTGAGGAAACGTGGAGAACCCTGCTCTAATCATGTTGATCTTGAAGTGGCCATTACAGACACAACCACAGGACAAGCTGGAGAGACAGTGGGGTTTTATCTGGACAAGCAGGCATAAGTCTGAGTCTGTCATTTCTCAGCAAATTCATATTTAATGGTATTTCCAAGAAGAAAATGTAGAAGGAAAGAAGAGACAAAATGTTGGGAATTAAAAACTAACCACTCAGCAATGTGGTGAGCATTAGGTAAAGACCAATCGAGCAAACAAGTACTTTGCTGAAGGGGGAATTAAAACTGAACATCAAAAGAAAGAGAAGACACAAGTAAGTGGAAGTGGATCACAATAAAGAAGATGAACACATTGCAATTAAATACTGAGTATAAAAACTCAACTCAGAGATGAAGCTTCTGCCCCTAAATAAGAGTTCACATGCACATTCATAGAGGAAACAGTTTTTAATGAGAAATTCCTTCAACTCCTTTCATTAGGAAATGAGAAGTTTAATTAGAGGAGTATTTGGTGATATCTTTTCTTCTCTCCCTCCCTTCAGTAATTCAGCCCCACTCATGCCACATTCCACTTTTGCAATTGGTGAATTTTCTTATTTATCATAAAAGGAGCAAGACACCAAGTCTTGCTAACAGAAGAAAACTGAGAGGATTAAAGTAGAAAGGAACTTTGCTAATATGGAGGGAAATAGTAGGAAAGAGTTAATGAAAATTCACACAAAAGAGGAGAAAGCACAGGAGTGGGAAAACAGCGAGGATCAGAACCCTAGCATGTTCAAGGGCTAATAGGCAAGATTTCTCCTCAGTTTTGGGAGGTTTTGGTTTGGTTTGGTTTGGTTTGGTTTGTGTTTTTTTTTTTTCCCAAGGTTTCTGTTTGCAGAGGACACATATGCTAAAATATATATTTTTTAAAGGTCATTGTTTGATATTTTCACAGAAAAAAAATGTAAAAGAAGTGAAAATATAATTTTTGAGCTGGAAAGGGCTACTTGGGTCAGTGATCAGAGACTGAACATATGATAATACAGCAAATAAGCCAAGAAGTCAGAGCCAGACCACTATTATTTCTACATTAAAGGCTCAGATATCCAGCAAGCAACATTTGTAAACAGTATATTGAAATGCAATACAGGCTGCTGTACATGATGAACTCTGTTTTCTCTCTTCTCTCCAGGCTTTAACTTACACGTTTCCAGATAAAACAGAGAAAGGTAGTCCACAGAAGACCACAGGAGAAAGCCAGCTGTGGTATGTGCACAGTAACTTTGATCACACTGAAGATTGCAACTCAGCAGCTAATGTAAAGGTTGGGAGGATAAGACAGTGGCACTATTCAAAGGGGTGGTAGGGTTTGAATAAAGTTTAAATCAATTTATATATGGTATTTTGAATTAATCTTTATAAACTGATTATAGAATTATGAATCCAGGCTGAAAGAAAAAGGGACACTCTACAAGCATTAGAGGAAAAAGAGAGTGATTTGCAGTTATGTTGATCTGTTTATGATTCTGAATTAAAATATTATTTATAAGGCAATAGTAGCCAATGACCATTTTTTCTCCCTGTAAAAAGTGTTGAAATACACAAGACAAAAGAAGCATCTGCCTTCTCAGCCAGATGATTTCTGAGTTCCTAATCTAATCCTGATCAATAATAGCTCACTGAATTCCTATAACGTCTGCATAGGAAGAGGTCAAAGTATCAGGAATACCTCTGTGTCTTATAAAGAGAAAAAAACTGGATGAGCAATTACTGCAACTGATATTTCAAATTGTTTAGTCAATTATAAGTCCTGTGTCTATTATAACAAGTTGGGTTCAAATAAAAAAGTCACAATACTTAAGTAAACAACCCAGAATAACTTTAAAACTCATTACCAGAGCTGTCTTTCAAACTCCAAACTCCCAACTCTTCATCTACCCATTGGAACTGCAACAGCCCTAACTGGCTACGTGCATAGTTTTGACTAAAATAGCAGCATTTGTACAGTATTTCAGGAAAGGATGCACAGCTTTTTTGGGGGAAACAAATGAATTATGCATCTTAAATATCAACAAATATTTATACAGCTAACAATCTGCAGCTTAAGTGGTCTCTAGAAATTTAAAGAAAGGGCATATTGTAGTACTCCATGATAAACTCAATAATAATTAGAATTCCTACCAGGCTGTTAGCTAATGCAGACATATTAAAGCATATTTTTAGCTGAGCTTATTATGTTCTAATAAAATTTAAAGAAGCATAGCTGAAGGGGAAGAAGTAACAGCATCTGGTCTATTACCAGCTCTGCATTCTGCTGTGCCATTTAGACACTGCCAGTGTGTATGTTTTTGAAATGCTGAAATAAAGTCCTAGTTTGAGCCACTATTACTGCTTTACAAATAATCTGTGCATAATCCTCTGCTTTTAACTTCTGTGATGTAGCTTTCCTGGAGGGATGCAGTCCTGAAAGTAGCATCCTAAACTATGGACCCAGCTCACAAATGTAATGGCATTCAATCCTTATGGCAGCCTGCTCATAGAATCAGGGAATCACAGAATTGCAGAATCATAGAATAGTTAGGGTTGGAAAGGACCTTAAGATCATCCAGGTCCAGCCCGCCTGCCATGGGCAAGGATGCCTCACACTAAACCATGTCACCCAAAACCAGCTTCCACCACACATACTCCTGAACATAGCTGCAGTGCTCTCTCTGATGTCCAGGCTCATTAAAGCAGATTTTAATTTATTTAATTTATTTTATAATTGTTTTTTTACATCTAACCTCTAACTGCTGCATGAGTGATGTCCATTTCATGGCCGGGAATCTCTGCTGCTCAATAGAGGTGGTACAAATGTTAAATGGATGTTGACTAGTTTTGAAGTTACAGATGAAGGGGGCCTATAGGGATGCTGGAGAGGGACTCTTCATTAGGGACTGTAGTGGCAGGACAAGGGGTAACGGGTTCAAACTTCTACAGGGGAAGTTTAGGTTGGATATAAGGAGGAAGTTCTTTCTTGTTAAGGTGATGAGGCACTGGAATAGGTTGCCCAGGGAAGTTGTGAATGCTCCATCCCTGGCAGTGCTCAAGGCCAGGCTGGACAGAGCCTTGGGTGGCATGGTTTAGTGTGAGGTGTCCCTGCCCATGGCAGGGGGGTTGGAACTGGATGATCTTAAGGTCCTTTCCAACCCAAACTATTCTATCATTCTATGTTCCTTATGTGGTAAGTAGTATGGATTGTTCTGGAGGACATCAGATCTCAAGGCAAAGAAGAATCTGAGGTTTTACATAGGATTTTAAGGAATTATTGTTGCAGTGAAAAACAATTCTTAAACAGAAAAGTCACTTGCACACTTTGACTCCTCCCTTTACACCTGCTTGCAAACTGATAGAGTCAGGGAGTCTCTCCAGTAGCACATCTAAATTATGACGGGCTTATTTTGCTGGGCATCACTGGTGCTTGACAAGGTGTGAGATCTGAGGGCACACTGGCTTGTGGAGCATATTGAGTGCCTCGGATGGTGTCATTCAGACACCTTGAGGAATGTCTCCCCTGGGTTATTTCACAGAAATGATGTTATAATCTGAGAAGTTGTTCCACCAGGTTTGATTTCCTTTAGGAATCAGGAAGAAACAGAATTTAGTTGACTTCAGGGTTTCATGTTCTCACGTAAGGATAGCAGAAGAAAACAGCAGTCCTAGTACTATTTACTGAGTATGGCTTGATTTAGGCAGCAAGATGATATGGGAAGAGGTTTAAATCACTTCTGGGAAAGCACATGCAGAGAAATCACTTTAATGATATGTGAAGCATTAAAAATAAATATTTTATATCACTTTTTTATTTTTAATAATGTCAATTATACTTAATCTACGGTGTACATCTATTAATGCAGCCCTTTTCCCTCTAGGGATTTCAGTACATGAGCATCTTTTATTACTATGTAATTTGCATGTAACAGAAAAAAGAAAGAGGAAGCAAAAGGAAGGGAAGGTATTGAACAAGGCACCACCAAAGCAAATCTGGGAATACCATTAGTTATGAGAATGACTGCCCATTACAGACTGCCCATGGGGACACAAAACAAATGCACAAAGGTGGATTAGTGGGAGAGCTGCTTGTCAGTGCAGGGCTAGGATAAAACTTGTTAAACTCTCCTCATAAGACTGTTTTGAAAGCCTGACCAAGCAAAGCATCCTAAACCATCATTAATGCAATTAAATAAGAGTCTAGCAGGAATGTGATCCATGTCATAATGCAACTAACAGATGCCTAGAGACAAGAGACTTTTTAAATCAGAAAATAAATGAGAAGGTTATTGATGACTCCCTTCTGTCTAGAGAAATGATCTTCAACATCTTTAAGTTTCAGCATGATACTCATTTTTCCAGCAGGGATATTCTAACTTAGGATATAAGTTTCTATATATTAACTTACAGTAAAGTTCAATGCCAATAGGCTTGTTTTTTAATTGCCTTTCATAAGGGCTTTCATAGGAGTGATCCCAGGAGACCCCCAAGAGCACAGGATGAAGAGCATTATGGTAGTACTGCCTGCCCACAGATGACTCTAAAAGAGCAAATATCCCAAACAATAAATCCATGAAAGATTACACCACGTTTACAGTTTCTTAGTATTATTACACTGCTGCTCAATGCAAGAAAGTAATTCCACAACTGTTATCTCCTAAGTAAGAGCACCTCTTCCAAGAAGCTGTAGCTTTCCTTCACCCTTCCTCCTCCTGTGTTGATTTCTCCCTATGCTCACTACCCACTTTCAGTGGTGCTTTGTTTCTCAGCAGGCACAGTTTCTAATTGCTTAAAGCAGAAATATCTACTTTTTCATATTAAATGTTTATATATTAGGGCAAAAAATTATTATAGTTGTTTAGTGGAAAATTTGAACTCGGTTTCTATGAGGCTTCACAAGGTGACAAGTAATAGAGGTATAAATTATTATGGAAAGGGACTCTTCATCAGGGATTGCAGTGATAGGACAAAAGGTGATGGGTTCAAACTGAAACAAGGGAAGTTCAGGTTAGATATAAGGAAGAAGTTCTTTACTCTGAGGGTAGTGAGGCACTGGCACAGGGTGCCTAGAGAAGTGATAGACGCTCCGTACCTGGCTGTGCTCAAGGCCACGTTGGACAGAGTCTTGTGTGACACGGTGTAGTGTGAGACATCCTTGCTGTTGGCAGGGGGTTGGAACTGGATGATATTAAGATCCTTTCCAACCCAAACCATTCTATGATTCTATGTTTTTGTATTTTTCAAATGTTTATGTAGAGTATTTAGAATTTACAGTGTACTTTATAAAAAAGTTTAGGGTTTACACTCATATTTTTTGTCTATTCTACATATTTATGCAATTTCTATAATACCTCAGGGTCTCAAAGCCCTTTGAAGTATTTCATAGAATCATAGAACACATAAAAGCCTTATCTTGGTGAGACAGGAGAAGAAAACAATAGTGTTATTATATTTAGGTAACAAAGGAGGATCAGAAGTCCAAACTCTTCTGACGCAGATATCTAAATCTCAGTTGCAATTCTGTGCATCTGCATCTGTAAGGATCTAGAAAAGCAAGTGGAGGCTTATGTTTTTAGGGTATCTGAACAGCAGACTATGCACCTCTGAGCTTGAGTTGTTTTATATCTATGATGCCCACCGATTTCACAGACCAGGGCTGCTCAAAATATGCCACCAAAGCTGTCTTTGTAGCTCAAATTTCCTAACAGCTTTACAAAAAACAGCCCTTTTTGGCATTTTAAAGACTGTTGAAGTCTTTAAATAGTTAACACTATTTTCCTGCTTTCTCTACGGCTGGACGGCATCTCCTAGTACAATACGAGCTGTTGCTCGAATGGGCTTATTTATCTTTGTCTGAAGACATTTTTAACCAGTCTCTGAACTGAAGAGATTCAAAGAGCATCATTTTCCCCTGCATGCTAATTAGCTTGATAATTTTGTTTATTTAAGCTTATTAAGGAACCTGGTAAATTAATACATGGCATCATAATATATCTTTCAGGTTTCCCACAGCTGATTACTCATAAGGTTGTTTAACAGCGCAGCGTGGCTCACGGTACGATAGTCTTGTGGGATTTGCAAATCACTGAAGGAGCAGGTTTTTTTGCACAAGTTGTATCTATGGCTCACTGAATTGTGTGCGAAGTAAGGTATTAATTGTGTCAATAAACAGAACCAAAGTGCCTTTCACAGGCCCCATGATAACCACTTTTGCCTCAGCTGGGGTTCTTCAAATGTTCTTAGGCTGTATTTTTCCACAGTTGACTTGTACCACACAGTTGGTGTTTGTCCCTGAGTCATGCACCAAGAGAACTGGAACTGCCGGTGAGACAGCCACAAGGCCCATTCTGCACCCGGCATAGAGGGAATGTCAAAAGAAAACCAGTCAGTTATTCCCACAGACCACCAATCAGCAGTAAAATGGCATTTTCATCAATAACAACATAACCTTTTTGCATCCATGCAAAACCCACCTTCATTGTAAATTCATTTGCCTCTGCTATTCCTTGTTAAAATAGTTTTAAAACTGTAAAACTAGATTCCAATTTGCACAGGCTTGGACTTATGACGGGGAGAAAGGCAAAAGGATACAGGCAGCTCTACATTTATGTGAGTTTTATGAGGAGTTCCTCCTGAAATGAACTCTGAAGTAATCTGTGTTTTGCATTATTCTCTTTAGCAGTCCATTACAGTTTCAGCTACTTCCAAGATCTCCCATAACTGGTTGTATTGAGTCAAGGATGTATTTCAGAAGAGCTTAACTTTATATCTTAGGATTTTAGGGAAAGCACTCTAATAAATGGGAAGTGAATGGAAATACTGTTGGCTATTGTAAATAACACCCTAAATACTTGCAAAGGTCATTTTTCGGTTCCTTATGACACAGTGATTACCTCAAAATTGCACTGCACCTCCTTTTATAGCTGATTAGATGACATTGACTTAAAACACATATGTAGCAGCAAAGTTTGCAAACCTTTATGGAGGAAAAATATATTCACTGCTAATCGAGTGTTAAATAAGAGCTAAATTATTCTCAGTCATCAGCATAAAGCAGAGATTAATAAACCAGGTGAATCGAATATGAGATGAAGAGGCCACTACAATCCTGTAACAAGTGGTGCTCCTCAGGAGTCAGTATTGGGACTGGTGCTGTTCAACGTCTTTGTCAGTGACATGGACAAGTGTCATTGAGTGCACCCTCAGCAAGTTTGCTGATGACGCCAAGCTGTGTGGTATGGTCAACAGGTTAGAGGGAAGGGATGAGATCCAGAAGGACATTGACACACTTAAGAGGTGGGCCAATGCCAACCTCATGAAGTTCAACAAGGCCAAGTGCAAGGTCCTACACCGGGGTCGGGACAACCCCAGGCACAGCTACAGGTTGGGTGGAGAAGAGGAGATTCAGAGCAGCCCTGTGGAGAAGGATTTGGGGGTGTTGGGTGAGGAGAAGCTCCCCATGACTCAACAATGAGCTCTTGCAGCCCAGAAAAACAACCAGGTTCTGGGCTACACCCCCAGAGCATGAGCAGCAGGTGAAGGGAGAGGATCTTCCCCCTCTGCTGCACTCTGGGGAGACCCCCCCCCTGCAGTCCTGATCCAGTTCTGGGGCAACAGCACAAGAGAGACGTGGAGCTGTTGGAGGGACTCCAGACGAGGTCATGGAGGTGATCAGAGGAAATTCTTTACTATGAGAGTGCTGAGGCACTGGCACAGGGTGCCCAGAGAAGCTGTGGCCGCCCCATCCCTGGCAGTGTTCAAGGCCAGGTTGGACACAGGGGCTTGGAGCAACTTGCTATAGTGGAAGGTGTGCCTGCCCGTGGCAGGGGGTTGGAACTGAATGAGCTTTAAGGTCCCTTCCAAGCCAAATTATTCTCAGATTCTATAAAATGTCACTCAAAAAGTCATTTTATTTTGTTAAATTTATGTTTTACTTTATTTTATTAAATTTATGTTTTATTATATTTTATTAAATTGAAGTAAATTATTTTTTTATTAAATTGATGTTTAATCATTTAGGAAAAGAAGGCAGTGTGATTATCCTGGAGCCCAGAATATTTATCCATGTCTGAACCTGGGCTGAAGTTAAATGGTTACACAAAGCCCTGACTGCCTAGGTTTAATGGTGACCATGGTCCTCTCTGACCTTGCAGATGACTTCCACAGCTCACTTCCAACTGCTCCTCCTTTGAACTGCTGATGCTGTGACAGGAGTGGGAGTGACCCACATTTAAAATCTTGGTTTCTATGCAACTGGTTTTGCACAGATTTACCTTTTTTATTTCTGTTATAATCCCCCTTCAGTCTTTTTGCTAATATTACCCATCAGTTATCACCTAGTAGAGAACCTGTGTCAGTCCTCCCAGCATGAAAACATAATAGCTTTTCAGCATGGCTTCTCCCATGTCAGAACAAAAAGGTATTAATCTGTTAAAAATACAGTCAATCGGAAAGCTGGTTGGCTATTTTGAGTTCACTTTGTTGGGTTTTTTCTTTCCTAATGTTACACAAGTCAGGGAAGAAGTCATGGTTTAATTCTTTCTGGATTACACTCAAATCAGGACTTGTTTAAATTGCTCCCATGTGGAACAATAATCCATAAACAAAGAAAGAGAGGAGTTGAGCTTGCATTTCAAGGACAGCCCTCTACTACTTTGAAAACCAAGGTAAAAAACCCAACTCTGTTTTTCTTTCCTTCAATAGGAAAGCTTGCAACATACATAAGCAATGTACAAACTGTAGAAAGTGTTCAAATTGCATTAGGAGTATTACACTGAAGCAAAAAGAGAACTGTGGTGGGTTTTTTACTTCCTCCTTCACCTATAAGGAAAGCTTGCTATATATGGTCTAAAGAAGAACTTGCATAGAAAAAAATCTATTCAAATGGTAATATGAATAACACGTTAATAGAGAATTCACTTTCCATGTGTTCACAGAAATAAACCAGCTGCCTTCACTAGAAATGGATGGGGCTTATTGTTAATCTATCATCTTGATTCAGAAAATCCTGACATTTCCCTCATGGTAGAATTTCAAATATATACAGTGGGAAAAAAGGAAATAAAAAGAAAACAAAAACTTTTTTATGCAAAAAAATCTTATTTAAAGAACTTAGAAATTCCTTTTGTTTTCTTCTAAAACCTGCTCCTCAGATTACAGAACTGATTATTCAATGCAGCTCTAGACACCTGATGATATTTAATATAGCAGAAAACATTTGTGTTCTGCTCAAAAAGAGAAGTCATCTCCATGTGGGTTTGAAGACAAATACCAGTCAACTTGACAGGCAGAAACAAACACATGCTATGCTGTATGCTAATGTGTCCTAATTCCCTCTTCATCTGCAATGATGGATATTCAAAAGATCACTGAAATCTATACTGTTCTTTAATGATGAACGTAGGTCTTAGGTTATTGCAAAAGTGTGCACTTCAGCAACAGGTACTTTCAGTAAACTGATAAAAATAAAGGATGAATTTTAAATTGCTCGGATTATATGCAGTCTGTTCCACTTTATATAATGTTGTGAGTTTACAGAATGCGATAAGCAGTGTATAGTGCTCAGTAATTCTTATTTTCCCTTTGACTGAGTTGCTGTGATATTAGCAATTTCTATGTATTCACATTCTAGCACACTCTGAAGGTATCAGCATTCAAAATTAACTCAAAAGTATAAACTAAACGCATCTATAAACCATACACACCCTGGGAGAAAAACAACAGAGGTTGAGAAACCAGATATTATGAGACATTTACATCATAATAGAGACTAACATTGAGATTCGGCTCCTAATGAACACCACTGGCATTCTGTCAATGACTTTTGTAAGAACAGGACTTTGCATAAGAAAGACACCATTGTATGGCCACTCACTATAATCTGCATAAACACCCCATAAAAATCACTCTAGTAATATCTTCATTGAGTCACTTCTCATTATGCTGGAGTATAATCTTTAAATCCAATTTGGGCATAATGTTGTTAGAATTATAGATTCAATTCCAGGTTAAATATGTTTTATTTGTTTCTAATTTGAATTTGTGTACTTTCAACGACTTGATCCACCTGGCATGAGAAACCTTCCACGGTCTCACACTGCAATTACTGTCTTTTTTATATTCTCTAGAATATATTTGCTAAAGGAGATGGCTCAGTGTAAATCAACTTCTTTTCCACCGTAAGGCTGATTCTTAATTGTATTATATATCCCTTTCAACAGTTGGGCAACACAAAGGGATTTTAAGGATAATGAGCATCCTTATGGTCTCCCCCAACGCAAGTTAGAAAAAATTCACAAGTAATACTGTTTACCCATGTTAATGAAATCCTTAGTGGGTTTGGGTAGGAAAGCTCACCCTTCCTTCTCCTGTATACCAGAGAGCCATTCCCATGCTAAGGAGATCCAGAAAAATAGCATTACATGCAGTTGCAGGTCTCAGTATAAGCCATTCTTCACAACACCTCTCCTAAGGTTATGTGCAGTGGATATAACTGCATTTGAGCCAGTAACCCCTGACTGTCTTTCCCATCAGCAAGAAAACCAGACCCTACTAAAGTGCAATTCATCTCTCCTAAAGTAGGCATCTGAACTCAGACAGGTGAACTGTCCCCTAAATGCACCTCTATCGACTATAAATGGAAGCTAGGGCAATAATCTCAGACAGAGACATCTATAGAGGGGATGCATACAGTTATGTCAAATTAATTCCACCCTCACTGTACTGCTTTTGAAGAGAAAGATTAGTTTAGGAAACAAAATCCTGAACACATTTCTAAGGTTGAGAACAAGGATGTTTAATCAAGAGTCCCTGCTCCTTGAGGAAACAAATGGAAGCCCTTGTTTCTCAACAGATCCTATTGAGAAAATAGGACATTTCAGGCTTTGGACAGGGAATTCACAATGACATAAAGGGTCAACATGATAATATGACTGGATGTTCTATTTTTTTCTGTGTGAAATTCTATGGAATTATCAGAATTATTAAAAATGTGGTAAACTCACTAAAGAGCATTTTTTTCTTTATTTGGGATTCCTTTAGCATTAGTAATGATTAGATTCAGTTAACGAGGTATAAATACAGATGAAATACCTAGGTATTTAGGATTCTAAGTGGCTTGCTTTAATCATTGGGTTTCTTTTTGGGTTTGGTTTTGTTTTTTTTTTCCCCAGAAAATCTGTTTTCATAGATATAAACTTTTGCTTAGATACAAACATCCCATGTCAAAATCATACAGAAATCATAGTTTAGTTGTGGTTCGCTTTTAGATTTTCAATGTTTCATTTTCATTTTAGGAGTCCATTATTCAGAGTTAATTTATGCAACCAGGTTTTAAGGTATTTTTTCCAAGGTAATACAATGAACAAACTGAAGGAAATACTTTTTCCTCACAGGGCCAGTATAATGCATGTATTAGGTATATTTAGACTTATTGCAAGATCTATTTAAAACAATAGCAACTTTTTATAATCAGCATGTTAGCTTAGAATTACACAAAGAAGCACAGCATCACTTGGGATGGAATAGATATTCTAATTACAGCTCTTTCCTTCTATCCAGCTTTATCCTTTATATCTGAATCACAAAAAATACAGTATTGCCTGTGAACCTATACAAAGTAATTGAACAACAGATACAGAACTAAAATAATAAATAAATTATAAAAACCCTCCACAATCCCAAACAAAAAAATAATTGGGATTTGTTAGAGATATTTTTCATCATACTTAGATGCTATTTTTTATGAGGTTGATTGATACAGGAATATTGTTAATTTAAAATATTGGACTTCTACAGGACATTTGACCTGGTATTGTGAGAGATTCTGTTTCATAAATTCAGATCACAAAAACTCCAAAACAATAAAAAATACATGACCTATAATATGCACATTATGTTAAAAACTGCCTAAACTATAACTCAGAAAACATCATTACTAATATTGAATCTTATATGAGTACCTGCATTTCCCTTGGGCTCAAGAGAAGACTTTGTTGCTCTGTGTTATTTGGAGATGTTAAGAATGTCTGGGAAAATAATTTTATCACTGGGAAAAATCTGGTGGTGACATGATAGGAGGAAAAGTGATTAATGAGAAACAATATAGTTTGGTTTCAGTGAAACAGTATCTATTTCAATATGGCCAAAGTCCACGTATATAGGAATCAAGAATGTATGCTACAATAATGTTATGGGTTTGCTAGTGACTCGGAAAAGTACTTAGGGCCATGGAGGGTAATCAACTCATAATAAGATCCCAGGTGACACTGCAGTCAAAAGTAATAATGGATAGAAATATGGAATAGTGAGTAGGAGTTGTGAAATTATAATACATATGCATTTGACAATAATGAAACCATTCAGGGAATAATTTGTCCATTTCTGGCATCAGTGCATTAAGAGAGATGCTAAAAACCTGGAAATAATTGCAAGGGGAGCAGAGGAAGTGACTAAAACCTGGATAGCAGCATGGTGTCCTGGGGCACAAGAAGTACTCCATCTTTTCAGGGAGAAACCTACTTAGAGACACATGATAGTGTCACATGATAGTGTCTCTAAGTATCCACGCAGACCATGAAAATTCAACAAAGGTATTTCCAATCTAGAACAGCAAAGCAAAACACAACCAATATTGAAAAGCCAACGTGAGTTAAATTCAGCAAGAAAAAGGAAAAAATAATGAAGAAGATTAATTGGTAGAATCACTTTTTCACTTTCATGGTGAAGTTTCCATCATTAGAAACTATAAAGTCAGGATATTTGGTTCATAAGACACCTTTATTTCAACACTGGCTATTGTACTTTAGAAAGAAATTAGCTCATGCCACTGCTATGCACTAATTCCGTGAACTTGTCATCAAATAAATTTTCTTAAGCACACCAAAATCTGTGAATAGTATTTATTGATACTGTTCTGGCACTTCCAGATTTAATTTGGAAGATTGACTCTCATTGTGAACAAAAAAAAAAACCTTTGGACTTTTATTAAAGACTCCCTCTTACAGCTTATATATGCTTAAGTTATTATGATTATTTGGAGGTCGAAGTCTCAGCTGCAGGCATGAGTTGATCTTACAGATGCTGCACATGTGAAAGATGCTGCACACATCAAACTGAGAGGATGGCAAATCCACACATGCTCTCAGCTTGGAGGGTGAAAAATGTGAGCAGCTCTGGTCCTGATGCCACTGAGAGGAAACCCTGCCTAAGCCTAGTCCTTTTAACAAGAGTATTAATGTGGAAACTACTGTGTGGAATAGCAAATCAGCAGGTTTTGACACAGACCTCAATAATCTAGGAAGACCCTGAAGCTGGTGACTTTACCCAAAAAACTGACACCTGATTCCCCTTACTATAAGAGTCATTAAGAACCAGCACTTTTGACTATGGCAGACACAAATGTCTTCTGCTTTCACCAACTGGGTTGCAGAGTCTGTCCCCTTTGTAGGAGCCCACAGTCTACAATAAAGAGAATGATAGCAAATTCAGCTTTGGAGGACAAGTTGTGAATGCTCCCTCCCTGACAGTGTTCAAGGCCAGGTTGGACAGGGCCTTGGGTGACATGGTTTAGCATGAGGTGTCCCTGCCCATGGCAGGAGGGTTGGACGTAGATGATCTTAAGGTCCTTTCCAACCCTAACTATTCTATGATTCTAAAACCTTGGCCATTTGGAAAGACCAGTCTGATTTCACAAGGTATTATTCTACTCCTTGCTTGCTACACCAGTGGTTTTGTTTCCAATGCCTTTCCCCAGGAGGCTGAGCCTGAATTGTATTCCAGGGGCAATCCAGAAACGGAAAGGCAAGTTGGGTCTTACTTTTGAAAATTAACATTTAACTTTAATTGCTCTTTCTCACAGCACTTTGGAAATTATTCCTCTGTGCAAACTGAACGAGAAGGGAAAAGGTCACGTTCAATTGTAAAAATCCCTGAACTTTAGCTCTAGTTTACCACCTTGTCTTCATCTTAAGAAACAACAATAAAACCCAAACAAACCTTGTCTTCATGCCTGCTTTACATTAGAACATTACAAGGGAAGTTATAATGTTGTCTGTTGCCCTGCTGAAAAGAAAAATAACCAATTTACTCTTGTGTGGTTCAGGAGAAAATAGCCTTGAGAAAATGTTATTGATGTAGTGTATTTATGTAGGGTTGCAAGACAAATTATGCCGTCAGCAAATAAGGTCAGAGTAGCAGAGTGAATTACTGGCAAAAATAGGTTGCTTGCAAAGGACAAAGGTTGTTTTAACTGCATATAAACCTTGAAGCCAGATGAGAAGAAAAAATAAGACTCAGTGTAGAATTTGGTATTTTAAAGCTGCACAAAACTCAAAATGAGTTTTTTTTGTGGATAACTACTACCTGTTTTGGAAGGATGAAGGGGGCTGCATGCTAGAATATCTGCCTGTTATTATTGGGAGCCAGTTTTAGGACCTCCTGTGAAGTACAGCACAGCTGCTTCAGTCAGTAGTCTTTGGACCCTGCTTCAGAAAGGAAAATACCACACATAGGGATCTGCTCCTAATGCTTTCTCATGCTGTCCTAAAGAAGTTCATGTCGTTTTCTACAGCACAGAAGAAGGAACACATTAACAGACGCCAACCAACCTGCTTAACCACAAGTATACACAGGAGTACACTGTATAGAAGAGCACACTATTTAGTTTTTAACGAAGTAGAATTTGGTTTCACAGTTCTGGGTGCTGTCGGTAATTCCTCATCTGTCTGAAACACATTTAACACAGGTTCTGCTTTATCCAGGACTGGTGACTGCCAGAAACTGGCAATTTATTCCTAGGATGCTTCAAGTTTTTCAGTTGCTCATAAAAATGAGCTTTGAAGGTTTCTTTCTGAACCAGCTCTGGGCTAGACAAATTACAACATCAGTTCTTTAAGAATTGTCTCATTAGTGTGATAAATAAGCTTTAAATACAGCAACATTAGGCATGTCAATATTGCGTTGCAGTTTTAATTGGCATTACCTGCATTATTTAAACAAGCAAGCACATGGCTAGATACACCATGGACATTAGTTGCTCTCATGCTGTGCATTTCATACTTGCCATTGGTGACAATGCAACTTTTTGGAGAAGAGATCAGAGTGGACATCTTCTCTTTTTTAGAGGTGCCCTAACTGCTGGGATAGATCAACGCACAGGATAAGTGCACAGGTATAGCCAAACCTAAGGCTGTACTTACATCTCTTATGCTGCCTAAAGACCATCTTGCCCATGGTGAGCGGCACCTCAAGAGGATTTATCCTGAAGAGGGTGAATTGGCCCAGAAGAGAACCTGGGAATGAGCTATCATCATTATGAAGGTCCCCACGTCAAGTTCAGTTCTAAGACCATCCCTGAGTGGCAGCATATCCTATGGCTGTATGTGTACAGCTGTTCCACTACACCCAGTCTTGACCCCTCACATGTTATGATCTCTTCTGCTCTCAGCATGGTCCCATTCAATCATCCCAGGCAACAACTAAGCATTGCTCATGGTCAAGTACACTCCAAGGACTGGGTCTGTTAGGCAGTTTGGGTATCAACAGCTTATTTTCAGGGCTTAGGAGCCTTGCTTGAACTGGGCTGCATCTGAGCCTAGGTGGGGTGATGTGATGAGACCTAGCTGGTGAGACCCTGCCCTGCTGCCTCTGAGTGGATCCCTGTGTCTTCAAGCACTCCAAGAGCCACCAATCCTCTTGCCCCCAACTCCCACAGTGCATGGCCATAGTCTTAGAGGGCAGTTTGGAAACATAATCAATTAACAGCTATTCTTTCCAAATAAGAATTATCCCCTTTGAAACCTTTAAATACCTGAACCAATCTCTCATGACTGTAAATCCTACAGTATAGTCACCAACGTGAAACTGACAGTTACAACTGCTTCCTCGTGCTTTACATTGCTCATATTTAGCCTTCCAAGACTTTGTAATTTCACCTCTTACTTCTTGGGCACATGGAAAACATTGTCACTTCTGCTTTCCCAAATGTTACTCACCAGATAATAGGAAAGAACATTTGTGTCCTGTTAGAGGTGTAAGAAAAAAATTGTGTGAAACAGGTTTCTACAAGAAGAAAGTAGAAGAGGACTTTAAACAGCGTGATTGGGAAGGAATTATCTTCTACAGGAGGTAGATGCTCCGATATATATACTTCATAATTATAATAAAGGAAATAGAGCCAGACAGTTCTGTTGTGGATCACTGGTTAAAGTAATAGCCTGTGAGACTAGATTTCTTGATCATTATCCTGCTCCATCAGCAGCTTCTAGGTTAGTGGCATGTAAGCTCTTTTTGAACCCAATTCTAACATCTTTTAAGGATGTTTTACACAGATGTAACTCAATTGATTCTAATGGAGTCACTTTCACTTTACATCAATGCAAGTGAAATCAGGATATGATTGCAGTCTCAGTTAACTCTCCTACTAAATAAAATCAGTCTATTGATTAGGGCTAGGGGAGAGTTTAGAGCTGGAATTTGCATTCTCTTTTCATAAAATACAGTTTCTTGTAATTAAAAAAAATTGGCAGGAGACATGACATTGCTGTTGTTTGATAGGATATGGCTTAAAAAATAATGTGTTGGACTCTTGAACTGACAAAATGGATCATTTTGGGTATCCAGACTGCATCCCATTTAATTGCCTGCCTTTAATTTGGGTCCACTTGTGATGACATGGACCTGGTAGGTTGGATAGGTTTCTCCTTGAATGCAGAGGTAAATGGTGTCAGACCACACAGCACTGGCCACCATCGCACAGTACACAGGGGAGCTCTGCAATATGTTGAGTAGCTGCTATGTTAATCCTGTCTGGAAGACAGAGTTAACAGGCAATCCAAATTAAAATGCAAATGCAGCTGAAACAAAACATTCTGTAACAGTTAAACATAAATTGAATGTTTTAATTCAGTAATACCATCTATTGCCTTTCAATATGAATTCAGTTCTGCAGATTGCAAAAGACAATAGAAAGCAAACTGCTTATGGGACACAGAACAAATGCAGTGCTATCTTCTAGAGGTTTCTTCCTTAAATCCACTGCCTAAAAAAATCCTTAACATCTTCCTCACTCCATAATTTCCTCATATATATACGCTATTGACTTCCAACTGTGATTATTAATTTAATGTCTATGTTGTAAAATGCCATTGCTTTTGAAACAGAAGCATGCTGCCTGGCCAGTGAGGACCAGTGTCTGATAAAGCAGGGGATGCCAAAGAAACAGATGACTGCCGAGCCCATGCTGCAGCTCCTGCTCTCTGTGGGATGCTTGTTTAAATTGTTTCTGTAAATCTGAATTAAACCTATAGGTTGCCAGAGGATCCATCAGCCAAAGGACTCAAAACTGCTCTGGGGAGGAGAAAAGAAAGGTGGATGGAGGAGCAGACTGATTCCAGAGCAGTCAAAGAAATGGCAGGAAATTGCATATTTACAAATTGTGATATATGTTGTCTTTTAACTTTGTGTTCCTTGAGAATTCTTTCTCTTTTTTACACCTTTTTTTTTTGGTTTGCTTGTTTCAGTTCCCATTTCAAGATGAGAACAAACAATGAAATATCAAAATATTCCTCAAGGGAACAAGTTTAATATTATTTCAATCTCTAATGCTTATTTACTTTACAGAGCTATTTTGAGACTCAGTTTAGGTCTAAAAATATTAAGAAATCTTTGGGTAAAAAGGGCTTAAAAATTGCTAAGCCTGAATTTTATTACAGCCTCCACTAAATATCAGTTGTTCGTGTTCACCCTTTTAGCTTTCTTGAATGCTCTTAAGACTTATTTCTATCATGTTTCTATACCCTTTAGGCTTCATGTTTGCTTCAGAAGTGTTATATATATTGTGATGGAGAACCTGGCTTTTCTGGAGGAAAAGGCAGTCAAGGAAGGAAGTGGACTTGAGCTTTTCACTGTGGTTGTGCATCTCCTGCAGCGCGCTGCTATTGCGGGTATGTGTCTGCATCTGCCCCAGCCTCAAGCGTGTTGCATGGCTGTAACTCAGCCACACCAGGTAAAGCTCATCATAGAATCACAGAATGGTTAGGATTGAAAAGGACCTTAAGATCATTCAGTTCAAGCCCCCCACCA
This sequence comes from Pezoporus occidentalis, assembly GCF_034315485.1. Taxonomy (NCBI): domain Eukaryota; kingdom Metazoa; phylum Chordata; class Aves; order Psittaciformes; family Psittacidae; genus Pezoporus; species Pezoporus occidentalis. The sequence goes on from NW_026915943.1 coordinate 3,407,129, forward strand.
TGGGCTGGGATGCCTTGCTCTAGACCATGTCAACCAAGACTCCATCCATTGTGGCCTTGAACACTGCCAGGGATGGAGCATTTACCACTCCGTTGGGCAGTCTGTGCCAGTGCTGCAGAGCGGAGAAACCTGCCCTTGTCAAAACATATTTCTGAGACAAATAGGAGTTAATAGAGCAAGAAAAACTAACACAACATGTGCTGTGTTTGGCTTGTTTGCAGATACCTAAAATATAAATCTGCAGTTTTCTGCCTGGAATGCTCTGTGTTGGTTTTTCTTCTTTTAACTTCCCTAAGCAAGCTGCAAGTTTTTACATCTCCACCTCAGCTGCAGGAAGAGTTGGAAGCAGTTCAGATTTCACTCTTCATGCTAAAGAAGAAAGGACAAGCCTGCATATCTCAACGTGAAAGGAGCTATCTCATTTGCATTCTTAGTTATAAGAACTTGTCGCTGTGGTATATAAAAGCAGCATTTAATATATTTACTCTCCATGGGAGTAGATAAGTACTTTATCCCTGTTTTACATATGGCAAAGGGAAAACAGACAGACTGGAAGCTAGATATTCAAAATTTCAAATGACTAATTCCCAGAAAGCCGAGCTCAGGTGTCTGCTAAAATTAGCCTTGTTTAGGTTTATTATTATCATTATCATTATTATGATGATAATGACTGGACACCTGCTCAAGCAGCAGGTTAAATTGTATTAGTCAGTGTCTAAATATACACAGAAAATAAAATCAGCTTCTGACTGCAGTGCTTATCATCTCAGGATGAAACAAGAAACCAAACTGAGATGTGGACAGACTGAGGAGCTACAGAGGAGTGAGAGGCACAACTACACAATGTTTCCAACCCAACATTCCCAACAGGCATCACAGATATTTTAGGAGCTATTTGTGCAATTGATCTAAGATTCCTAGTATATTAAATATATTTATATCTTTATTGATGGGTGTATATATACATAAAAATATGCATAATGCAATTTTGCAGAGGTTTGCAAGAAGTTCTTTCCACTTGTGATGAAAACCATAAAGGTGCTTTGTTGAAAGTATGGCACGTAACTGCTGAAGGCTGGAGCAAGTCCAGAGAAGGCCACAAGGATGCTCACGGGCTGGAGCACCTCCTATAAAGACAGACTGAGAACACTGGGGCTGTTCAGCGTGGAGAAGAGAAGGCTGCGTGGAGACCTCAGAGCAGCTTCCAGTGTCTGAAGGGGCTACAAGGATGCTGGGGAGGGACTCTTCATCAGGGACTGTAGTGATAGGACAAGGGGTGATGGGTTCAAAATGTAACAGGGGAAGTTCAGGTTAGATATAAGGAAGAAGCTCTTTACTGTGAGGGTGGTGAGGCACTGGAACAGGTTACCCAAAGAAGTGGTAAATGCTCCGTCCCTGGCAGTGTTCAAGGCCAGGTTGGACAGTCTTGGGTGGCATGGTCTAGTATGAGGCATTCTTGCCCATGGCAGGGGGTTGGAATTGGATGATCTTAAGGTCCTTTCTAACCCTAATTATTCTACGATTCTGTGCTCTCTAGCTGGTAAATAAGAGACGTGAGTAGGCAACAGGTCATACAGATTCTTGAATCTGAAAACTGACAGCTTTGTTCAATGCTATGCAGAAACAAATGAAAGAGTATCTGTAAGAGAACTGAGACTATCAGAAAAAATACACCAAAACATTTCAGGAGAAGGCTAAGTGAAACAACATCTTTAAAAGCAAAATTTATCAGATGGTACTTAACAAGACCAAAAATGTGGCTATCAAATTTTTAAGCTGTGACATGAAGTCAGCAGGCAGAATTCAACCAATGTGAATGGAAGATGCTGAAAAAGGCCTAGGGGTTGTTGTTCACACCAGGCTGAGCATGAGTCTGTGTGTTTGCACCAGGAATACAGCCAAACTGCATCATTGGGCTCCATTAGATCAGGAAATTAAAATAAATTAGTATCTTCCTTCACTTATTCCCAGTGAGGCCACACCTATAATGGGTCCAGTTTGTGACTTCCTCAATTCAAGCAATAAAACTGGATGGGGATGGGATGCTGTGGTGACCTCCCAGGATTATTACTGGCCAGCGCAAATGAGTTATAAGAAAAGTTTGAGAGAACTAGGCTTGTTTAATCTGACAAAGAGGAAGCAGTAGTGAGGTTTAATAGCAGCCTACAGCTTTTGAAAAGGGATGGGGAAAAATAAGTAGTTACCCAGGGTGAATATGGAAAGCAAATCCTTGGAGATTTTCTAGACTTGCCTAAAGTCATGGCTGACTTGATCTGATGTTGGTGATAGACCCAGTCTGGATGGGAAGTTCAACCAGTAAACTCCAGAGGTCTCCTCCAGACAGCATTTCTAGGAATACAGAGCAGCAGCTATTTTGCTGCCAGTAGCTCATCTTTTGCAGGGAGCCAGAGAAAGTTGTCTGACCTGGACATCTGCATGTAGGAACAGTTCTGATTAAGGGCTAAAAATTATGAGAACCATAGGACTGGGATTTATTAGAAGATTCTAAACCATCACTTGGTCACATAGTATTCATGTGTTTAAAGGCCAAGTTACTGCTGTGCCACAAAATCCCACAGTAACATTACTATTGAAATGGCTATCAGGTATGTGTAAAGTCAACAGAGAAAGTGCATGGGCTTCTAAGGACAGTGGTAGCCACCTAACTACTATGAGTTCCTGACCAGTTCCATCTATCAATAGAATGTAAAAAGAACACCATATGTGCTCCTGCACAAGTCTAAAATATTGGAGAACTGCACAGTGCAGGGAACTTAGACCTGCATTGACTCGAAGTGGAAGTTTGGGATATTGAGTACTCGTAAGAGCAAGCGATGAAGAAGTTAATTCTTTATGTCTAGGAGTTTTAAAACACGATTGAACATCTTTGTGGGAGATATTAATGAGGCACACTGTTAGTGACATGTTTACTGGGGAAAATGGACATAGAGGGGGCATCTTATGATGTTTTCTTCAGGGTTTATGTGTGTGCACAACTTTTGGGGACATGTCTAATCTAATGTAATAGCATCAGTTAGCCATGCAGGCCTATTCAAGATCTGGCTGCTAGCTTTTAAGTCATTTCCACTCAGTGGCAAACTATACATAAAGAAAGTGAAAAAGTGGAGCACAGAACTTCAAAATGAAACCTCAACAATGTGAGAACAATCCTCTGACATAAAGCTGAAGTTTGGCTTCCTGCATCGCCCAAAGAGCACGATGGCCTCTCAGACATCTCTTTCCCCAGAGGCACAGGTTTCAATTTGCACCAAGATTCCAGAAAATTCAGTGAAGTATCACAAAGCTACTAAATCCTCTGGGGCTTAACCAGGCCCCAGTTTAACACCCATTGGGTACAGGGAGAAAGAAAGTGATAATTAAAAGAGAATGTGGGAAAGCAATAGACATCTATTTGAAATGGTGCCTGATGCTAGGAAAAGAGGTGTGTTAATGGCCAAAGTAATATATGAAATCCCAGCAACGGTAATAATATTCTTCACCTTCTGGTGAAGGTACCCTTAAAGGACAGCTCTCATCCATAACTGAATGGAATGATTTACCTCGAATGCCAATTACCAATGTTAATTAGCACAGTCCTTAAAAATCTGTTCCTTGAAAGCCCTTTAGATGGTGTAACATGCCAATGCTTCCTAAAGCAATCACCCTCTGTTCAGTGCTGGCATTGCCAGGAAGAGATAGAGCAGCAGCTCTGTAGGTGCAACCTCTCGCTAGCAATTAATCAAAGGTTGGTAAGAGGTAAGGAAAGGCCTTTTCACATAATAATAGCAACAGCATTAATAATAACCATGATGGGGATAATGACGGTGGTGATGAGAGATGTACTAAACCACAGGAAAAAGGTTCAAGTAATGAAATATGCCAAAGCAGTAACATATAAAGTGAAGAAAATTACAGGAACTAGTTGAGGTGGCAAAACCATCTAGGCAACAAACTACTTCACCAAATTTAGACTTCAGGAATGGCTTCTCAGTCTTGAACCATTTCTTCATGCATACTGCTGGCTTCAGTGGAGGGTTTATGTATCCTTGTGGGCATGTTTCCTGCAGGTGTCTATAGATGCTGTATTTCTGTTCAGAGAAGTGACAGTCATGTTTGGTATATTGAATAGTTCAGGGATGAGTCAGTTTTACAGTACTCGTGCTATTGAATTGCACACCCAGGCAAACATTTCTCCTACACTTTATGGATGTGGCAAACTAACTTTGCTAAAGCCAGCACTGTAAGTGGGATGCCTCCAGGAAGCACCACACTTGCTGTGTGCACACAGATTGCATGGTTGAGCTCTACACAGTAAGAACAGCTTAGGCAGATCTTCAGTGGACTGCCAGACACCTGCAAAGCCTTATTACGTGTGAAAAATGGGATGTTCTTTCAGGTTTGAAATTTGTCTCGGTGACAGAAGAGGACTTGCCCATCAAAACATGAATGATTGCAGTCTATATTTGCGTTTCTGAGCCCTTGACTTCTGCATGTTTATGATTTAAAATGAAAACCAGGAATAGCTTGGGTTTAATTCTAATTTTAATTTTTATTTTATTTTACTTTTCAATTTTAACTGCCTGGAAAAAACAATTGCTATACAAGTGCTCAGATACTCGTAATCTATGAGTACAGAAGTACCGACAGAGATAAAGAATAATAGGTTTAGTTGATGAAATCTTATATTTAACTAAAGATAGACATAGGTGCGAAGAACACAGAGAACAGAGAAGCTATTTTATGAGAAGGGACTAAACCAGTATATTTGCTTAATAAGATGAAAGTAGATATGGGATATGATAGCTACATATACAAAATATCCTTTCCCCTTCTTGTTCTTTATAATTGTTCAAGCAAAATACAATCCTAAAACAAATAAACTGGTTATCAACATCTTTGGAGTGGCCACTAGTCAGATATTTATTGGTTGAGGAGTAAGGTATCATAATAGATCTCCAATGGAAAGACTGAAAAAGGGAACAGAAACTAACAATGAACTCAGATCTTTAGGAGTGAGTACACTGCAAAATCCAAAGCAGCTCCAGGAAGGAACTTGACCACTGTGACAGGACATCCATTTCTCTATTCTGCCAATTTGTTGTCAAACCCTGGGATCTCCAAGGAATTAGCTTTTCTGGTTTGATGTGCTCCAGTTCGAGGTTGAGCTAGAGCAGGGAGAGATCTAGTTTTAAGCATAACACCAGAAAGCAGCCAACAGTCTATGGGGACCTGCAGAATATGGGTAGGCTTAGCTCTGCTATCATGTTTTCTTCTGTCCCTTGGATGGCTGATGGATGACCTTATCGGTCTTCTTTTCAAGACAGTGCCATTCAAAAGTATTCTATTTAGGAAATACTTTTTCCAAAAGTGGCAATGCTTATAACTACTGAACTTTCCAAGTGCTTCCCCTTTGCTGTCTTTGCTTCTGCTCTCTTTTTTCTCATCTTTAATATGATACCAAGAACCTCATACTTTCAGGACTTGTTTTTCAGATAAAGTTCATATAGCAGTGCCTAAAGCCTGGAAGCTCTTCAGATCTCACCAGCTGAGATTTCTCTTGGCATTATACCATCCCTTGCTGGCACACAGTCAATGAACCCTGCTAATATACCATCAATCCTGTCTGGCCCTGGAGAAAGGAGAGTGTCGGGACTTGGCCAGAATACTACTGTGTTTGGCTTATTCCCAACTGGAGTTGTTTAAATCAGTCCCCAGGCTGCTTTAACGCATGCCAAAGACAGCTTGAAAATCAGTGAGCTGACTCCCTGAGCCACCCCATTTCCTGCACCTTCTGTGCCCGATGGTCTCTGGGCACATCAGGCAACAGGGACCAGGCAGCTCCTCTGATCCACTGCCACTGACAAACTTCAATACCATCAAAGCTTCCCTGCATAGCTATCACGCTCTCAAGTAGCTAAAGTATTACTGCATACATGAGTAGATTGAATTCTACAGTGAGGGAAACAGGGTTGAAAGTTTCAGATATGCAAAACACTATCTTTATACCGTTATGCTTTAGAGTGCTGTGAAATGAAATTATACCCTGAGCTCTGCACACTGCTGGTGCATATGTGTGTAGATCAGCCAAAATCTCCCCATTCTTCAGATGCATTGCCACTCAGTGATTTCTCTCTTCCTGCAATGAAATAGAGGTGTGTGTATTCCCTTCTGTAAGTTCCCTATTTTTCCACAGTTACTGTGGAATCTGAGCAAATCCAGCCTGTGGAGTTTGAGTCTTGTTCCTTGTAACCCTCGTTTGATAGAGATCTTTTTAAAAGGTGCACAACAAGCGTATAAAGCTGTTGTTCCTGTCTGTGTGCGTTTTACACTCCCTGTGCACGCTCCACATGATTGTAAGCGGTGGCATAAGGCAACAAGGTGTCTTGGCTGAGACTTAGCAACAGAATATATTTAAAAGCCATTCATTCCCCTCCACTAAACTCAGCTGATTTATTCCTTAGATCTACTGAAATCAATATGAAGAGGCTATCTTTTAAGTGGAAAAAGTTCTTTTTTCAGACACTGAGCCATCACCATGACAGTGTCCATTTTCCATGCTCAGCTGAATCCGTACATGGCTGCGTGGCAGCTTCCCTGACTTAACACGGGCAGGGAACGTGCACTTAGCATTGTTGGGAATGGTTATTCTGAACACCATTGCAGGGGTTTTTATTGCCAAAGAGCACGGGAGGGCTTGTTTTTCCTGAAGTTCAACTTGCCACTGAGCTCAGGGATTAACCTTACTTTGTGAGTGGATTTTGGCAGCTGTAACTGGTAATTCTGCAGCTTTTGTGGTTTCGGGTTTGTTGGGTTTACTTCTGGTTTGGGGTTCATTTTCTTTTTTTAACAAATCCACAGCAGTTTCTTTCTTGGTCTAATTCAGGCCTGGTCTTATGAAAACAATCTATTTAAAGATAGCACCATGGTGTGTTAAATAATAGGGCTGGAGATGTTAAGAGCTGTCTAGCATTGTGATGTATGAGGAGAGGCTGAGAGAGTTGGGTTTGTTCGGCCTAGAGGAAAGAAGGCTCAGGGGAGACATCCCCATGTTCTAATATTTAAAGGGTGGCTACAAAAAAGATGGGGACTCTGCAGACCCAGAGACCATAAACCTGCCAGGGCACGGACCTTGTCTTCTCCTATTTGCTTTTTCAAATTCTGAACACGTATAATATTAGGACTAAAGAGTGGCTTTGACCAAACGCTATTCGATATTCGACAAAGTATTCTATTTAAAAACTATTACAAAATGTTTATCAATTTCTCTTTCATTACATATCTGTGCCTTTATTATGTTATATATTTTTTCTATTAACCTGCCTTTTTTTTCCTCCTTTGATTCCTCCACTTGCAAGAAATACTCCTGAGCTTTGACCACGGTTCACCTTTGAATCCTTGGGTGAACCATTTGACCTGCACACATCTTCAACACAGGTATACCCTGAATGCTTCGACACAATAGCACTTTCTAGAAGGACAAATAAGGTAACAGACAAATATTTAAAGAGGGTTAATCAAACACATGGGCATTTGTGTCTTAATAACCTAAGCCCTAATTCAGTGCTGGCACAGCTTTATGTATTTACATACCACTATCTCCACATGATAACAGCAAACTGTTGCCAAAACTGCAGCTTGCTCTAGTGGAAGGTGTTCCTGCCCATGGCAGGGGGCTGGAACTGAATGAGCTTTAAGGTCCTTTCCAACCCAGACCATTCTATTATTCTATGATTCGATGATACATATTACTCTGCTTTTGCTATCTGTGAAATCCTGAAATTCCTCATATTGTTATCTGGGGAGAGGAGTCAGGATAAGCCTGGCTGTATGCATACCTTAACAGACACAGTCAAAACAATGTCAGGATCTGCAGGGTGAGCAAGAGGAATAATTATGCAATCATACATAAATACATCGCTTTCAGTACAAAGGAGTTTCTTCTCTGGGTCAGACCAGTGACTCACTATATACAGAATGCAGTCTCTGGCAATAGCAGGCACACACTGCTCTTGAGGAAAATATAAGAGCTCTTTCACAGTATAATTCCCTTTATTCTAACAGATAATGCATAAGCTTTTATCCTAAAGCAGAAGTTTTGTATCCAAAAAGAAGGGAGGTGTGCACGCACCTTGGTCTCCTTCCAGAACTCATTCTGACTGTGGCTTAGGCATGCACCCAGCCATGAAGCCAGGCTTCATACCAAGTCCCAAAGGTGTTCTGCTGGCAATGTGCTTCACAGGCCACATATCCTCCTTCTACCACATGCTCTCTGCATCCTTTTCATTTCTTAGTTTTCTCCCGTATTCTTTCTTATGTGCTAAGACCCTTTGAAGCATGTTTTACCTTCCCTGTGCCATTCATTGTTTTATGCTTGCAGCCAGTATTGTACATCTCTGAAAACATAGCTTACCAAGCCCTGCCATTTCACAAGTCTTGAAGTTTTCACATCCAAATCACATAGTTAAAGTTTACTTACACTGTGCTTTTAAATCACAAACCAGGTGAGGTGGGTGAAAGCATCCATGCAGCATAGGAAACAATAAGAAATTGCCTCTTGTGAATAAATAAATATAGCCACGAAGTGTGGCTGTGTTCCTTTGCAAAGAAAAAGGCCTCAGAAAAACATGGGTTTGTGGAAGTTAGAGTCACGCAATCTACGTCTGGCGTTTGATGGATTATCTATTAAGCTTGTTTGAGTAAATATGATAAATTGTGTTTAAGAACTCCTTCCAAAACTACTTCTACTTGAAATAGAAAATAGGAAGAGACAGCAACCAAAAGCTGAAACTATTCTGTTTTGACAGCCATGAAGCCAGAAGACTTGTGAGCAAAAGCCATCAGACAAGGAACATAAAACATGGGAAGGCAGCAATCATCTTACAAAGCTGCTGTTGTGACCTGGAATATAGCGTGGTCAACCATGGGCTGCACAAGCAGCGGCGCTTTGAGTGCCACAGGCAGGTATTTGGGTAGCACTGTGGAGTACCATACAGGAAAAAAGAAATGCAGGCTGCAAACAGAGCATTGTGAGAGAAGAAAGAATGATTCAGCAGAAAACCCAGATGGAGGGGTTTTCTTCTTATTCAGCAAGGTCTTTTAAAATAAATTAATAGGTAAATGGAAATAAAACATATAGAAGGAAGCTGGGCAAGGTAAAGCAGGCTCTCTGCTTCAACTCCCTGTTTCATCACACACACTCTGCATGTGAGTAGGTCAGTATTGAAAGGTTGGGCAAAGGTATGTCTCATAAGAAGCAAAGCACTTCTGTTTGAAAAGCTGTGCAAAGACAGGCTACCATGAATCCAACCTTGGCTAAAGCGGACTTCCTTTCAAATACTGCTTTTGGGGTTTTACTTATGGCTTCTAAGGTTATTGCTGGGACCCTTCAAAGCTTTTTGGCACTGGTTCATAGCCTGAACAGGATCCCTCAGGCTACTTTATGAGCTCCCTGCTGGGGACATTGGTTGTCACCAGCCATTTTCTCCAATGAAACAACAGTGATGTTCTCTGGGACCTTCCCTACATCTCCTTGTACTACCATCTCTTCAATCAAACACATGGTGCTCACTGGTGATACAAAACTAGGCTACAAGGAGGGCGTCAGCTGCTTGAATTTTGAGGAGAGACAAAGGTAAAATAGGTCCTAAAATTACTAACCCAGAAATATCAGGTCTGTCTGCTGCTAGCTAACCTGTCACCCATACAGACTGGAAAGTTATAATGCCAGTAACACAGGCTGTAGATCAGACACATTACATGTAAAACCTAGTAACACCAATGAGCTGTCTAGATCAGATATTCTTTCCCATCAAGGTAATAATAGCCTGCATTTCATGGGACATTCACTGCAATTTCCATTTACTGAATTTTAATGTCCCTCCTGCATTGTGCTTTTCTTATGACTACATCCTAAATTCTTGCTTGAATCTGTGTGGTTTGGTACTTCACTTGCATAGATTTTCTGCCAGCTTTCTTTTCTGATTGTACGTGATATTCATTTGATGAGGTTTCCCATGTTTCTGAAAGCCAGGAACATCAAAACCCACCTTGATTCTTTGCAATATAACAGAATCTTGAACAGATAATAACGAGATATCTCATCATTATAAGAAAAAGAGAGAAGGAATTCCCTTATTCATTCGAAAGCCTCTGGACCACCCTATCCAAACAGAATTGCTGGCCAAAACTAACAAGAAAAGGAAAGAGAGGTAAGAAATCTCTGAAAGGTTTTCCAAGGTGGATTCAAGCAGTTTCCTTGAGGCTCTAGGGTTAATATGTGTTACTAAAGGGCTGGTCAAGTCCTCTGCATGAATTGTCCCTGCCTGTTGCTGGTTGTGTCCCTAGATGATTAAATCACTTCACTGCTCCAGTTGTCCAGGCAGCTTTATAGATGCAGCTGTAAACCCCAATACCGGAAAGGTACCAGCACACTCTATCTCAAGCCAAATATTAAGCATGTACTATGGGCCCCAAGGTGCTGAAATAAATGCACACTCAAACACCATCCTGAAGATGCTCAGCGAATGGTTGAAGAGCTCATTCCTGTGGTCAGAGCACTTGGCTGAGGCTTTATGAGCAAGCAGTAGGCAGGGTGAGGGGCATCATCAGTGGAAGGCTCACCTCATCCATCTCCTGTGACACTGTGTTCATTTATCTTCAAAAAGAAAAGCAAGATCAAGTTGCAGAGAGTCCTTAAATCACACTGCTTTTTGGACTAGCCTTCACCAGGGCGCATAAATGGGCTCTGTTTGTGTTGGTCCCATTCAGAATGCATGCAAAGACACCCATGCTAGTATCTATTCCGTACCAGTACATATTCATGCAGAGCACTGTAGCTAAAGCTTTTTCTGTGCCAAACTGACATGGGAACACTGTATTAGCAGTGAGGGGCAGCAGGCACCTTCCAGATAGTTATTGTCACTTGTTTCTCTGCTCAGTGAGATTCTCATACCAGTGGTCTGTCTGCAGACTCAGATGTTGCCTGGCTTTCCAGGAATAAGGCATTTTTCATCCTGAATCCCCCTTATCACTGCTGCTCATTCAGCCGCATAATCCTCTCCTGTTTTGCCTTGTACTCGCAACCAGCAACCAGCAATCTGCAGCTGGTCCCAGACTAAGCCTTTCTCAAGTATTATCAGGGTATTTCTTTTGGCAGCTGGCAGGCATGGGGAAGGGAGGCAGCATAGCTTTGCAAATGCTGCGTAACACAGCATCCCAGGTCCAAAGTGGGTGGCAGTGCTGCAGCAGTGCTCCCTGCCACGCTTGCTGCAGCAGGAGAAGTCAGGGAAGTTCCATGTGGTGCAAGGAATCAAATACATTAAAAAAAAAATACACAAAAATAAAAATAAAAATAAAATAAAATAACATAAATAAAATAAAATAAAATAAAATAAAATAAAATAAAATAAAATAAAATAAAATAAAATAAAATAAAATAAAATAAAATAAAATATAATGCTTCCTGATAATGGGAGCAAGCGTGAGAAAGGTGATGCTCTGATAAGGCATGAGTCACATAAAGTGAAGCTGAAATCTCTGGGACTGAATGACAATGCCCATACTGCATTCCACATTGTTCTTAACAAAATGTCTCAAAACACACTAGTGTAAAAAGAAAACCTTTTTTTCCTCCTCTCTCTTTGACATGTTGAAGTAACACATGTTGATGTAAGAAACATCAGTGCCTTGTTACACTGATGGCCACTGAGTAGGAAGCAGCTACTTCATCTATGCTTGTCATGGTGCAATTTGGTGATACAGGAATCTTTTTGCCTGTTTTTATGTTATTTTAATAGTGTATTGGCAATAAAACAAGTTATCCCTTTTCCATAAGGGTTGATACATGAGAGAGTTAATAAACAAATGACAGTATTACTGGTGTAACATATCACAGATTCACATATTCACCTATAATCATATCTCTAAAAGGAGACATTAAGGTTAGTGTAATTCACTAAAGGTTCTCCATTGCTCACACCCTCCCTCAGGCGTGTGCTGCCAAGCTTTACTTTCACATGCAGCCATTTTAAACTCTCCCCTGTGTAAGGACATGAGAAACCCATACTGGGAATAACTGCCAAGTTGCCAGAAACCAGATGGTGCCCTTGCACCCTGTTACAGGTAGCCTTAATCTTTAGCAACACATCCTCTCTCTCATGGAGAGGTCAAAGCATGCACACAACTGTTGTGTCTCCATCTTCCCCTGCAAATGCTGGCCAGAGAGTTATCCTGGAGCCAATAAAAGCAACATGGGAAATATTAGGTGTTTTGGAAGTTATCCATAACACAAGATCTTTTCTTGCAGCACAATGTCAAAATCTCAGGCTCTCAGTATTAAATCTTATCCAAAAGATAAGGGGAGCCCTTGCCAGGGCAGAGTAATACAAGTCAGCTGAAAAAGCTGAGATGTGATTCTGGTATTACTTGAATTTCAGTTTCTTATAATTTCTATCCCCCTCTTAACTGTTTTTGATAAGTTTGTGCACTGATTTTTTTTTTTTTTTCTATCCATCTCTCCTCCCATTCAACCAGCAAAATTAATCACTAACACTTAGAGTTTTATGAGTTTATGACTTCCTGATGGAGGGGAAGCCTTGCAGCAGTAAATTCCACAAGAAGGACCAAACATGACCAGTACTGGTTTTCAATCAGAAACTGGTCACTGCTTTATGAAAACTTTCCTTAGTCATCCCACATCAATCACGCCTTTTCCTACTTTCCCTGTACCCAGCTAACACTGCTTGACCTGCGCAGAGCTGCTTCACAGCATCTGTTCTCATCTCTGTTCTCATTATATGCTTAATCTTTGCCTTTCCTAATCACCCATGTTCTCTAAACAAGGATGCATTTTTACTCTATAAATACCTCCCTGGTAAGATCTTCCTCTCAAAACACAGAAACACAAGGGTGGGAAAGGAGAGGGCATTTTTGTCACGGCTCTAACAGCACACGATGTCTCTTATCTCTGGGAAGGTGCAAGAGCCAAGATTTGGGGCAGAACACTGAGGAAGGTGGTTTGAGCAAGTCTAAGGGAGGTAACTTGTAAGAAAGCTCTTGTAAGTGTGCTAGCTGTGTGCTAGCCACTGAGGCATAGCAAGGCAATCCATCAAGGGGTTAGGTTTACCATTGGACTCAATGATCTTGAAGGTCTTTTCCAACCTAAATGATTCTATGATTCTATAATGCAGAAGAAACCTCCAGCTGGAAACAAAGGAAGTGGTCTATAGTGTTAAACATTGTACAGCACAAAAAAAAAAAAAGAGGAAAAGAAATATTTCTTGTCCCGTGTTGAATACATGTGAATTAAATTAAAAAAAAAAAGAAAAAAAAAGGAAAAATATATTCATTTTTAATGTAAAAACCAATAACAAGACAAGCAATGACATCACCTGCATCTAGGATCATCCACTAGGTTACACAGAGCACTTTGGGAGGTGGAAGCAAATAGTTTCTTGTAAATTAGGCAGCAGTTGGTGCCCACACAGCCTCATGAATTTAATGGAAACACACTACAGATGTTCCGAAAGAGGTTAATTAAGCATTTTATTCAGGGATTACAGAGTTCAAACAAAACACGTACCAAGCTTTAAATATACATGGAACTTCGCGGAAGTTAGGCTTAATTTACTATAGGTTTTGTTTCTCTGCCAGGCAAAAAAGGAAAAGCTGAAATGCAGAAATCAGATACAGCCTGTTTATAAGTAATAAAGATAATTATGTGGTGTGAATGCAGTCATCCATATTACAGTGAGAGGAAAACAGACACCTAGAATAAAGAAAACCCTTTGGAGTTTTAACTCACAGCCTCAACCCAAGGCAGATGATTTATCTCCCAGGATACCCATTCTGCTGACACTCTATGGGGATCTGAAACTAAGTACTGCAAGTGTTAAATTAGCTAAAAACAGGAGAGGGAGAAATTTTCTCTGTGTAAAATGACACATGAGCTACCAGAACACCCTAAGAATCATACAACGTAGTCACATCTGAGGGACTCGAGTGACTCAAACTAGTAATTTCACAGTTTGCATCAACAGCTCTATGGCAATGTAAGCTCTAATCAGTTATTTTAATCCTTCAATATTAATTATAAAAGCTGTTCACAAAAGAAAGCAGGAATGTATTATGCATTTTTTTCATGTTGAGATTCAATGTTTGAATAATTAACCATGCGAAGTTATGGTCAATTATACACACGGGGGTGAGGCAGGAGGAAGTCGTCGCACTTGTTCTTGTCGTGAGTAAAACTCATTAAGCCAGAAGGTCTGCTACCGTTCCTTTTCACTAATTTGGCTTGATCTGCTGCAGTGACACTATTCTGTCATGTAAATTCTGCACGGCATAATTAACTGTGTACATTTTTAATAAGCAAGGATGCACTTTTCTACATCAGGCTTTGAGTCTCTAGAAGATTTATAAAGTCATTTGGTTTTAAATAATGGTGGGGCAAGGAAATATAAGTTCTGGGACTTACAGACGGTTTTCATGGTGTTATTGTACTGTATACATTACAGCTTCTATAACCCTGTCTATATAGAATCATAGAATAATTAGGTTGGAAAGGACCTTAAGATCATCTTGTTCCAACCCCCCTGCCATGGGCAGGGACACCTCACACTAAACCATGCCACTCAAGGCCCTGTCTAACCTGGCCTTGAACACTGACAGGGATGGGACATTTACCACTTCTCTGGGCACCCTGTGCCAGTGTCTCACCACCCTCACAGTAAAGAAATTCCTAGATCTAACCTGAACTTCCCCTGTTTCAGTTTGAACCCATTCCCCTTTGTCCTGTTGCTACAGTCTCCTATGAAGAGTCCCTGTCTGGGATCCTTGTATATGCGCAAGTATAAAAGAGAAAAACTAGCTATTACACACATTCCCTGAAAGCATTCTGTTCAGAATCACCTTGTTAACTCACTAAATGAAAACAAATTAAACCTATTATGGAAACTTTCTAAGGAGATAAGTTTTTCCCTGGATTCTTCCAATAATAAGCAGAAGAAATAAAAATTCATGAAACCACACCACCATATTTACTGAAAGTTTCCAGATTAAAAGGTTTCTGAGAGCTGAGAGATTTTATTTTGACTGTTGAATGCTTTCTGGCACCAAGCACTTAAGCTTATTTCCTTGTTTGCTGGTTTGCAGAAGGTGTGTGTAGTATTTACTTTTTAATACAGTTTATGTCAGCTGAAGAAAACCATTTAAGCACCATTTTTACTCAGGAACATCCTGAAGGAATGGTTTAAATTGGTATTTTTGCTATGTATAGACTCAACTGCTATTTTTTAATCTATTGTTTGCTCAAGGATTTCAATAAGACTTTACACGCATCTCTTAAGTCTCTTAGTGAGTGCTCTTGGGTGAGCA